>NC_133901.1:1200000-1520000 GCF_964199755.1 Larus michahellis | reverse complement strand
AATAAATTGCAATAAAAATGCTAAGTGTTTATCTTACATCATTAGACTAAAATGTAATCAGTTAAGCTCCCCAAGAAATTCATCATAAAAATGATCTCTTTTGATATTATTAGATTTAATGAATGATTACATATATGTAAACTTGTTAAATATCTGGCATTGTAAAATAGGAATTAACAATGAAACAAAAATTGTGATTTAAAAATAACATACGGAATTCAGGGCTTTTCATATGTAACCAGCGTTTTCAAGAGTCTGAGTCTGTAGCTGAGATTTCCTGCTATCGTAAGAGAGAACAAAAATCTGGTGTAAGTTTGACTGAAGTTTAGCAGAAGAGCTGGTTATGCCAAATAAAAATTTTAGGCTATTATTTCCAAGAAAGCTGGTAACTCTGCAGAGTGCATGAAGACAGTACTCAGTCAAATCTTGTTCAAAACCAAAATGCGGTATAATTAGATAGCACTGCAAGCAGTTGCCAAAGTAATAGGAACATCGGGCATTCAACCATAACCACAGTGTTTTGTTTGTGAGAGTTTTTGTTTTCATACGAGTCAGCAGTTTCTGGGTTATGCTTGGGTAACTGCGTATTTGGGATGTTGTCTTTTGTAGTTGTAAAAAAGTAAATGTGCGATCTAATCTTTGTGTGTATACATGAAATATTACAAACGCGCATTCAGAGTTTATGTTGTCATTTTTCTTCATTCTCTCTGGCTCCGCGCAGTGATACTGTGGGCATCCCTGAAGGTGGCTTCAGGCACACGACAGCAGAATATTCCATTCAGCGGCTACATCCTCTTTGGCTGTATTAATGGCAAGAAGTACAGTAGCGGGCGCTGTACATGTGATGACAAGATTAGCACATTGCCCACTTCAGTCAGGTACCTCTTGTTTTTGTATTTGTCGCTCATCTTTCCCAGGTGACTGATGGCTCTCACTCAATAGCTTGCTTTGGCTGGAAAGAGAAAGAGCTTGCTTTAAAGATGTCAGCAGTGCTGTTGAATTCCAGAACAGGTCATTTGCCCTGGTAGTCTACATATAGCAACAAATTAGTAGCTTCTTTTGTAGATCTTTTGATAGCGTACATGGGAAATGATGCGATAGTGTTGTTTATGACACCAGGAAAGATGATAGCATAGTGTAGGTCAAAATCTAATCTGGTTACCCAGAAACACGTTGCCCAAGGATGCACTGGTGGCGCTTTAGACAGCAATTACGCAGAGTAATTATCTGTATGTTAATATCTACCAATTTCTTGTTTGTTTATCAGAGAAACAAACAAAATGGTAACTTGCATTCAAGTGCAGGGGAAAAGGAAATGATAACTAATTGTGTCTTGGCCTAAAGAATTGGTTTTAAAAGGCGCAATTGTAATTTTTCACCACTTGCAGTTTAACAGATAACCAGTAACAGCACTGAGCAATACACACTCCAAGTGCACCTTAGTTGGATTTTTTCCATTGTTTTTGGTTCTGTTTGTCTTCAGTGACCAAGAAAATTTGACACTGAGCAGGGACTACTCCATCTTAATTTGTAACTTCAGTCATGATGTTATGGCCTTCAGGTTAAGTACTCACAATCGCGGTTGGGGTGTGAGCTTTGACGGTGAATCACTGGGTCAGGTTGTTTCATTGTGAAGTTATTTTCAAGGAGATAAAGATCTGTTCCTAGCTTTCATCCCTTTTCTACCACAGAATAATTTTAGTTTTATACAAGTGTTTTCCGCTTTCCCTCCAAATGTGTTTTCCGACCGCTGCTATGCCTATTAAATATTTACCTATAATTAAAGTTTCAAAGTGTCATTTTTCATATGAGAAAACTGAGGCATAGGAGGGCTGAGTGACAACATTACGTCTCGGTGTGAGTTACTGCTTTGGCAGTGCGTTTGGAATATATTTAAGATCTCCCCTCTCAATGCATTGCGACAGCTTTTTTCAGTGGTGAGTAGTTCACAACAGCCTTCTGGATTTCACGCTCTTTTTCGATTGTCCTTCACCTCTTGGTATCTGCCACCTCCACAAAATGAATTTTGGACAAACTCATCAGCTGCAGGATCTGTTCTTACTGCCATCAATATTGCAGTTCTCTGATTTTGGTGGGAGGATGATCAGACATTAATGTTTAACCCCTACAGCAGGCCAGCTCTTGAGCCCTGTTGGTGCTGGCCTGTCACCCTGCTGAAGAAGTTTGGCTCGGTTGTTGGTTTCATTGCTGTTCTAGAAAATCAGGCAGCATTTTAGTAGAGCTCAGATGGGAGGTAGCTCTGTGCCGTAAATAAAGTAATGGAAATAACATGTAAGTACTATATTTCATATATATATGTAATACCATCTGTAGCATCAGAAAACATCTGTTCCTGTCTTCTCATTTGCTATTACTCTGTTTTCTGAGCTTAGGAGATCTCTGCCTAAAAACCAAAACAAACCAGCAGCAAACACACCATCATCAGGAAGGTCAGGAGTGTGTAGCTGTGGTGTGGATTGGCTCATGTCAGCTTTTCTGTGCACCCAGGAGCAGATGCCAGCCCTGACAGGCTGAGGATCTTGTCCTCTCAGAGACTGAGGTGCTCAAGGAGCTGGTCTCCAATGGGTCTCCAGTTGGTCCCTTGGTGCACACTGCGTTTGTCCTTCTCTGGGGTTAAACGTACCTGCCAACTGACTGCTGGGTCTGTTGATTTGGGAAATGAGTCAGGCTAAATGTACTCGTAGAAAATCACAGAGGTTTTGCAGTATGGGAGAGAATTGAGAGGTCAAGCCCATTGCCTGAGCCATGATCTACCAGCTTTCCTGCTCCTGGGACTGTTTCCTTTGCATGACAGGTCCTCCTCAGCCCTTCTACTCATGCGTGTTCCTCAGGGTGGAAAAGCAGCTGAAAACCTCACCCTGCAAGAGTTTTTTAGACACGTAACAGGGTTTTATGCTCCCAGTTCCCATTGACTTTCAATTCAATTATCACTTAGATGAAATTCAATAGGAATAAAGTACCCAATTCCTTTATGCCATTGAGAACCTCCTGTCCTGAGCCTTGCAGTAGGCTATGGAATGAGTGAGCATTGGCTGTTAGTGGGATGTGACAAGCATTAAGAAATAAGAGATTGGATCGATGTATTTCGTGGGACTTTATACAAACCTAAGCAATTGGCATTTCATATAAAATGACTGGTTTCATTTAAGGAGAAGGGAAAAATGACTAGTAAAGACATGGTGATAGCAGTTTCTCAAAGAGCAGATACCAAAGGCACAAGCAGGAGCTATACCATTGCAGGGGATGATGGGCTGTGTATTGAGAGGTGTCTTTTAACACATGAGCCTTAACCAAAGACTCAAAAAGGAATTTTACAGGAATCCAATTATTAATGACAAGCCTAAAGGACTATCATGAGCTTACAGAGATAGAATTCAAGTAATCGAGACACAAAAATGAGACATGAGCAGCAAGACGCACGAAAGTGCGCTGTATGAGCACTCAAAGCAATAGGGAACCCAAGGCATAGGCTTGCAGAAGGAGGCGATGCCATTGACAAATGAGCTGAAAAAGAAGAGGTACCTAATACCTGCAATATATAATATTTTACTTTTAAAAAAATTCCTCTGTGAAGAGATGGCTAGCACAAATAATATAAATTACAAGGCGAGATGGATGTTTTGCAATTTTTTCTGAGTTGTCTTCTGATATCTTACATGTTGCATGGACCCTCAGCTGATCCACCGATCACAGGCTGAGCAACTGTAGACAACATGACCACCCAAAGTCCCTTGCAGACCATTTTTTTTTTATGATTCATTGACGTTGTTATGAGGGTGTTGTATGAATACGAGAGGTGGCCTCTCCCTCCCATCCCTTTCCCACCTTCCTAGAATAATTCTTAATTTTTTCATTTACCCTCTGTGTCTGTCCTAGTTGCATAGCTGATTGTTATTTCTTTCTGTTTCTTTCTGTACTTGTAATTATCTTTTCAGTTCAGTCCTATAGATTTTCCCTCTTCCAAATTGTTTAATTCTTCAGCTTACTCAGTATAACATTCCTTGCTGTCATCCATGTTTTCATTTTGTCTTTTATACTTTTAATTGAAAAAACAATATCCGAGACGCTAATAATTTGTCATTATTAAAATGCCTTTTTCATACCTTCATTCCTATAACTTTCTGGATTAAAATGTTCAGGAAGGGTTTTTTTTGAAATTCAGAAGCAGCGTGCTAGAATTAAAAAAATTTCAGTTCCAAACTTTCCAAAGCACTTTAAAATTTCCCTTTTCTTTGGAAGAATATTTAATTTGTCAGCTACTTCTGTCAGGAGAAGTGTTAACTTCTGTGTGCTAGAGCCCTAATTAGATTAAGTTGGATCCGCACTTTGCATGTTCTCCCAAGCTAATTCCCATGATCACCGTGCTTTAAAACCTTTATTGGGGGTTTTGTTAAAGATGCATCGCTTTACTGTTGTTATTCATCTGACAAGAAGAGCGGATTCAAATGTACCCTTCTTTCAAAGCTGTGTTTGTCACTGACCTCGGATGTTGAACCGAGAAGAGAATTAGTTTCTAAGCACTGCGCTGTGAGTGCAATGCCAAGAAAACTGGAGAGTTCTGACTGGCATCCTTCTGAGAGAGGTGATTTGAAAACCTTATTGTCTCGCGCCTTCCATCCATCAGAGCCAAAAATTCTTGGGTGTTGTTACAAGACATAGAGATTCAAAATTGGCTGTTGTCTCTCTAGTGAGGAGTTGTCAAGATGAAATGAAGGAGGCAGCACAGTGGAGAAAGGAATCTCGGGATCCCAGTTTGAAAGAGGAGGTTATGCCTAGAGATGTAGGAACTTCCTTCTTTGATTCATGAGGAAAGTGGAGAGAGCGACCAGTGAGGTGGCAGTCTGTTGATGATACCAAGTTTTTCAGGACAATAAAGATGAGGACACTTAGCAGGACTACCGGAGGATCTTATGAAACTCAGTGAGTGGTCCTTAAAATATCCCATGAAATTCAGTTTAGGTAAGAGTTAAAGTGATGCATCTGGGAATAATCAAAACTTCGTAAATAAAATGATGGACTTTCAGGTCTTACCACCAAGGAATGAGGTCTTGGGATTATAAAAGACAGTTCCATGAAAGAATCTGCTTAGTGGCATTCAATGAATGTTAGGAATAAATAGCAAAAAGACAGAAGTACAGAATACTTATGCTAGTGTATAAATCCATGCTGCACCCACATCTTGCATATTGCCTGCCCTTACCTTTTCAAAAGGTTCACAAAAGGGCAACAAGGATGATCACAGCAACGGAGAGATTTCCATTAAAAAGAAACTAAGCAAAGTAGACTCTTTGTATGCCTAGAATAGGAGACATGATAAAAAGGTATCTAGTCTAAAGCATCATAAAGAGGGTCCCTACACATGGTTTGTCCACAGTCTTTGCCAGGAGAAGAAATTAAGGCAAATGACAGATACAACAGCTGGATAAGAAACAGAATAAGATCTTTAGACATAACATAATTAAGCAGCCACAGGGTACTGTCAGAGTTTAAAGTTTATACGGGTTCAAGCTTGAACAAGCTCCCAAAAGAGAAATCCGCAGAGGTTGAAGACACATGAATCTTATCTTGCTCAGGTGGTCTTCAAGACTCAGATTGGTGGAAGCTGGAAGAGCACTTGGGGAGGTGTTATTCCGTGCCCGTCCTGTTTGGTCTTACCCAGTACAGCCATTTTACATTCTTATGATACCATTCATGTATGTCCTGAGCTCACACTTCTTCATATCCAAGTGAAGGACAGATCGGAAACTGGAGAAGTAGCCTGGGCAAATAGTTTGAATACTGGAATATCTGTATTCTTTTGGCATATATCTTCCCCTTCAGCTAAGATAAGAAAGGGTCTGTCTTCTACAGTGCACCTAGCTGGCAATCCGAGCGAAACACTGACAATCAGAGGCATGTTTTTAAAGCTCCCAAGTTCAGATTAATATGATTTTTAAAAATGTGGGGAAATCCATGAAAAATTTATCAGTATATAATAGCTGAACAATCTCTCCAGGAGACTTTAATTTCTGCTTCTAATCTTTTCATCTCAATCTGCTGGGTCAGCTTTGCACTTCTCCTTGTGTGCACAATGGGGAGCAATGTTTAGCTGATGACAGAAGTGCAGGATGGGGATTAAGTACCCCCCAAGCTCTCTGTATTTTAGTAACAGTATTGAAAGTTCCCCGGTCCCTGATTTTTCTTCCCTTCTACTCTTCCAATAAATTAACTCCTAAATCTGAAAATCAAGACATAACTTCACCGTGCAGGGAAAATACACCCTGCGAGTTTTCCTAAGTACCCCTTTAGAAAAGGCTTAAGTTTGATTGTTGTAATTGATTATCTTAAGCCCCTGAGTGTCAGAATTCTGCATTACGCTCAGCGTGTCGTTTGATGCAAAGCTGGATTTGGCAGCAGCCTTAGGTGTCCTCACCTCACCGTTCCCACCCACCCACTCCTTCTGGCCCATGCTCCAGGTTTGGCCCCCTAACCCTAGATACGGATTCAAAATTAAGTTAAGCTAAATATTCACTGTTGTTAAAAGCACCGGCTTCACCCTGAGCTTTCTCTCTGCCTTCCCTTCTCCCTGTGGCAGCGCAAGTGCCGTGGGCCTGTGTGGTTAGAGAAGAATAAGTTTCTTACAAGAGTTAGTTTTCAGTCCTATCACCTTATTAGTATAACTGAGCGCTGGTGCCAGCACGTGAGAGCCAGAGGGAACACGTGGCTTGGGGATGGGAAGGTGGCTTCTCGTTAGGTGGTAACTCAGAACTGAGAAAATTTAAGCCTACCACGAAGTTGCACCTCCTGTGGTGTGTTACTTTTACGGCTGCCTGGTAAGCCAGCGTCTTGAGTCAATCTAGGTAACGAGTAACTTAACAACAATCTCCATATGAAGTTGAGAAACAAGTTACACAAGGAACAAAAAGTACTAATACCCTTTTATTCAAACACATTGGGAGTATGATTACTGCCAGAAAATCTGTAAGAATCTCAAGGCATAAAAGGAGCATTCAAAAAAGATAAAGCCATAGCAGAGAAGCTGTGATTTTTTTGCGCCTGTGCTTACCATGGGGGAGGTTGGAGACGTGCCCATCTCAGAATCTTAATTTATGGAATGCGTTTTAGGATTTGTTTCAAATTGAAGTGTCCATAAATAGTTTATAGAATAAATGGACAAAATAAGCTCTAACAACTCATCAGGAACAGAGACGTTCGCTAGGAAATTCTAAAGAAAGTCAGGAGAGAAACAGGGGATTGTAGTGTACAGCTTCTCAGTTCCAATCGTTTTGAGCCAAGGACTGGAATCTGACTAATGCAGCAACAGATTTTAAAAAGTGATTCAGGCAGATCCAGAAAACTGCCATCCGCTAAATCTGGCATCCGTGTTGGGAAAAATTAGTAGAAGCTAGAAAAAATAATAGAATTAGTGTAATCTGGATAATTATGACATATTTTGAAGAGTCAATGTAAGTTTTAAAAGAGAAGTCCTGGCTTAAAAATATATTGAAATTCTCTGAAGGAATCTACAAGTACAAGAACACAGGAGACCCAGCTGGTATCACCTGTTTGGGCGTTCAAAAGATGTTTAACAAGGTCCATCCCCAAAAGCCTTTAAGAAAATAAACTGTGCTGGAATAAAAAGGAAGATCCTCACATCAGTAAATACTGTTTGATAGTAGAAAGCGGAGTATGGGAGTAAATGGTCAGTTTTCGCTGAGGAGGTAGGTCATGACTGAAAACCCCACGGAGATCTGTGCTATTCAGCATATTCATAAGCGATCTGAAAAATGAAAAGGTGAATGGCAAGGGAACAAAATTTGCTGATGGTACTAAGTTACTCAGGGAAGTGAAGAGAAGGACCAGCTATGGTGTATTGAGAAAGATCTTACAATGCTGGCAATAATGGGCAAAAAAATGACATGAAATTCAGTACAGGCAAACGCACGTAGGAGAAGCAACTATCTTTACATAGAAAGTGACGGGCTGGGAGCTAATCATCGCTTCTCAGAAATGAGATCTTGACGTTAAATGGATAGTTCTGCAAAACTGTCACGTCAAGAAGAGTCGAACCAAAATTTGAAGAATAGAGAACAAAATAAAAGCCATTATTACAACACTATATAATTCCATAGTATGCCTGATGCATTTTGAATACTCTGTGCAGTATCAGCCTCCTCAGCTTAGAACGAACAGAGTAAATCCAGAAAAGGTTGACAGACAGGTGGCAAGGATGGTCACCATGACAAAATGGATTCAGGGAACATGACAAGGCCCAGCAAGCTGGAAAGGGCATGACCAGTGCTGGGACAGGTTGATGTATGCCTACATCTTGACCAGTTCAAAAGCTTGTTTTACAGAATCACGACAGAAACAGATACGCTAGCACAAGTGAGGAGATGGTGGACTTCCAGTATGAAAATGGGAATGAGACACAAGTCCTAAAACTAGTGCCTTGCTGAGCTACAACATCCAAAAGTTAGAGGAACAAATAGGGTGCTAATGCTTAAGAAACTAGGCACATAGAAGTATTCACAAGGCACCTAATTTGTCCAGTTGGGTCTCATTAGATCCCTTGGGCTTTCTCTGCAACCAATGGAGAGAAAAAGTCTCTCCATTTGGGCAATGAAGAGCACCTAAATTAGGACACTCTTCTGAGCTGGAGTCCAAAGGACCCTCTCTTTCTCCGTTAATTAGAAAGGTAGCACAAGGAGCCTGGCCAGCCAAGGAGATGAAACTGGGTCCCCAACACTGGGTGACAGGTTGGAGTGGCTGTACTGCTCCTATGGAAAGCAGCTGCTTCATGTTATGACTCCTGTTAATGGATTGGTGCGGAGGATAGAAAGCTCCAAATCCCGCCTAGAGGCTCTTCTCCTGGCATATTTCCATAACTGTGACCAGGGATTGAAGATTTGGTCCCAGAAGAGGACTGTAAAACCAGGCAGAGGTGTTCAGAATTGACGTTGCAATCAAGCCTCCAGGTACCTCCGTCCTGTTCCAGACTGTAGATAATTTGTCTCTTCTTTTAAAAGAGCATCTCCGCAACCCAGCATATATTCCGTTCCTTAGGGATTGCTCTTACCAGCAGCATCATAAACTACTGACATACTCCAGATATGGCACATTCTGTTTTATTTTCCGCCTGAGCACTGTGGCAGAAAACAACCTGTTACGAGACCTGTGGAGGCTGCCTGGAGTGAAAGGTGTGACAGCGATGTCTCAAACTGTGTTTCATTTTGAAGCATTCACAAAACCAGTGTGAGTTCACTAACTTCTTTTACCCATAGCTTTAAGCTGTGTATTTTTCAAAGGAGATTCAATTTTTCCAAGTTTTTCTAACTGAAACAGGAAGCCTTTAGTATGTATTGAGGGAACATGCTCTCCCTAAATCTCCAAATATACCAACTTAGTTTTGAAATACATTGCACTTAGTTTTAAGTAATGTTTGCCTGCTTTTGTTGGTTCGGGGTTTTTTTTTGTTTGTTTGGTTGTTTTTTTTAGGATTGTGTTCCTTCAGTTGTTTCATTTCATCTCCTCTCACCATTTTATTTTTGGTAGTTTTTCACTCCTTTCCCCTTTAGTCCCTTTGCTACTCCACAAATCACAATCCTTCCCATGGCAAAAATGAGTGCGAAGGAAGTTTGAGATCAGGGCAGACTTTTGAACCATGAAATTTGAGTGTTTAATTTAGTGCAGACAATTTTGGCTATCTGCAGTAGTTAGGCCCTTTTTATATTGCTTATAGTTCTGATAATATTTCTGAATTGGGAGCATAAGTACTAAAATTATGCTAGAAAGGCAAAAAAAGATGTAAATCTTAGTGCTGCAAGGCATGCATGCGTTGGTGGCCAGCCACACTTGGGCTGATTCTTCCTTTCTGCAGCAATACCGGTAGAATGTAATAACCATTCCTGGCCAGTGGCAGCATAGAAACTTACCATCGACCTTTGTTTCTTGGTCATTATTTGGAGGCTTCTGGGATTTTTTTAGAATCCTCAGAAATGGTAGTGAAAAATGGTGACATTAGAGAAATTAATCTGTGGGTTTAATATTGTTATAGTGAAGTTATTACTATCAGAAAGCTGCTTCTGTGGTTTATTTACTTCTCACACGTAAGATTTCCACTTAGAATTGCTTTGCAGGGCAGGCCCTTTTTTTTTTTTTTTTTTTTTAATAAAATTTCACTACTGACAGCAGTTTTTTGCAGGTGGCGCATGTTTTATGTGACTTAGGAAGCACCTTTGAGACAATAGATTAGCCCTTACCTGATTTACTGAAAGAATAAATGACTTCATGAGATTTTCTTAGCAGATTCTTAGATAATTATTTTTGTTGTCTAATGTCGCACACCGTTACCGTAGCTGGCTCATTGTTCTGTATCTGAAGGCGTGGGGTATGGTCTGATGAAGAAAAGTCTCTCTTGGCCATGCATCCACATCTTCAGGTCATGGCTTATTTAAGTATCAAAGCATCTCTGAGTATCAAAGAATTTTGTTTATAATTCTCTGAATTACAATTAAAGCAGGTGCTGAAATAATTTAAAGTAGCTGAAAATTATTATGTAAAATTCGTGCGCGGTGTCTTTTTAATAAACAACAACAAAAATCAGTCTAAATGAAGCGATTAGCTCTGGGTGCTTGGATTTTCTTTAAAAAAGTTGAGTTAGTCTTAACTTATTGATTTTGAAGACACTACAATAAAGAATTACTGGAGGAAATATTGCTTTTACTGTTTTCAGATAATGCTTAATGTTGTTGCAAATTATAAAATTTAATTAGCTATATAAATGCCAGAGGAACAAATAATGTGCTATTGTCTTGATATCTTTTCAGAAATTAGTCTTTTAAAACAAATTTGCCATATTAATCATCTAAAAATATTTTTGATCACTGAATTAATAGTTTGCAGCCTGTTTTCAGGTATTCATTGCCATAGGTGATTGCCTCTTAATTACTACATGGGCGCTTTCTATTCACTCTTATTAATTCATGTTTTCTGGCACAGTCCCAAAAGGCAGCCTTGCCCTATATCTTCTAATTACTTCTATAATTGAATTTGCCCACTTTTTCTAACCTATTTTTTAAACTGACTGTGTTTGTTCATGGTTTATTGTGTCTTTTTTGTGTCAGTTCTCTGCAAGCAGAATGTACATTGATTCTTTCCTCGTTTCTCATTAATTTTCAAGAGCTTTGCTGCATGTCTGTTTTTTCAGCCTGTCAGACCTATTGCTAGACCAAAAAAAGATTCTTATTATTAAAGGTTAGGTAAAATAGACTGAAGTTAATTAATTCATTAGTAACTCTGAGCCAATTACTGAAGCCTTCTCTTATTTATATACTTGTTAACAAGACAGAGATGAGAAAGGCCTATTATAGGCACATGTCCTTCAGAAGTTGGGCAAACCCTCTGGAGCATATGCGTTTAGTTCCACCAAAGAAAAAGAATTGATTCCAAAATGAAGACTTGAAGATCTGGCTGCCAAATACTTCATAACCTGATGGACCTCCTTGGGACCATCCAAATGTTAGTTTGGATTCTCTCCTTTGATCACAAGGAATAAATTTTAATGATCAGCCTTATGAAGCGCAGACGTAACGTTTGAATATAAATATATTGACTTACCAACTTCCCTAGAATTATTTCTTGGGATGTTTGGAAATAGTTGAACAAAGAGGAATTACCCATGCATATCTATGCAATTAAGACATGAGTTGCTGATTGTGACTTCGCACAATTTTCTTGTATTGATAAATGCAAGGAGATATGTAGCTGGAAAAAAATGAATTTTTGGTAAATACTCTGCTTGTTATGAACCTTGCATGAGAGCTGAAGTCATTCAGAAGCTACGGTCTTATAAATAAAATAGGGAAGGTATCTAGTGGGTCACTGATCAAGGTCAGATGTTTATATTAATGACGTCAACGCTTATTTTAAGCACTGTATTCAATACCTGACCTTACATTTCTTGAGGTTAAAGCATCACAAAACACCGTTCTCTCTCACTGAGTTCCTAAGAATGCAACTCAGCTTGCAGGGTTGATACAAGGTTCTTGTTTTTAAAAGGGTTACTGTTACTTTATTGGAGAAAAAAATCAAGCAAATCTTTGGGGTTTTGTTTTCTGATAATTCAGCAACTTGACCAGTGATCATTAGAATTAGAAAGCCTTTATAAAAAATCTTTGTCAAGTGTCCTGCAAACCTGGGCTGATGTCTAGACTTAGAGGGCAATGATGCTAAGAGAGAGGAATATTATATGAACATTTTAAGAAAAGAGACAAATCCTTTTTTGGGGGTTGTCTCTTTCAGGATTTAGAAATATCTTCCACTTAGCTCCTTACAGAATACGAATCCGAATTAATTTAAACAGGAAGAAAAAAAGTGTTGGAACCGCTGGGGACAAGAAAGCTTGGCCTAGTCCAGTCAATTATATTTTGAAGAAAAATTTGTCTATGGATCTAGATTTAAAATCGTACAAGAAGGGCAATTACTAAATTACCTGGAAGTTCCACCCCTGTGCTCTATGCTAGAAGTAACTTCAGATGAAAATCTTCAGCTGCCGCTGTAGGAATTGTTCTCTGCTCCACAGTTGTTTCAAACTTGAGAGACAATAGGAAGCAAAGGAATAACCTAATGTGGTCTGGATGCAACCACCACACCGTGCCGAAATGTCTGTCTGTCTGTCTGCCTCCGCGTCCTCCTGGAACACCCCCTGCTTTCTCACTCCCCCTTGCACCCCATCCAGCTCACTGCAGAGCTGGGCTCTCTAGTATTCTGTCTTGCTTGGTCATTCTTTTCCCAAAATTGGTTAGGAAATAACTGGCTGACTGGAGCTGATGGTATCTCGATCAGATCATTATTATTTCTGGTATGAAATAAATAAGTAATTAATTATGGAAGCGCTCAGGCTGCTCGGTAGTTAAAATAGCTTTGAGATTTGCGCTTAAAACAGATATTTGCTTCTTTATTATGTGTGAATTACATGATGCGAGCTTGCCAAATTTATCTTGTTTATTTGTGGAATGGAAAGTTACTGGTTCTGAGAACTTTTCAAATACATCTTTTGATTTATTTTAGTTATTGGCAGTTATCCTTAAGACTGTATGTGAATGAGGAACTCCAGATATTTGGATACTTCCAGTGCACGCAATACAAACAGGGTTTTGGAAGATTTTATGAGAAGAGTGGTACATTTAGACAGTTCAGAATTGTAATGAAATTAAATAGAAGAGGTTCCCTTAACCCTTCGTTTTTCTACTAATGAGCTGTTATCAGAATGAGTTCCATTTTACATAACAGTATTGAAATAATTTCTTCCACTATAAACTGCACGTTGTGAGGAGCAGATCACTCATCTGCTCCCCACGTTAACAGTTTTTGCAGTTTTGGCAGAACTGAGGGCTCGCGTTAGCTCACGTGGACAGACCCTGTAAGGAAGTCAGTGAGGGTTCAAGGAGAGATGCGTTTCTGCGTCACCAGTTGTGTTGTCGCAATCAGGGTAACTTAGACATGTTGAAAATCAGGCTGTTCATCAAAGAGTGTTATGGGCTCTTTGGCAGTGTGCGTGGACGGTGACAATATTATCAAACCAAAACAGCTGAGAGCTTGTGGTGGTTACTCTGTGGAGAACAACTGCGGACGGGACAGATAATGCAACAAAACTCTGAATTTATGAGAGTAGCAGTAAAAAAATGAAGGGTTTGCTCTCTGAAAAGTTCCTAGTTTATCCTGTTCTTTGTAGTTCTTGCATATTTTAGAAATTTATTTCCATCCTTGACTTATGTACATGTTATGCTCCATTTGACACTACTTCTGTCATATATACTGAATTGAAGAATTCACTGTTAGCTATTTCCTTTCATAGTTATCCCTACTCTTCTTTTCTCAGAGTACCCTCTAGCATGTCTTGAAAATATTCCCCTGCCTGCCGTCCTTATCTCACTTCATGGGAATGCGTTTCGGCTTCTGCACGAGCCATGGTAGCACTTTTTACTTAATTCCGTATCCTTTCAGTAACTTCATCAAGGAAGTTGTAAAGAGTGTATTGACTTCTAGGAACATGCTTGTTTCTTGTGGCATTTCCTTTAATTCATTATCGGTTCTACTTTGTAGAACATCCTGTGGTCACAGCAAGTGAATAGGCTGAGTTGAAGTTGTAAATCGTAATCACCATTTACATAGAAGGAAGCTGGGATGCTGAGGCTTCGTGTCTTTTCGTATGTGACAAGGGAGGAGTGTGGCAGAGCCAGCAGCACAGCACCTATTGCGTATTTTCTAGTCCTGGGCTTTTACTGTTGGGCTGATTTTTCAGTCCTTTCTAGTACACACTGGCAATTAGGTGACTAATGGGGAGATGTGGAGCCACATGTATATTGTTAAGAGAATCTTCTTATTGCCAGTGGAGTTGAAAAACTTTTTATAGAGGAAACATTTTAAAATATTTTCTGATACTTCTCATGAAAGTAGAGCTTAAGTAATGTTGTTGAGTATCTTGGATGTTAGAACTTCTTCCTGTATATCAGACTTACCTGAAAACGAGTGATGTGATTGAGTGAAACTCTGAATGTCACCAACGTTGATCAACAACACTCCCGCTTACCTGACCGTGTGCTCTTTGTGGACTTTCAGTCTAACAGTATTTAATTAGAATAAATAGACATTAAAAAAATAAACCCTTGACATATTAGAGGGAAGAAGGACAAAACTGTGTTCAAAGATTACCTTGACAAACACAGACACTTTGCACGAGGCTGGGATACAAGGTAGGGAATTCAGCATCCAGTGCTGGCCTTGGGCACCTTGGGTTCTGTGCTGAAGTTGACCTTTCTTTCTGGATCGTGAGGAAAATCACCAGATCTCCCCGCCTTCAGCACGCGAAGCACAGCCCTAGAGAAACTTATCTCCCAGCTTCGCGCACCGCAGCAGCAAGCTTGAGCACAGAGTCTGCAAAAAGGGGAGCAGTTTCTGTATTAAGATGTATTTGATAACCTTAACTGATACTTCGTTATCTTCCTGAGTAAGCTGCAAATGTTTTAAGAAGTGTATTTTCTCTTACTTTAATCCTAAGGAGGAGGAGAGGTTAACGAATGGTTTTCTTTTACTTCCAGTCTTAGTGTTAGTTCCTAGATTTCAGAGTTTCGAACAAGGCGAGAAGCTACATGAAATCTATTGACCTTTTAAAGCCTAAGGCCATTCCCGGTCTTTCGGGTCAGTTCGTAATAGCAGATAAGATATTAACTAATAATAAAGAGAGAAAAGATGTAATTGCAAGTAGAAATTAGTATTATTTTTAACACAAAGTTTTAGGGAAAAACATCAGCCCCGTAGTGATCAGGTGCACTTCAGGGGGCAGGATCAGTCCTTGTGCTCGCAGCATCTCTCCCAGGACACCTAGAAATGTAATTGTGATCCTTATGGTACCCAAACTGCTAATCCAAAACAAATACGAGTAGTTATTATCTGCATGTTGGCATTATGTATTTTACATCTACAGTAAGTGCCACCACTCAAATGCCAAACCTGTGCTTAACGTTGTGCCAATTGGGCTCCTCGCTGATAAACCTTGACAGTGCATTGTTCTCTTGTCAAGGGACATTATCCTAGCAATTCAGCAAAAATTTTTCTTCATTTGGACAGTGCATCTTTCAGACATTCCCTTCTTCTATTGATTTGTTTTCTCCCGTCCCTTTCTCCTTCTTTTGTTTTCTTATCATAGCTTCAGGTTATTAAGTGCAAAGTATTGATGGGAACGGATGGTTTTGGTCGATGGAGAGCTAATGCATCCCTAATCCCACCATTGTTACAGAGTTATGCTTTACTCTGGTTCCTGATGGGGGAAAAGGTGCAAAGCTCTTGATCCGAGTTTTATTTGTCACAAACCCATCCATCAATCAAGCACAAGCATGTCTGAATGCTGAATGACATGTGGGTCTCAGCTGAAAAAATTCGATAACACTATATTGTCAGGTTGCTCACTCTTTTTTTTTTTCGATAAGAAATACATTTGACTGAAATAGATAAGCATGCAACTACTAAAGACTTGAAGAGAGAGAGTGACATACATGGCACCAAAGGTTGTCGATCTTTGGTATTAATGATACTTATGAGTAAATAAAATAGAAAAAAGCTCTAGACATGCAACATGCTTAAATCCTGTAGGGTTTCTTTATTAAGTTGCGGTTTCAACTTTTTAATCTGGACATATATTTATAGCCTGCCACCTGGGTCCAAATGCTGATAGAATCTGTGACTGAATTTATATTTTACCAAAAATTATACGGATTAACGTAGCAGATCTTGGTGAACAGAATATTATTTTAGTATATGTTGAGAAATCTGCCCGTTTATTATTTCTGAATAAGCATGAAAAGATACAGATAGATAGATATGTATTAATATCCTTTTAGGATTTGAAAACATTTTGAATATATTAATGATAGTACATATACATAGATATCTTATGCTACACAAATATGTGTGCATGCCATTTCAAAAATGTCCTTTTAAATCGTAATTGTATTCTCAAATATGGTTTTGGTATCCCTTTATACTAGTTATTGCGTGATGTACATTAATACATTGGTGAAAGCTTATCCCCTTACTTACGTGCAATTTTCTATTCGTACTCACTTAAGATAATTGCATTTAGGAACTGTTAAAATGTTGCAATATTCCATCTGGACACTGTAAGTTTAGGAAAAGTAATCAACAGATTGGAACAATTTAGAAAATCCTTTTTATTTTCTTGCCATAGAAGTAGACATTTTCAAATAGAAAACCGCATTAAATGACCTAAAAAATCCATCAACAAAGGTAACAAAAAGACAACCCAAATCAGGGGCTCTAAGATGAACACGATGTAGCCCCAAGTACTAGCACACTCTATGAGTAAGCCATTTTTTCTCCGCTCTGTGACTAGGGGCTACAAAACTGCAAAAATCAATGTGGGAGCGCTTTAGATTTGTTGGGTAAATTACATGTGCTTGGCTGCTCCATTGTAGCTGGCCCATATTCTACACCAGATACTTTTAGATGGAACTGTCACGTAATACATATACTCAATATTGATTTTTATAGATTTAACAGAGCTTGAACTGAACTCCATGGTAAGCAAGGAAAAACTTAAGAAGCACAGCTTCTCAAAATTGGAACGAGCACGTAAATAGAGAAATACTCTTGAATGTTTGTGTCTGGGAGTCTCCTGGCCAGTTCTCGTTTGGTACGGGCAAAATCGGCTCTAAGTAATCAAAAACTCCTGCCATTAAATATTTGATGGTTTATCTTTAATGACGATTTGATTATATTTATTTTGTGTATTTTTTTTAATTGTAAATTATATTTTTTGAATTTTTACCAAGAGCGAGTGAACATGGGCAGTTATAAAAATTTTTAAAAGACATTCTAGGTATCGTCTGAATACCAGAGTATGTTAGATGAAATCCAAAACACCTCTGCTAGCACCAAAAAGCACTTTGGGGCTTCTGTATGTATCATGAACAAGTTATTTTAGATCAAATTCAGTGCAGGACACTTAAGCCTACATTTAGACATGTGAATAGGTGGTCTCATTTCAAGTTGTATATAACTTCTTATTAAAAAAACCCAATACATTAATTAAATGTCTAAATATGAAACATGGAAAATTTGGCTGCCTTTGAAACTCTCCACGGTAGTTATTAAGTATAAGGTAATCAAGTGTAAACAGTTTGCTAGGCTTTAGGTCAGAAGTCGCTTGTGACGGGACAGATAATGCTCCCTAATAAACCTGAAGAAGGATAATATTTTCTCAGGGAAAAGCGAAGGTATTTGTAACTTTAAAAAGCCACGTAAGACTGCAAATTTTAGTTTGTCTTCATCTCATTTGGGAACAATGTGTTTACTAATGTTATGTGTTTAATGTAATCACATTTTAAATACTGGTCTCCAGAGCCATTCGTGATCAGACAATAGTTGCTGTAGCCCATAAAGACAGTTATAATTTCGTTAAAAAATGTGTCCTTGTGGCTTCCCATCCATCCGGGCATCAGTGCCGCCGAAACCCTGCCTGCACCTACCAGTAGTGCTCGTAACGCAGTTACAGGACAAACATACAGCGTAGGGGACTTGGCGTGAAGGACCTCAGGTCACTTCTGCAATGAGGGATGCTGAAAATGTATTTAAAGGAAGGAGAGAAAACAGGTCTTAAATTCCAGGGGAATGTTTTCACATAACCAGCAGTGCTCCGGGTCCCTCACCTCTAGCCCAGCCGACTGGCATGGGATCCGCATGGGGCTAAAACTGAAAAATCGGTGAGACGCTCCAGCTTGTCCGCCTGCTTCTGGCTTCCAATGTGCAGAGGCTGGGCAACGTGCCGTCCTGGTGTTATCGGCACCCTTAAAACATCCAGCTTGAGCCGTCTGCAATTCAGACCTTTAAACTTTCTAAATCTCTTTATGGTTTTGCTGTATTTCAAAATTGCAGGACATGTCTTCAGCTGGTGTTAATTGACATAATTCCAATAATGTTCTCGCTAGGATAACAGTCTCCACTAACGACTGTCAGCATTGTATCTCCGCTAGCATTCAGATGTGGTAATCAGAGCAGCCGGCCTCTAAGAGGAAAGCGGAGCCTTCTCAGGGGGCCTCCACTTTAAAACTTTGCCTCTTGGTCTGTCAATGCTTGATTTTATTGTTCTAAGGGCATTTTGATAACCCCTCTGCGTTTGGGTCTTCATGGTGTGAAGGTCTGACTAAATAATGAGGGTACTTTCTCTTTTATCTTTAGAGGGAGGATTTACTTATTATTGCCGATAATATGGGTCAGATTTTCAAAGGTGTTTTAACTTCACCTCCATGTTTGTACTGCATAAACACTTGCAATTGCTTTTGTATCCAGTCACTTCTAGAGATGAGCATTTACGATTATTTTGCTATGCAAGTGATGCTTCTGCATGTATTCTTCTGTCTTGTTTCTATGGATAAATACACACGGGCACAAGTGGGTGTCGTGCTTTTATACAGCATTTTGCAATGCTGAGTATTAAGAGGAACGGACAGTAACACCATTTTCATTCTCAAGATATACGATGGGCTTTTTTTGTACACAGAGGAGAAAAAAAAAAAGGATTGTGAATTCAACCTTTTCCCTTTTCCTTTAATTTTGTACTCTGTCTCATGTGGCAAGAGGCCACAAGGGTTCTATGATCATATGAGAAATTCCCAATAAATGAAATGCCTGTCTCTATCCTAACACTATCTGCTACGCTACCTGGTGGTACTGATCCCTCAATTTTATGAAATATAAATTAGCTATATGAAAGGAACTTTAACTTTCATAAAGCCAGCGTGGCTCTGTTCCTTAGACAATGAAAAAAAGGCTCACAGGAACAGTGAGTACTTACCTCCTTTTGGAAGAAAAATGCATACAAATGTGGTGTCATCAACAAAAAGTGCACTTTATATTCCAGAGTTCAGTTCTACTTGGCTAGTCTTAGCTATTTAACACCATGACTTCTGACTGCCTCTGTCTGAGAGCGGGATGCCAGTGAAGGAAAAGCTCTTTTGTACCTCAGCAGTAGCTGTGCTCTGTTTTCAGTTTACTCTTAAGTGCTACAGTGGAGGCCCTGATAGTATGCTTAGATGCAAATCAACTGCTAAAGTGAATGACAGTAACACTGTTGACATCCAGTATATATTAGGAGTCAGCGCAAGTGTCGCGTTGGTCTATGTCTAGTGGACGTCCAGGACCACTCAAGAGGTTAAGGACGTTGTTCATCAACTGGGAATGCAACTTGAGAAATGTAAAGCCAACGGAATTAGAAAGAAAGGGCAAAACACTGTACGATTTGTCTGTTTGAGTGCCATATGGCATCTCTTTAAAATGTATAGTACTAGGGGGAAAAAAAGAGATTAGTGTGAAATGTAAGAGCTGCTTCATAGGGCCCTAAGGACCAGCAGTTCAAAATGCTGGAGCATCCAGACAGCCTCCGCTGCATCTTAAGGAATAAATGATGGCAAGCTACAGAAAATGATGCACGCGGTACTTCTCGGTCGCTTGCCACATGTCCCAGAGTGGAATGATCAGATAGTGCTGTTGCACGATTGCGAGGTGTGTATGTTGAAGTGTACAGCTGTAGCTGTTGTACAACCGTGCCATGCTGCGGGGTTGCGGGAGCGTTAATCCTCCGCCGCAGTCTGCAGGAGGCGACAGGTCGGGGTATCTCTCTAGTGGCTTGCCACAAAGAGAGGTCACCGGGATCAACTGCTGTTTTCTTGAACTGCCTCAAAGTAAATTTCAGCTGTTACAGGTGTGTGTTATTACTTTACGTTACGTCATGCTAGTTTGGTGGGATTTAATTTGTAACGAGGGTCGTTGCTGGTCTGTACACTTGCAGCTCTGTCACATCTCGTGCCGTGGCCGGTCACCTGCAGCTGGGCTCTGCTCGCTGCTGCCCCGTGGCGCGGGGGCGCGGGACAGGGTCCCTGCTCTGGCTCTCGGGAGCAGCGGGATTTCGACTGATTAGTCCCATGTCTGGCGCCTTTCTTGTGAACTGGGATAGTGTGGCTAAAGTAGTTCCTAACTCTCGGTTTCTGAGACGGCTTCTTGAATTTTCATTTCCTCTTTATATCTTAATTTGAGACTGCGTCAGCCCAGCAAGGAAACACAGGATTGATATTGTGCGAATGTATACACATTTGCTTTATTCCTAAGACACAGGCCTGCCAGTCTTAAGGTGCTGCCATTTCAGCACCTTAGTGGTCCCAGATCTGGTTTGAGCAAAATAAATAAATAATATATATACTGAAATATATATTTTATGTATTGGTTTTCATCTGAACCAGCTGAACTGATCCAACTGAACTTGCAGCCACATGAACATAAAACAACAAAATGTAGGTTCTGGTGTTAAAGCGTATTTTCAAAGCAATAATTCTGAGGAAAGGAATCTAGGAGAAGGAAGACCCTTGCTTTATTTCCACACCTCAGTTTAATTGTTTTGTAAGAGCAGGAGGAAAATCATTGGCTGGGCTGGATTTTCCAAACATCTCTGAAGTATTACATTATGAATTTTCTTGCAGTACCTTCATTTAACACAGGCAGAATTTTAAAGCTCTATTTATTAAATATGAAAAAACTATATATTTGAGAAATCTACAAATGATTGAAGAAAAAAAAAAGTAATTAAAAAAAAAAAGAAATAGTTGTTTGTAGCTGTTTGTGGACCCGATCGTGTGGCCTTTTTGTTTGCTAATTTGCCAATGATTCTTGCGGAGGAAAAGAACTCAAGAGGGGATCTTTGAATTGGTCCCTACAGCTGTAAAACTTCAGATATGAGATAGAAACTCACGGAGTGCTGTACAGCATTAACTGAGAAGAGAGGAAATTGTTCTATCAACCTGAAGCCCCTGAAAGCTATTCATTTTCCACTCTTTATTCTCACGTAAGTCCCAGTAATGTCAATGACAGCAACTTGCGCTCTCAAAGCAAAAATCCACCCAAAGGCAACAATTCATAATGAAAAGCAGAAAAAAAAAGCAAAAAAAAAAGCCAAAAAAAAAGCCCAGGAACAAAAATTTTCCATCTTGAATTAAAAACCCCTCAACTTCACCACACATGTTTGATTCAAACAATGTTTTGTTGGCTGTAAATTGTTTGCAATTGGGATGCTGTATTTTTAGAGGAAATAATCCAGAAAAGCATTCCACCGAACTCCTGATGATTTGATTGCGCAGTCCATATTTGGAGCCTATTAGCATATTCACTGGTGTGTACAAATATCGAAACTGTCCTCTCCCGAGCAGCGAGAAGAAAATTGACAGAGGAGGTTGGGATGGGGGAGAAAGGGAAGAGCTGCCAATAAGGCCGAGGGCTTGCCAAAATCCTGTAAGTGAAGGAAAAGAAACAAAACGCGGAGCATAGACAAGGAGAATGAGTGGCTAATTACTGTACGTCCCACGCGGCTAAAAATGAAACATACAGGCACGAGACAGCAGAGAGGCAGATATTGCATAGGCACATCCTGACAGCGGTGACAAAACAGTGTAATCACAAACAGAAAACTCGGAACCCTTTCCTGCGTTGGCAGTGCCGGCGGAATGGCTTCTAGCAGAGAGGCTGTTATTCCCCTGTCACTGCCGGTCCCTTGTCTTTCATGTGCGGAAAGAAATGGCTCTGGGAAAAGCCAGACTCCGGATCTGGCAGGTTCCTCGTGCCTGCAGCCCGCAGGGCCCAATTTATTTCCCATCAGAGCCAGTGCTTTCCCTCGCCCGTCCTCGACGCAGGTGGCAGGTACGCTGTGTGACACGCGGGGCGTGCGGCGGGCAGGGCTCCGTACAAATCACCAGTTAGAAATTCGGGATGGCTGAGAGACCCCTACCTTCGGCACAATTTACCGTGTCATTGCAAACAGGTGGCACCTCTTGGTACTGAACTTTGTTATGATTTTAAAATGTAGCCATTGTTCTTTTAAATCATCTGAGACCCCTGTAGAAAAGGCACAATATAAGGCCAAAGGCTGATGATTTTTCTAAGATTTGGCTGATAATCACCATACATTCCTGGAATTCACCAGACTGATATATTGCTTTGTCTTGCAGTGAATGTAAAGTGGTTTAGTCACTGGTCATTTTTTTATTTTAATATAATCAAACCAAATATAGCTAAATTAAAATATTCCGAAAGATATGACTGTGACTCAAAGCTGAGGAACCTGAATGCTGCAGGAAAATATCAAAGCGCTTTTGTATGTGCTCATCTCCCTCCAGCGGACACCTGGCTCATCCTTAGACATGTGCACAAGGTAGTTCTAGTTATATGCATAAATATATATATGGGACTTTATCGTCACGTTTGGCTGTGTAATGCTCATGGTCGTATGAGCTGGCCACATAGACCAAACAATTCCTGGGGGAGTTCGAAGCAGCGAGGATTTGATGAAGAAAGGAAAGGCATAGCCTTGTATTTCCCCACAAACTGAAAAGGAGTACATGTTGCCAACTGAAAAAGAAAGGAATTACAGCTGGAAGCAATTAACAAGATAGTTAAATATGTACTGGCTGGTGAGATCTACAAAAAGTCACTGCAGATCGCTGCGGTCTGTCTCTGGAGCTCAGCCCCTCTGCTCCGAGGGGTTTGCGGCAGGTTGAGCAGGGCACAGTCCTCCTCTGAGGGTGCAGACGCAGCCTCCGCCGGTTGACGCTGGCAGCAGTTGGTCTGCATTAGCACAGCAAATGCACCAAGCTAACGAAGGCACTTCATTAGGGACCTCTGTCTTCTGCTTAAATGCCTTGAGGGTGATGTGAGAGTGAAGCAAGAAGCGCTCTCTTAGCAAAGAGATGGTTTAACTCCCACTCCCGCAGCGCTCCACAGGGGCTCCTTGCATCGCAGGGTGCGCTCCAGGAAGAAGTGTGGTTTGATGGGCCTCCGCTATTGAGCAGCTTCCCCAGGTATTTCGTTGAGGTGCCCGGTTCCTGTCTAGAACAAAGTAAATGGTGTGGACATTAATGGTAAATGCAAAGCGAGGGGTTCTGTAACAGATAACATAATGTGAGCGCGCACACACACCCCCCCAAACACCATTTCACCAACAGTTTTATGATTCATAGTTGATGCATATTGCCTATTTATTTCATCAGTAATCTGTGCAGGTGTCTACGTGAGATGCGTTGTTCTTGGGAATATTTTGGGGTGTTATGTTAAAAAAATAAACCACATTATTCCTGCTTAAGGGTACTGTGATTTACACTTAAGCTGTACTCTGCAGCTGTGAAGTGACTACAAAATGTTCTTAGTTCCATATAGGGCATTTTTCAGCACTGGGTTGAGCTCAGCGTTCTGTGGGCCTTCTAGACTGTTACCGTGCTGAACTGTGTCTGCAGTTACGGTGGAGGTACCATCTCTCCATCTCCCTTGTGGAGCAGGGTATGTGGCTGCAGTGAGTGGCATTGCTGTTAGACTGCACTGGATGAATAATCTGCAATTCGGGATTATTTAGTGAAAATATTTTTGTGAATAATGCTTTCTACCGTCTTCAGCTGGGTACGGTAATGGTCTACTGTTACTTAGGTTTGCCTTAATCGCCTCCCAGCTGTACGGCGAGGCAGCATGTTCAGGCGTGACTGTGGAAAAAAGCAGTGTAAATGTTTCCTCAGTAGTATCGGTTACTGACAACCTTAGATCTGTCCTCTCTTTAATATAAAAATATATATATGTGTGTGTGTATATATATATATAATGCTATACCGAATGCAGGCTAACCTAAAAAATCAGATGCAAATTCTTAGTCCTCATGTCCATGTTGCGCAGTTGTCTGAAGCACAGGGTAACTTAAAAGAAAATCCCTTGAAACCCTAGGAAAATGTTGGGAATTAATAATCTCACACCTCATGGAAACAGCCATGAGAAGAAAAAAGCGAGAGCGCGCAGAAGGCAATCTTCCCGAGGATCGGCCTGTCGTATGTGACAGTTTCGAAGGATCTCAGTCAATAGCACTCGCCGTTTCAAATGAAAAGATAATTTATTTTAATAAAAAGGATAGTATAAATAAATAGAAGTGACAGAAGTTTGGAATATGTTATATGTAGCAAAGTTTCTTTAAAACTATTTGAAAGCCACACTAAGATGAAATATTATATCTAACTGTGCTCAAACATGCAATGTGTTTGCATCAAAGATCAAAAATAAATATGGAACGTACACGTACAACTGTATTTTATTCTCATTAAATTCCAACTTGTGTTTCTAAAGTAAGGAAAACAAACCTGTTTAATGAAGCCATGTTTTAACTTACTTGGGACCTTTATGAAAAAGATAGAAGTCTGTTTCAAATTTCACATATTAAGCATGAATAATTTTTCACTTTGGTTTTGATAAGCTTAGAAATGACAGAGTTGGTCGTAAAGAGGAGATCTCCGCAATGTCTGAACCAAAAAAATCAGTGGCATTAGCAGTATCATTTTTACTGCTTTGAATGTAGAACTCTGGGAAAAGGCAGGCTAGAAAAAATAATTCAACACCAAGAGCCAAACCCTTGGCTGGCCGGAGCACTGGTTGGCCTCTGACTTGAGACGGGATTGAGAGGAGAGGACAGGAGGTGTAAAGCTGCCCTTCGGTTCTGGAAGGCTGTAGGACTCCAAACTTCTGCCCTGGTGAGCACCTACTATTGGAGTACGGTGACTTAGTCAACTCTTCTCATGGCTTTTCATTCCTGCCGCCTGGTACCGGAGGGGGGATAACGGAGGTTCCAGTTGTTGCCTGCGCTGCCCTGCAATCCTTGTGTGGTTCTGCAGTCTTCTCAGTGCCAGCTCCTCTGCCATTCTATACTTTATACCGTAGTATCTACTATATAGTAGATACTTTATAGTATGTACTAGATCACTACTGTATATGCACAAGTTCCATTAAGTGAGCAATGGTAGCTAGTGAAAGCAATCCAATTAATTGGTCAACAGCATATAGCAGGAAAGCACCTTTATAACTTCACGCCTTTCTCTTGCAGGCTCCTTATATTTTGCCGGTAAAAAGATGAGGGCATTGTGTCAGGTAGTCAGGGAAGCTCCGAACCGCAGGATGTGTTACTGCAGTGCTGGTCTGCGGGTGGTCCACCCTGCTGCTCCGTAGACTTACTAGCTTAATGGTAAATGCCACGTAAGCACGTATTCTGGGGGAGAAATGGTTTTATCTGACTGGTTCTGAGCAAGACCAAAGTAGACGCATCGTTGTCCGTACCTGGTGGTACAAACGTGACCAGCAAGGGGAGGGTGTGCTCCATGGCACCTTTTTATCCTCCAGGATGTCCTCAATTCTCCTTTGGGGGAAATATTTCCAGGATATGATCTGCACAGCCATAAACTTAACAAAAGCAAGATTTATTAGAAAAAGTAACAAACTCAATGGGGCAGGGCTACAGAGAAAGTAAAGCCAGTTTATGCTGAATAAAAGTAATCTCCCAGGGATTTATTTTACTTTAACTAATGCTCTAAATTTGAGTTCACCCCTTTGCTTAATTTGACTTATACTGCCCAAATGTCTCAAGGTAGACATGGCTACCTTTGTATTTAAAAAATGTAAAAAAAAAAGTGTCCTAGCATTGTTTTCAGAGGACAGATCGTCTTGTCTCAGAATCCTTTATGTTCCAGCAGGCGTTGGCAGGAGGAACACTGGCTCCCAGGCTGAAACATAATAGTAAGAGGAAAAAGACAAAGTGCTTTCTGGGGAAAGAGTTGAGAAAATGTTGCTATATCAGTAAGTGTTTTTGCTATTCCAACCACATACAAGTTTTTTGGGTTCTTTTTCAACGTCAAATGTCTATCCCAAGCTTTATAAAATACTTATGTACTGACAAAGTATAAATCCTGTAACATCTTCTCATCTCAAAACCCAAATGAAGAAATGAATGATCAGCCACAAATAAAAGTGAAATCCAAGCCAGACACTCCGTTACCCAGAAATGAAAGCCATTCTCCTCCTCTGTTCCCAAGGGTTTGAATAGATGATGAACCAAAGATGGATAATATGATATACCCAAAGGCTCAGTAAGCTTTGAGTAATTTGGAACAAGGATCTGAGAATTTGCACAGCAGCTCCTGCCATACCCTGTGCCTTAGGCAAAGAGCTTTCGGTGACGTTCTCAGTTAAAGCCGCTCAGTCTACTGACAGGAACATTAGGTTCTCTGCCAAGTCCAGTGGAAACTGTTCTATCTAACAGCTAAAATAAATTTTGCAGTTCCTCAGTTTAAACTTTTGATAGAAAAACCAGGAAGAGGTAGCTGGATGGTACGGTTACCTGCAGCAGAATTGCAGGCAGGCGTTGAGGATTCCACTGCCTATTTCTATATCCTTGCTTATTACAGGCAGACAGACCATTTCTTTCCAATGGCAAGTAAACTAAATTTTTTAACCATTTTTGGCTAGCAAGTAACTGCACCCTGTGGAGCTAATCCTGCAAATAAATTCCTTCTATTAAAAAAAAAAAAAAAAAAAAAGGTAAGACAGAATCCTCTTTTGGAGCAGAGGCCGGGACAGTTCCACTGACGTGTAGGGAAGGACTAAAGACCATCTGTGGAGGAGCGGTTATATCATACCCTTCCTGTCAGGCTGTGGCCAGGCTTTTCATGCTCTTTCTGGCCAGGAAGCTGCAGAGAACCACTCGTAGGCTACTTTTTCCATCCCAGCAGGCTTCCATGCAAATTCCCTCTTGTTGGCATGGCAGAATACAGACACGATGACGCAGTGACTCTATGACTCCTACAGTTGTGAGAATACGCACGTGAACGTGCAGCTCCATGCTAGGAATATGCTGCTGATCTGGGTGAAGTTACTTGTACACGTAAAACCAGATGATTTTAACAGAACCTGTTCACAGACTGAGTATATGTGCAGTTGTGTTGGAACGGGAACTTCTGATGGGAAGTAGCGAAGAAAAGGCGGTGACAGTAACCTCCCGGGCTGAATCAGCAAGAGCCAGAGCAAGGAACGAGGGCAGCAAAGAAAATGAAGAGGCAGGGGATTAAAAAAAACAGGGGGGTGGTATTTCATGTTTAGTGGGAGGTGTCCCTGCCTGTGGCAGGGGGTTGGAACAAGATGATCTTTATGTCCCTTCCAACCCAAACTGTTCTATGATTCTGTGTTGCCCAGAATTCACCTGTCAAGCTCATTGTCATGGAATTTTGGTAACACATGAT
Organism: Larus michahellis; assembly: GCF_964199755.1. Taxonomy (NCBI): domain Eukaryota; kingdom Metazoa; phylum Chordata; class Aves; order Charadriiformes; family Laridae; genus Larus; species Larus michahellis. The sequence goes on along the minus strand of NC_133901.1, from coordinate 1,492,347 downwards.
TAGGGGGGAAAAAAAAAAAAAGGTGAGGTGAGGGTAAATGAGGGGAAGAAAAGTTTATCAAAATCCTATTAAAACTACCTTGGATTCAGCAAGTTCCTGACCTTCAAGTTGCTGGACATTGTCATGGAATCATAGGATGGTTTAGGATGGAAGGGACCTTAAAGATCATCTAGTCCAACCGCCATGCCCTGGGCAGGGATGAATGTGGCAGGAGTACAGCTATAGCGCAACCGTTCCTCTGATTTCGGATTTCATGCAGTCAGGTCTGGTAAGCGTGCTGTGTCAATCTGCAGTCACACGTACTACACCCTAGGAAGTTCTGAGCTTTTTCTGAAGTCCGTGGAAGGTACTTGAGCAGTCTGGTTACAGTCCTGAAACTGCTAACCTGCCTTGTACGTATTGGAAATAAATTGTTACCCACTCTCCCCAACAGAGCACTCCCATTTCTGTGCTATTTTATAGTGGGAAAGGAGAGTAATTTGTAACGTGATTTGATAATTTAAGTGACTGACCTTTTCCAATCTGCTACGTACCTGCATGTATCACTGTGTTTGTAATTTGGATTTTTAAGGATATGGAACATTTAGAATCAAACAAATGTTCTTTCTTACTTTCCTTCAAGAAAAGTAATGTGGATTAGTTAATCTGCAACAAGTATCCTGATTAAAAGAAAGAAATGTAAAACTTTTACTTACTTTGTGGGACTTAATTTAGTCATTCTGAAACGTAGAATAGCTACTTCATCTGTTAAGCAGTGTACTCTTGGTTATCACCCACTGAAGTATGTCTTTTTCCAGAGTTATAATGGAAATATAATGAATGCTTAAAAAAAAAAGAGTGTAAGGAAAAGAAAATTATGCTTGGTCCTCTGAAATTGAACATTTCAATGGCAATAGAATGGGGAGGAGATAGATGTTGCAAAGGACTTTTCGCATTTTTTCACTTTTTTTTTTTCTATAATTGGAACATCCTAAATGATATTATGACATTTAATATGTGAGATTAGATTATTAGCGTGAGTAAATGTAGAAAAAGGACACAAAAAGACAAATTTCAAGCATTTGGCACCGGAGGAGCAGTGCTAACAGTACAAATTGACTCACCAAGGCTCCAGTCCAGCAGTTACCAATGTGCTTAAGTTCATGCAAGTGATTTTTTTCCTGTAGAACTATTTATAAACATTAGGCTGGACGGGATCCTAGGATCTTGTTGTACTGGGGCTAAATTAGTTTTCTACGGAATTCTGGTTTTCTGATTTAGCTTTGGTCACTACCTGAGTAGTGCTACAAGAGGTTTTTAAGGGAGTCTCAATTACTTAACAAATAGAATTAACAGCAGAGTTCCCTTTTGCTTCTCTGGGTGGTAAAAGGTGTCTTGGACACTGTCACTGCGCACCCAACAGAGTGAGGACCAACAACAGCCCCACGTTGTGCACGGGCATTACAAATGATGGATAAAATCAAAGGTGGAGAAGTCATATCGCTGTCATTTGATGATCAGCCAGCATCATTTCAATCTTGTCCAGAGATCTGTGGTCATTTCACTCCATTCTGTGTCCCTGTCCCCACGAGGTGTAACATTTAAAAGCATAAATCAAATACTTGAGGGATGTAGGCTCGTATGGACAAATGTATTGAGGAGCCTAAAGCTCTTTGATTTCCCAGTGCCTTTGTGGGTCTGGACCGTAGCGTTGACTGTCATCAGCTTATAGAATATAGCGTAGAACATGCCTCTTCGCTAACTATTTTATTATTCCTAAATGCTTACTGCGGAGAAGAAAAGATAAGATAGATCCCCGCAGGACTCGCCATGGAAACACTGATCCTGGGGGGAAAAAGCCACTCAAGATCAGTGCTGGCCACTCTAGGCAAGTACAGAAACATTCTGGTGTATTGTATGAAAAAATGCTTGTAGGTGCAAGAATTAGAAGCACAAGTATCTGACCATCCGCCACTGACAGGGAGAATGTAGCCATTAACTAATTAGCAAGAGAATTTGCATAGCCTGCAACTCTCAAACATTTTTATGAATAAATTGATGGTCATCCAAATACTTGCAAATGAATTAATTAAAAGAGATGATAGGATTCTACAGATAACCAAATGAAACTAACCATTTTTAGTAATTAAAATATTTTACCCATATGATTACTCACCTAATTCTACTCAGGAGATTATTTTTGTCTAGTTCAGTGGAAAAATCATGACCTGTTACTATATTGTATTTTTTTCTGCTCCTTATTTTCTCTTTTATTTCTTGACTGTGCTGGTCTGCCCAGTGTATATGAAAAACTAATGCATTAGCTTGTTAGTGATTAGCTTCTTAGGCAGGACTTGTGAAAATTTAGAGCATTCAAAATGCTCCAGCTGGCTGCTGCTGTCTATTTTGACTTCTACAAAATTCACTCATACCCACAACATATTTCTCTTGTCCTTCGGTAATTAATAGGCTAGAGGTGCCAAAAAAAGAAAAAAAAAAGGAAAAAACCAATTCCCTGTTGCCCTGGCACTGTAAGAACAGGAACTATGAGCCTCTAAAAAGTATGAAATACCTTATTCTATGTTTAGAGCTGAGTGTATTATTTGGTGGTTGTGGCCTTGAAGTATTTTGATTTCATCTTAGGAAACGGGGCTGATCTGGATGAATTCCAGCTCCAGGAACTGAAGAATTAAGCTGCAGAACATAATGAAATGATTCAGTCCCATGCAATCTGATGAGCATCACTGTGTGTAATGGGGTGTGTGTGCGGTTGCATCTGAAGCTGGTTGTATGCCATTGATTACAAAAGTACCTTTTGCACATAGTGTAAGATAATTACTTTGTATGAAAAGCAGACTATTTTAAAGCATTTATTTTAATAAATACATTTAGCACTAGTTTTCTGTATGTGGGTATATTGTTAGTGGGTAGTATTCAAGGCTAAAGCCCTTACCTTTGTGCTGATGCTGAAAACTATCAATTATAAAACACCTAACAATGTTCTACCAATGAGCACTCTCTGTCAGCGGCACGTTCCTATTCCTCTCTTTAAAAGACAGATATTGCTGCGTGCGGGAGCACCGAGACTGGGGTACCATTGTTAGGGTTGATGAAGGGGAGGAGGAACCGTTCAAATTTTAGGGTTCTTTTCTTATCAGACATCTATTGAACTGAATAGCATTTTGTTTTATATCACACTTTTTATGGCCCAGGTATCTCAGAGCTCTTTACAAAACAGTCTGTTTCAATAATAAATATTACTAGTATAGTGGATGTGTAGGCATCTATTATGTGATCCGCAATAGCTCACGCACGCTTTGGCATTTGAACAATGCGTTTAGGTAGTAGGGTGATGGGAATGTGTAAGATAGTTTTATTTGTGAGTGTTAAAATAAATGTTTAAGAATCTTAGCATTGAAACCAAAAGTAGGAGGAAAATATTTATCCTGCAGCTTGTAATTTGGTAAAATCTGCTTAGCGTCCACCTGGATGCGGAGTTGCGGTAGACAAGAAAAGCCAGAGCGGTAATTGCTCGGTGGAGGGATGGAGCTCTTGAAAGAAATAGTCCCAACCTCCAAACATCTCACAAGTGGCTTAGGACCGCAGCGGAAACGGTCCTTGTCACTGAACTGTCTTTGTTAGCGTGGTGGGCCTCACTCTACCTGGAGCAGGTCCACAATTTCAGCTCATTTTGAGTGTGCGTGAGGAGAAAATAGAAGGGGGCATGTAATAAATGCTGAAGAGGCAGTAAGGAACAGAGAAGGGGAAATAAGAAGCGAGACGGTAAGGTTTCTGCTCATCCCCTTCCAAAATTGCAGCATCAGCCTCAAACAGCACTGGCACAGAGGTGTCCTCTGTGGCCTCAGTGAACCCGCTGCGTGGCTGGCAGAGGCTGTGATAAAAATACGCATCTGCAGCTCAGCCGCCACGGCTCACAGTCCAGCAGAGTGGAAACTAGGGGAGATGGGAGAATTGGTAAAATCCTGTGTTGGCCCTGGCTGTATAGGTCGTGCGGAGTGTGGTCTCTCTTAGAGGCACAGGTACGACAGGCTTACAGCTACGTGGATGCCTTTCTCTGACTGTGCACCCCAGATGCAGCTTCTCTTTCTTTTCTCTAGATTTCTGGCTCCCCGTGCCCTAGCTATCTTTTCCTGTAGTCAAGGTCTCTCTCTCTTCCTTCTCAACCTCCATCTGCTCTCATCTCCCTTTCAACTCTTCTCTGGCCCCCCTCCTTCAACCTGGACAACACTGCACCTCTTTTCAAAGCCTTTATTTTTAGAAGAAAATAAAATACATGAAATCTGAATGACTTCAAAACCATATTCTGGTGCTTTCTCTTGCTTCTCAGTCCACTATTGTTGTTCAGACAGTGTATAGAGCACTATATCAAGTAATTGGGTATTATCTTCTGGACTGTAGTTCAGGCACTAAAAATAGCGTATTAGTGACCACTTTGTTCCATATGCCTCCTCTTCATAAAAGGAGCTAACGGCACTTTTTCAGGTTTTCCATGTTGGAACATTAACTTCTAGCAGAGGTGCTATTCTTTTTGTGGTGAAAGCAAAATAAGGATGAGCTGGATATGATTGTCGCTTCCATGTAACGTTGCGAAACTCGTTGCCACATGATTATTTTCTGTCACCAGGCTGATACTTGCAAGTTCAGACTGACATGGTCTCCACTGCTGTTGTTTGACAGCATTGCTTTGTTCTTCTACCATTCTTTATCCTGTGCTATAAAGGACCGTGTAGGGCACTGACAAAATCTCTCTCATTAAGACAACCACCAAGTGGGCCACTGTTACCAAAGGTGGCTGATGGGTTTGGTTTTCAGCTAGCAACATCTCACAGGAGCCTAATTATCACAAATGATAAGCAACCTTCTGCAGATCATGCTCTTATAAAGGGTATTGCCTGGGCCTCCAGAGATTCGGAACCCAAAATACCTGGTCACTCTTTGAAATCTTCTCCGAGCTGTCCACAATCAGGTGGATGATCTTCGGGACTGGGCAGTGGTTTCTGTCTCTTGATGTGTAAAAGGACCAAAGGTGGTCCTGAAAAGTTGGCTTGAAGGTGTCTCTTCCCGTGTCCCCTTTTCCGTTCGGTTGTTGCGGGACCCCAGGAACAGGCTGTTCCTTCTGACAGTCCCGCAGGCGATTACCCCGCTCCCCTCATCACCAGCCAGCGAGGCCGAGCCGCTCTGCGTCGCTGCAAGGTGATCTCTGTTTCTTACTGCAGATGTTGAGAAGAAGGATGACCAGCTGACAGTAAAATTGCTTGGTACTGATGAGCCCTTGGCTTTGTTACCGTGGTAAAACATACATCATTTGACAGCTGCTTGTGCATGGAAAAAACCATAGATGATTAACGGTTTCCTATCTTTTTCTTGCTACTGATCTTCTTTGCTTATGACAGATGAGACTCAGATGTCTTTTTTAAGAGACAGAGAGAGAAAGGGAGAATATTTAAACTTGTTCTCACCTAAGTCTTTTATGTTATCCTAAGGACCTTATCTGTAGTAGAGATTTTTTCTGAAATTCAGCTCTCCTAAAATGATCAGCTCTATCATTCAGCTTTAAAAGGGAACGTATATTCTCCCCCTTCTGGATTTTTTTTTTTTTTTTTTTTTTTTTGCAAAAGAGTGTAATGCTAATTTTACTTATTCAGGAATTAAAATAGCAAACAGTTTATATGAGGTGTTGATAATTACCTATATTACTGTAATGCTGTGACAGATGTTGGCAAAAAGAGGCAGAAAATGCCTACAGCTGTGCACTCCATGACATCCAGTTTATACTCAGACAGAAGGCTAACAGATGTTCTGAACTGTCACTTTGCCTAAATGTTTCTAAAGTCTAAGGACCTGCTTTATAATTCACTAGGGCCTCGTTTGGTTTCACAGAGGTCCTCAGAATTCCCATCTGTGACAGTTCACGTCGAAGACTTTTATAAACCAACCCCTGTCCTTATTAGCCCTCTGCAAAGATATTGTGTATCTGTATACTCCGGAGACTTCTGGTTTTTTGTGACCTAGTTCTTAATTTCTACAACTCGTACATAACATAACTCTTATTTCGAGCACAGAGAGAACTGGATGACGTGAATACGGCTAGAGCAACGTGGTCGAAAGATTGCTGATGTACTTGAGTGACCTCAGAATACCTATGTTAAAATATTCTTTATTCTCTTCCCAAATGCTGTGGCCGTTTCTAAGGTGGCTGTAAAATGCCAACAACTTCAAACTACTTGTTTTCCTGAAGTAAAATACAAATCTTGTTATTAAAATAGAGCACTTAAACAAGCATGTTGAGCTGACAGAGATATTCCTATTCCTAGGGAATATTCTTATTCGAAGATAGTTATATCATTTCAGGGATACTTTGAAATACAAATCAAGTTTCATATACTAAATTATGCTCTTTAATTTCAAAATTGTGATTTTGTAAGTGTGACATGCATGTAATGCCTGCATATAGAAAAACTGAGATTTAAAATAGTCTTCGGTCTTTAAGCTCCACCCAAATTTTCCAGCATACCTTTAGATAAGCAAAAAATGTCACTAGTGTAAAGCAACTTACACTTTAGTGATAGTTGCCGTTTCTTTTTAAAAGCTGAATTCCTGTTGTACAGTAGTTTAATAGTTTAAACATTGCGCTAACATAATCAGTGTTTGGCCTCTTCTGTTCCCCAATCCTGTATAGAAGCAGAACTCCAAATTGTACATCTTTCTGGGTTTGTTTCTAAATTACTCCCCACACTTAATTACGAGGATGAGAGGGATGCCTTATTCCTCTTTGTTATAGGCTAAGCTCTCAGTAATCCCAAACAAAAGAGCCAGTTCTGGAAGATATAGGATTTGCTAGCAGGATTATGGTCTCATAGATAATGATGTGCAGTCAGCAGAAGCGAAGCTTTATTTTAATTCAAATAAGCTAGTAAACAAACCACTGACAAGTCTGCTGGTGAGAGTAACTGGCTTCTGTTGCCACATTGGCAGCTAAATTATAGAAAATCTATTATACCCTGTTCACCATATGTTTAATTTAATACAGATACAAATTAAACTATCCACAGTGCCTATTAAAATAACAATACATATTTTTTAAATATATGAATGTTTTAAGATACATTCCCGTGACCTTAAGAAGGGCAATGCTGATTTGGGAGACGACAGCAAAACACATGCCATAGTCAACAGATTCTCTTCAACAACAACAACAACAACAGTAATTTGAAAAACCCAGAATATTAATAGTACAGTTTTGTAACAGATAATGAGGTTAATTGGGGTGTTTTACCTTCTAAGCATCTGCTCTTACACGCTTCCCTCCCCCTAGGTTCCTGGGCCTTGGATTTGATAGAAGTGGTTGATATCTAATCCGTTGTATACTTTTTCATTCAGTGCCAGCTACAGTATGAGGTTTTTGCCCTTTTCCTGCCACAAATAGCTATCCCTCATTTCTGCGTATTCTCGTTTATTAATGGTCTTTCAAATAACCTGGATTTCTTGACCTGTCAAGAACCTTGGAATCGCTGCTCTGTGGTATTGGTGGAGGGTTTCAAATTGTGCAGAGGGATCCTGCCTGGGGCCCGTGTTCCTCAGGGGAAGCAGCGTTGAGCACAAGGTGGTGTGGCCCACTACGGACCCTGATAGCTATCTTGAGTTCTGTAATGGCCAGAGTGAAAACAGGCATTGGGAAAAAATAAAGAATAATAAGGGGCAAATATTGTGCGAGTCTATCTAAATATGGGTGTTTCCGAAAAACCTGAATGAAGTCACCAAGTCGCTGCAGGCTGTGGGGATCAGCAGATGTTACTGTGGTGAGGTGGTGATAGCAGAGTACTTGAAACCATACAGAAACCACAGGAAAAACAAAAATGAACCTCCCCAAATTCTCCCAGTATCTTAAGTCAATGATGATGAAGAGAGTGCCAGGCAGAACATTGTCAGTGAAGAGCTCTCTGGACTCCCTGGGAGCCTCCTGCCACGGTTGGCGCTCTCCCTTCCAGTTCCAGTCTGTTCACAGCAACAGTAAGCACGTAACGAAAACCTAAGTTTTGAGAAATAGCCTGGATCTAGGTTGCGGATTGTCACCTTACTCCATGGTAATACATTTGGAATTTAGCATGCCAAATCACGTTTCTTGCATCATTAAGATGTGAGAACAGACGCAAACTCCATGTGCATTTGTGGGAGAATGTGTGAAGGGAGTCTCCGACTCCTGTAAATGCTCAGTGTATGCCACGTAGGTACCAGGCTGTAGATTGTGTCCTGGCTTAGGTATCGTGTATAACATGTGCGTGGGTATGCGGCATACAGTGTAAAGTATATATATACTGTGTGCACTTCCATGCAGATAATCTATTTTTTTAGTTACTGTTGTTATTTGACAAAACATTTCCAGACTCAGTGTATGTTTGTAACGCAGACATAACATACACAGGAACTTAATAGTTATTGCAAACAAGTTTCGCTTATTTAATAAATTCATCTCTAGTGTGTAGAAAAAGTCCAGTTCCAAAGAAAGTTGCCATATAAAGAGTTGAATATATGAAGGTGTCAAGTGCCAGAGATATTTGGACAAAACACAGCATATTACTGGCGCTGTACTTTCTGCTCTTCCTCCCAGGAAAAATTTATCCTACACCATGTGGTCATCTCTCAGTAAAGGCATATTTGACACCGCAGCTACCCATAGCAATGGACAGCAAAAGTATAGCAGTAAGCGTGGAGGTAATAAATGAACATGTCTCAGGTGTCTCATAGCAATTGTGAAAAAAATGGTTGAAAAATCTCTGATTTTAAGAGGCACATCTTAAGTTCTTGCATCCATTTCTGTGCAGTGAAAGGCCTGCTCACTGTGCAAACCTGCAGCTCCTCGAGAGCCGCTCTAGTAAACTACAAACTCTTTGCCTTTAAGTAACTGAATTTTTTACTGTCATATCCCGGAGAGGTGAGGGGAACAACACAAAAAAAACCACTACTAGTGTGTCACAAATGTTCTTTTGAGGCTGCAAGGTGGTGGGAAGCTGGTCCAGCCTTCCCGAGGGTATATCCATGCGTGCACACCAGTGCACAGGCAGTGCACCACGATTCCCATGTGTTGCTTTTTGGTTAGAAAAGCCTGAACATTGTTAAAACGAAACGAGAGGATGAGAACTTCTGGAAGTGGTGATTTGGGAAGCCCTTTGCCCCCGGGAAAAAAAGCCCCAGAGGAAAGGCGAGGTAGCCACTGGCGAGCAGGCGGCGACTCGGGGCAGCCGGCGGGTATTAAACTTTAAGCCTCTTGTCAGCGAGCCAGGATGCGACACAAGGGCTTGTCCTGCTTCGCCGTTACCTTCATTCCTCCGCGGAAGATGAACGGCGGAGCGCGGAGGGACGCGGGTCTGTGCGCGGCCGCGGCCAGGCGGGAGTTGTGGCGGAGCCAGGGAGGGGCACAGAAATGCTGGCTGGGGGCGAGAAATGCCAGCAGCAGCCTGGCTCTTCCTCTCTCCTTCAAAGCAGGGTCAGGGGTTTGTCCTGGGTAGGAACCCTGAAATTCGGAAATTACTCATTTTCTGGAGACAGTTGCGGGTCAGACACCCGCGCACAGCCCCCTGCGGGACAGCCTTACTGGTGCCTCCTGGTTGGATATGCAACAGAGAGGTACAGATATATTTCACAAATTTGAAGCGATCCGTTATTTTGTCTGTGCACCCGGGCGCAGTTGAGTTTTTTCCGAGTCTAAAATGAATCGTGAAAGCCAAAACGTAGGACATTCATTTTCCCACCCCGTGGGATCCGTCTCGGCGCAGAGACTTAAGGGTAACCGTGTGGGAGCCCAGCCCTCCGCAGACCAGCGTGAAAAACGCATGTTGAGATGCGGGTTTCTTTTAGAGCCCGTCCAACCTGTGGTTCACTCTCTTATATCTTTTTTTTTCTTTTTTTTTTCTTTTTTTTTTTTTTTACCCTCCAGAAAGTCTTAGAAATTGCTGCAGAGCGTTAGGAAGTTGCAGCCACCCGGTCCACGCACTGATGATTTCGTTTCTGGTTATCTGCAAAATGAGCTTTAAGCCAATTTCGTGCTTCAGGCTAAAAAGAGGGATTCGTATTTCCCTCCTAGGTGCGTGGCATTCCTGGAATCTCTTTGTCAGCTTGCTGTAGGATGCTGCTGTAATTTGCCTGGAAATTCTCTTTAAGATTTGTATATAGCAGTTAAGAGCGATGTAAAATTTCTGAGCCATCGGGATGTTTTGTCTGGAAAGAAAAAAATCATCTTTCCTTGATAATTCGGTATTAAACTGTTCGGAATCTGCCTCCCGTTTAACCCACAAACCACTGTAGGTAGCAAAATGCGCATTTCCCACTAATCCCTTCACTTCTCTGAGGAATAAAATACCTCTTCAGGAGAAGCGGTGCTTTCTTCCCGCATCTTACCAGTTTAGGGAAGTTCCTGCAGGATTTCCTGAACTTTGTCACGTTTGGATCTTTTATGCCACTTCCCCCCACCCCAGCTTTTGCACCTAAAGGCATTTGCAAAATGACAGGAGGTCGCCTGAGCTGTGTGCGCGGAGGTGAGCCCCGCCGCCCTCCCCGCCAGCCTTCTCTTGGCGTTAAGCCCGGAGGGAAAAGCTCCCCCCGTCCCCTGGCCGCACGGCTCCCCCCCGTGCGGGGCTGTGCGGGGGCCGGGACCGCCGCCACCGGGCGCTGGCGGCGGGGACGCGGCCGCCGCCGCCCCGCAGCGGCTTCCCCGCACCCTCCCCGCTGCGGCGGAGCGAGCTGGAGCGAAGATGTTTATCCTGAGATGGAAAATGGGTTGTTGAAAAACAAGCCATGTGCAAATAGTTTAATTTTCCGTTTTGATGCTTATCTTTGTCTCCCGAATTTCATCGGAGAGGCTTTAATTGGCGTGTGGGTAATAGTTCCTAAATAATCCCTTATTAGATGACTTCAGACGAGTTGCGAACCAATAACGTCTTAGTCCCAAAAGTGAAAGTAGAATTTGAAAGCGCGGGTCAGTTTTTGTCAAAGGGCTCATTTGAGCATCTTTTAGTTTGCTGAAAAAGCTAATTAAAGAATGTTTGAAGGTTAAAGTCATTATTCCGTGCTGTTGTCGTGCTACAAGTGAGCCGAGTTTTGTGAAAACACAAAGGGCAGAAGTCACAGAGGTGGATTACTGTCAGTCCAGGCTACAGAGGCACAGAGAACTGTGGCATTAATTCCTATAGAAAGGTAGACAAACACAGCCACTGACTAACAACTTTCCCGCAGAGCCCCATTGTCTAAGCACTTTCTTTTGCTTTGGGCTCTCTTCGAGTTGCTACAGTCGCCACCAGACCCAAAACTCGGGAACGGGGAGACCTTCGGGCGCAGAATCCCTGACCTGTGAAACAATTCCCAGGACAAAACCAGGCGTGGGGCTTGGCGTTCCCCTCGAATATTTATTTTCCCCTCCAGCGGTGCTAATTTGTTCATTACTTAGCAGAAAGTTAGCGGCGCACCAGAACTCTGCCGGCGCCCGCGGCACCGCGCTGCTCGCCAGCGCCCGGCCGCGATCGCCCGCTGCGCTGCGCCGCCGGCGGCTCCGGGCGGGGGCCGATCCGCAGCCCGCTGTGCGGGGACCGCTCCGGGGGCGGACCGGCGGGGACTTTGCGGGGGGCGGCCCCGCGCCCTGGCCGCGCCGTGCGGGAGCTGCGCGCCGCGGTGGGTTGCCGGAGCGCACGGACACTCCGCGTGTGCGCACGCCGGGAGAATGCCGTGGGCTCATCCCGGCGGCCGTTAGCCCCGGTCTGCGCTTTTGTGTGTGCGTGGACAGCGGATTGCAAAAGCACCGCACGCACAAAGCTACGCGCGTAACACCGCGCGGCCGCGGCTCCTCCGCCTCCCCTCGCCGTCGCCCACCGCCTTCGCCTCCGGGCTGGCTCGCCCCGCTCGCTCCTAAAGTCTGGATTTTTAGGTCTAGCTACGACTGCAGATCTCCCCAAATTCAAAGAAACAGATGTTTGGGCTGATTAGGGATGGGGCGCGGGGGGAGGGGAGGAGGGAGCCCTGCAGCTGCAACTCAAAGAAATATATTGATAAAATATTTCAGCGGTAATAAATACGCAGAGATCAGCTCGACCTCGCGAGGTCTTTATTTTAATTTTTTTCCCCCTATATACAAAATCTTTATCAAACCTCTATTCTGTGGCTTCAATAAACAGAACCCATTACCTCACGGCAGCTTTTGTTGGCCTGTATACAAGCGAGAACAAAATGGTTATTCAGGAGAACGCTTTCGATTTTTATTGTGTGTAGTATGCACAAAGAGCAGTGTTATTGTATTAAAAAGAACCATCTGTAGCAGAAACAATGGCATCAAATTATCTTTGAATACCCACTGCAAAAATATAAAGCTTTTTTATTATTCTTCTGCTGTACGGTGGGGGACAGAGAAGTGACTTTTTTGTTGTTGTGGGTGCATTCTTATAACACACACACACACAAAATCAGCCATTTGGATTTTTTAAGCCATAAAAGATTTTTTTTTTCCCCCTCTTGTTCCAGGGACTGCAGTTAAAAGCTAGGGCTAGGACTTGGAGGATGTGTAGGCAAACGGAAGGAGAGCCGGGGGAAGAAAAACCGAAATGGATTCATTCTCTGTCCTGGCTGGAGGAGGAGAGGAGAGGAGAAGAGAAGGGGACGTGCGAGCTTCCTTCAACTGCCTCTGTCCGGTGAAAAGTGCTCAGACCCCCGGGGCTGAGCGGGGCTCAGGAGTCCGCGCGGACTTTCGCTGTAAGCTGCCAATCAAACGGCTAACTAGCCACCACCCTGCTCTGGCACCGACATGTAAGTAGCTGCAGCACAACTTTGACATTCACAGGTTTTTTTTTTCGTCCCCCCTCCTTCCTCCCCCGTGACCTTTAAAACGATCTGGAAATGTAGCTCCCACCTACGACCCGCCGCTCTGAGATCCGCAGCGTTAACCCCGGGGAGCCCTGTGCGGCTTTTGGGCTCGGCTCATTAAATTGCGCGGTAGCGGACCGCGGCCGTACCGTTGGGCAGGAGCGCTCCCCGCCCGCCCGCCCGCTCCCGGGGAGCCCACGGCCCGGGGGGAGCCGCCGGGCTGGAGCGGAGCCGCGACACTCCCCGCCCGGGGCTGCCTCAGACGGGACCGTTATTTTGGCGTTCCCCCCCGGGATGACCCGCGGAGCGCGGGGGCAGATCCCGGCTGCCCGGCGCGCATCCCGCGCGGCGGCGGGGCATGGAGCCATCCCACCCGCTTCCCGCGATGCCGGGAGGTGCCTGCGGCGGGGGCGGCCGGCGCCGTGCGCGGGTGCGGAACCGCGGCCCGGGCGGGGGTTACCTGGGCGCGCAGGGGCGCGCAGCGCCGGCGCGGCGCCCGCGGCGGCTGCCCTCTGGCGCCCCCTGTGGGCGGCGCGGGGCGCAGCCCGCACCCCGGAGGCGGCGGCGCTCCCCCCACCACCTCCGCGTCGCGGGGTCCCAGCGCTCGCCCGCGGAAAGGAAAGGGGGGGGGTCGGCCCCCGCGGGCGTCCCCGCGCCCCGCAGGCCGAACCAGGGGTTACACCGGGGGGGAGACGCGGAACAGCCCCGGGCAGGGCTCGGGCTGAGCCGGGGCGGGGGGGCCGTGACCGGGGAAGTTGGGAATAAATCAATGGATTTAACTGCCTCGGTCTAACGCTGCCTCCTGATGCACGGCAATTTGGGTTGGGAAAAGATCGATTTTGACGTTTTGGCTCATTATAGTGCCGTGTAAAGGGAAGCTCTTTTTAGTTACAGTTAGCAAAGTTGAGGTTGGATTTCCCCCCTCTTTTTCCCCCCCTCTTTTTTTTTTTTTTTTTTTGGTAAGAATTTGGTAGATAAAGGTTAATCTTGGGCTGAATGATAGAGCTGTGATTGACAAGAGAAAAGGTGTTGAGGGCAGGTCGAGCTGTCTTATTTACAGCCCACTGCTTGCTATAGAGCCTTTGTTAGGACTGGAAAGCTAATTTAGTGCTGATCAAAAGCACCACAGAGTTAAAGGACTGGTAATGACTGCTAATTTCATTTCAACCTCATACATCCCCAACTGCTGTAATTAAAGACGTGCTATTTAAATACAGGTGAAGAGTTTTTGTAGTAGGGGGAAAGTGGGTAGCCGGTTACAATTTTATTTATGCTTAATAAGGTAAAAGACCAACATTAGGTTTATGATTTTAGCGACCGGCTTTTGCGCGATGCCCTGCCTGCCCCGGGCAGGGCCGTGCGGCGGCCGGGCGGGGGGGACAGGGACGAGCCCCCACCTAGCCTGGGTTTGCGTTGTTGTTAATTATTCCCATCAAACGGCCGTCGGGAAATATCGGGAGCGCTGGGGAGAGGGGAGACGGAGGGGCATGTGTCAGCTTTTAAGTGCCTCTGCGGAAGCTCGGGTCCTCATATTATTATTATTTTTAATTAAATTATTTTACCACTCCACGGCGGGTTCGCCGGCTCTGAAACGATGTAATTTCACAACCGATATAACAGTTTCTTTCTGGGCGACATCAAAGGATAAAAGCTCTACATTTTCGGAGTTGGTTAAAATTGATACAAAAAAAAAAAAAAAAAAAAGAATTTAGCCTTTAATCTCTTTTTATCCCCGAAGACTAAAGCTCCGCACTCGACCCCGCGGGCCCCGCGCGCTCCCCCCCCCCCCCCACTCCGGGGCCGCGCGGGCGGAGGGAGGCGGCGCCGCGCGCGGGAGGGGGCGCCCCCTGTCGGCCGCGCCGGGCGCTCCCCCGCCGCCCGCGGGAAACCTGCGCGGGAGCGGCGGGGCCGCAATTAGCAGCGGGGCGCGTGGAGGGGATTAAGGGGAAGGCGAGAAGCCGGCGGCCGGACGCGGTTCGGAGTCGCTGCGGGGGGGGGGGGGGGTGGAGCGGAGGGAGCGCTGTGGAGCCGGGCCCGGTGGGGCCAGCGGAGAGCCCGGCCCGGGCACCGCGGGAGGGGCAGCCGCCGCCGGCCTGCGCTGCTGGCTCTGGGGGTTTGCAAGCGCTTCACAATAAAAATACAAATGCCCCCGGGCTGTTTCTGAGCAGCGCTCTCCGGAAGCCTGGCTCCGCCGGCAGCGTCGGTATATTCCGTTCTCCCACGCCGAGGGGGAGCGGGGACCTGCTGCCCGCTCGGGCTCTGCCCGCCGGGCACCGGTCACCTCAGCGGAGCAGCTCCCTTGGTGGTAGCACAGGCACAAAAATAAGGACGTTTTTTCTTCTCGTTCCCAACTTGGGAGCCCCAGCGCTGCCGGTGAACGCCAGCCTTTCAGAGGCTTGTGCTTGTGTTTTCCTCCCAAGGTGTCTGAAACAAGTCAGCGTTGACAGGTGTCCCTTGCGAGCAGCCTTGGACGTTCTCTTTGCATTAAGGAAAAATTTTCTAAAGTGGCATATGTTTAAACCAGAAGCAATAAAGTCGTCTCAACCATCCCCCCCCGCCTCCCCCCCCAAAAAAAAATCAAAAACACGAGTAAAATAAAACCCCCCTCCCCCAATTCCTGGAAAAGGAAGAAGCGTTATCTTAAGTGAATGCCTGGAGTGGGGTTTTTTTCTTCCTTACTGTGGAGATGACAGATTTAAAAGAAACCTGGGTGATATAAAACGATTAGCCAAAATATGTGAAGTGCTGCATTGTCACCAACTTTTTAAGGTGAATTCGCTACTTATTTTGTAGGCATCTGCGTGGCTCGGTGTAGTGCATTTAACGGCGGTATGTGCGAGTTGCGGTAATACCCAGCACGGTTGGTGTGTCTCGCGTGCGAGGAGAAACACTAATGGGAACCAAATTATTTATGTTAAATTGGGGTTATTTTGTATCTCCTGTTGACAGACTGGATGAAAGTCGTAGCGCCGCAGTTTTTCTATTAAATGAATCCTATGGTTGTGGGTCTCACAATAAACTTTTCACTTTAGAAATTATATACGAATAGATTTTTCTAAAAGATTATTGTTTGTCGCGCTGAGTATACTTGCTCCATTCTCTCAGTTTGATCTCCGCTTGAGGCTTCTAATAAGGCAATTCTGTAGTAAGAGCGCCCAAAATAAAGACATAGCATTTTCTATAAATAATAGCAAGAGCCCTGCACAGATTTCCTGCACAACGGAATTCCCAGATTTCCTTTACTGTTTCTTTAGTTAGCATGCGTTGGGTATATATAACTCCGAAATTAAGCAAAAATATACATCTGTATAGATCTGCCAAGCTAGCTATAAACAGAGATATTATATGTCAATTACCACAGGAAACGGAAAAAATACAGAGCGGTTGGTAACACACGGTTTAACGTCAGGAGGCACTTTACCAAAAATTTAGTGACTGCGGCTGAAAGGTGAATGATTAACCCGGTTCCAGGAGGGGGGCTGTTAGTGCTCCCCTTGCAACAGCAGTTGTGAGGGGGGCTGTAAAGGGGTCGTAAACTCCCCCCTCCTAGAGGCAGAAGTTGGCACATAAAATCGAGGGTCCCGAGGGCTTCCTTTAACCAAAATGCGCTTTTCCTGGGCTCTGTCCGTAACTCGGCTGCCGGCTTTTATTCCGCGGACGTTACTCGAGGGAGCAGATGCTGTACAGCGGGGATCGGGCCCCCGGCTTGGCAGAGAGCTGGCAGCAAGGGGGGTCAGCTCTCTGCTCCTTCTTCTTCATCTCCTCTTGGAGGAAAAGGGCATTTTTAGTTTATTTCTGTCTTTTGGAAGGAGGTTTTTTGGATGCCGGTATTTCCCACAGCTCGCTTTCGAGCGGTGGAAGGGGAGATGGAAGAAACACACTAGAAAAGCAACCTCAAATCCCAGTTTCCCACTTTCCCTTTTCTCTCCTCTCCCTCAGCCTCCCCCTGGCACCTGCTGCCCGCAGCACTGGCCCCGGGGCCAGCCGCCCCCCCCCGCCGCGGGCCTGTCGCCCCACGGTCACCCGGCCCCACCGGGACGGCTTCTGCGGGGGCGGGCGGGGTGCTGTGAGAAGCCCCGTTCACCCGAGATTTCCACGGAAAAGGGGTCGTGACACCCCCCCATCACTCACTCACGCCCCCACCCGAAGCCAGGGGTGCTCCAGGTCTTTATGTGCCCGAAACGCCTCTCCCGTCCCCGCCGGACCCACGCACAGCCATGGCCTGAGCCGGGGCGGAGGATGGCGGGGAGCAGCCGGGGCCCCCTCTGTCCCTCGCCGCCCGAGGGACACTCGCCTCCCTTCCTCCGGCGAAGGCTCTTTCAGGTCTTTGGGTGGAGGACAGTGGATAGACACATGGGAAGCGTTGTTGTTATTGTATATAGCACCGTCTCTCTGCTCCGATTAAGCGCCGTCTAAATATGAATTCACGGTATAGACCGCTAGTCTATAATTTGAATTAAAATCCCCCCAACGAGCCCGTCGCTGGAGAATTCTGAAATCACAAGCCTAAGTTGACACAATGAGCCCATGGTGTCAATAAACCATGGGCGAGATGGAGAGATTGTCACTCCAGACCATAACAGTTCTGAAAGTGTCATTACCGTCTGTCCTGTCAATGAGCTCCAAATTAAGGACTATGAGGAACAGCGAGATAAAAGTCACCGTCTTGGCTCCATTACGGGCGATCGTGTCAGTGATCTGCGAATCACTGGAACGGGCTTCCCCCCCCTCCCCTTTTTTTGAAATTTTTTTAATGTACTTTTCAAACCTTGCCTCGGGATGCCAGGGTTTGAGGTGCGCGGGGAAGCAAACCTTGAAGCACCCCAGGCTGTGCCTCAGGCGTTCCCATTGAAACTGCCAGAGCTTCTTTGGGAAACGGTGTGAATTCAATGGAAGAGCCAGAATAATTCCATCAAAACTGCGCTGGGGCCAAAGAGGACTTCATTTGATTGGGGCGACACGTGTGATCCTACGAACAGACACTTTTTTACACCATTATTTTCTTAAGTCAACACAAAGATGGTGAAGGGGGAAGAGGGAAATAAAATAGAAGCCTCAACTTCAGCAAAAGACAATCCATCTTCTATTCCAGATAGCCCCTTCCAGGCGTTAAGACTTTCAGAAAATGTCCCCAGTCTCTCTCTCCTGCGAGCCTGAGAGAGTTAAGGGGACTTATTCAGGAATTGGAAACCTTCAATTCTGGATTTTTGTGCCTTTGTGGGTTTAAGCAAAGCAGTTAGCGTTCTTCAGGAGGGGTTTTGTGTTTAATATACATGAGTTCATTCAACTACAATGGGAAAAGAAAACTCATTTGTCTTATAAAACTAGGAAGGGAAGATAACTTTAAATAGACTGCCAAAAAGGATCCCGCTCGAGGGGGTTGCCTTCCCGCTAAAGGGCCTACATTCAACTGTAATTTCACCCCGTTATGTTGTGCGGTAATTCCTGAGTTTATCCTCGCCACTGGTGCTTGATTTTCTGATTTATTTTTAAGGTCATGTAAGAAAAAGTACGGGCTTCAATTATGCTCTCCTCCGGGAAGGAGGTGTGGGGAGGGTTATTTTAGATGCAGGGGGAAAATCGCGGAGAGTTTGAGGAGGCTGTTGGCTATTTATGAAGAGTCCTGAAAGCGTGTTTGGACAATCGGCTTCTCCATTTATTGAGAAGCCTTTTGAAAGCGACTTTGAGAGGTGGTGTGTGCGAGTCGGCTTTTCTGCTGTTTATTGTGTACCTTAAACTCGTCCCAGGCCCTGAGATTTATTTATTTTTTAAATTTCGCTTCTCCTAGCGCTGGAGAAAGGTGGAGCCCGTTCTTTTTCTATTTTTTTCTCCTTTTTTTTTTTTTTTTTTAAACCTCCCCGCGTTGTTTTTTCACTCCCTGACCCCCTCGGCAGCGGTGCGCTCATGGATGCGGTGGCGGCCGGGAGGGGAGGTGGCAGCGGGGCCGCTCGGGGGGCACGGCGGTGCCCGGGAGCCGCCACCCTTTCCCCCGGCCTCGTCCCCCGGCTTGGTCGCCGGTCCCCGCGGCTCGGAGCGGATCCGGGCCGTGCGCTGGTCGCCCGGCCGCACGTGTGCTCGCCCCGCCGTTTCATTAGGGAGAAGGAGGATGAAAGGGGGAGGCCGGGAGGAACGCGGAGCTCCCTCTGCATTCCCCGGCTTTCAAGGGTCCTTAGAGCCCTTGAATGAAATTATTGGGCGAAATGGGGTCTGGCGAGAGCGGTGGTGACTCGCCCCCCTCGTTGGTTTGTACGTGTAATGCCACTTCTGAGAGCGACAATCGGGCTGCTTGCTGGACAGGCAGGGACAAAAAGGAGATTAAACCGTTTTAAATAATAATAAAAAATATCCAAAATGCCAGCAGAGTGGATTACACTTGCTTCAGCGCCTCGGTTCCCCCCAGATTCCCCCAACAGCCGCCCTCGGGCCTCGCAGAGAGGGTGGCCCGGGCCGGGGCGGCAGCGGGGACCCCCGCCCGGGCGCGCCCCCGCCCGCGCCCGGCCCCGCCGAACTTCTGAAGTTTATTGGAGCTCTTTTCTTTTATTTTCTTCTCTTTTTTGATTTTTTTTTTTTCGGTGCCCGGCCGCTGTCGCGGGGTCTCCCTCCGTCGCCGTGTGAGATATTTATTTGGCTGAGGAAATCTCGCCTTTTCCCCACCCGGGAGCGTGCAGGAGGCTGGGGACAGGCTGGGGACAGGCTGGGGACAGGCGGGTCGGGCCGCGGGGCTCCTCCTGCCCCCTGCCCCTTCCCTGGCTCCGTACCCCCTCGAAATGTGGGGTTTATTCTCGGGTATTCCGGGGTGTATCTCCCCAACTTTTCCTCGGGACAGCACCGCAAACTCACCATGTGATACCTGAAACTCCCCAGAGACTGGGGTATAGTTAATGCGGTGGAACTTCCCTGGCGAACTTGGGCTCCTGAGCTCTGGGCTGTTACAGCATCAGAGGGGAAGAGGAAATTTCTCTGTACATTTTCGCTTGCCTTTTTCCCCTTTTTTTCCTTTTTTTTCTTTTATTTTTTCTTTTTTTTCCCCCTTTTTTTTTTCTTTTTTCTTTTCACGTAATGAAATTAAAACTTTTGGAGCTCACAGTTGACGTTTTGCAGAAAATTGAGTTATCAAGGCAGTAATTATTTCACAGGGAGATAAAACTCTCATAGCCCTAACTGTCAAATAGGGCCCTTTTCAGATTTTAATTACAAAATAAAATTAGTCTGCTCTTCCTCGGAAGGGTTTGTGAGTGGCTAAACAGAGCTTTCCCCAATACTGGTGGTCGTCAAACTCTGCTAATTAGCAATGCTGAGAAATTCCAGTTAACAAGGACATTCTCTAAGTCTCTGCAGGTTCCCTGCCGTTCGCCTTCATTTCCATAAGAAGATTAAGAGTGGAGGGGAACACACTCAAATGCAGATGCAGAAAAGAAGCGTTTTTAACAAGCATCATAATAGTAAGATGCTTGGCTAGTTCTCACCTAATTACTGCAAGTTAAACCTCTATTTGCAGCTAAGGACAAAAAATGGAGCTGCAATCTCCCATCTCCACAAGACTGCTTAATAGTTTGCTTTAGATTGGTTACTGGTAGGTTCAGGAAAAAAATAATATGAAAATGTGTATATTCTTTCCGATACAGTTAACACGATAGGTTGTATCCTTAGAGCTTTTAGAGAAATCGGCGAGTATTAGAACAATAAATACATAAAATCCAAGTAGTTAACATTCATTTTCTTTTTAAGAAACTCATAACCTGGAAATAAGAGTGCGTGTGCCGCAGAGCCCATCACTGAGAACATTTGCAGACTATTTGTTTAATGTAAGCACTTGCCATTTCCATAAATTATACCAAAGGCAACGATTTTTTAAATCCACTCAGATTAAACCATCCCTCCGCAGGCCTCCCTTCCAACGTGGCTATATTCTTCCAGTGAGTGGTGGTGTTATTGTCATTAATACAGAAAATCAGGGACCATTTCATCTTTTTTTTACTATTATTTTATAGACAGCATCCCGGTCTGTCGCCGCTTCCGCCTGTGTGTGTACATATTCCCAACCAGGCACACCTCCATACCCAGAGGAAAGGGAGAAAATGCCCCAAAAGAGCCATCTCCCCCACCTTATTTTCCGCAGGGCATTATTATGTATATATATGCCAGATAGTTTATTGCATCGATAATTAAAACTGTTAATTAAAATAGAGCTGTAAATACTCCCGATAACACAATTGTTAGGCATTTCCCATCCTTTATTCCTATGATAAGTGCAATTAGGAAGGGGCCAGGCCCCGACAGGCCCCCAGCGCGCGGAGGGCAAGCCCCCGGCCCTGCTCTACGCACCCCGCGCACCCCGCGCACCCCCAGCCCGAGCGAAAATAACGCTTCGCTTGTGTACCACCAGCCCTCAGCATCAGTTTATTACCATGAACAAACATCACCGCCACTCACCCACCTCCCTTTTTTTTTTCCTTCCAAACTTAATTATCCCTGAGATTTTTTCTTTTTTTTTTTTTTTTTTTTTTTCTTTGGAATAACGTTATGAGCTGCAGGCCAAAGGGAGAACAATGAGAAAGTAAACAGCCGCCGTGCCCTCAGGTGCGTCTGGACAATCGGAGTCCGTTTCTATCCCACATCTCGTAATTTGCACCTATTTTTTGGCGGTTTAACCTATCACTTATCTCCGGGTTATATATATACATTTGCGAATTAAACACATTAAACCCGACAGGATTTATTTGCATAACCCACACACGGAATAAGACGCATCCTCGTTCGCTGCCGGTTTTTTATTATTATTTTTATTATTATTTAGACGGGGTGTAATTGCCCGGTCCCTTCCCCCCCCCGCCCCGGCTCCCCGTCCCTCTCCTGGCGGCGCCTCCCCGCCCGGGCCGCGGCCGGGCCGGCAGGGGGCGCCCCAGCGCCGCGGCTGAGCCCTCGCGGGGCGCCCGGGCGCGGCCCCCGCCCGCTCCGCTCCTCGCCCTGGGCCCCCCCCTCCGCTCGGGGGTCCCCCGCATCCCTCCGGCTCAGTGCTGTGCGGGGGGGACCAGGCCGAGAGGCGGAGCGGCTCCGTCGGGGCGCGGGGCAGCGCGGATGGGGCGGGCGTGGAGCGGGGCCGGCGAGCGGCTCCCCCCCTCTCCCGCTCCGCGTCCCCCCCCCCCCGCCTTCTCTTTGTCGTCAAGTGCGTTTTAGCAACAAAGATCCCAACAAGAGAGTGGAAGTAAACTTAGCCGGGGCTTTGTGCGGCCCGTGTAGCGACAACAAGAGAAACAAAACTACCTATTTGTAGCGCCGGGCCGCGCTCCCCCCGCGCTGCGCGCCCACCCAGCGCCGCCCGCGCCCGCACGGTGCCTGCGGGTCGCCGTACGCCCCGGCGTTCCGCGGGCAGCGGCGGGAGGGAGCGCGGACCGGCCCCCTCCCCAGCCCTACAGAGGGGGTTCCGTGCCCCGCTCTGTGCTCTGCGGGGGTGGCGTGTGGGGGACCCGTGTTTGCACTGGACACCCCCCCCGTGCTCCGGGGCCGGGGGCTGGACGGGGGGGCTCGGCGTTTTGTGCCGGGGCCGGGAGAAGAACCCCGGCGCTCCCCGGGCTGTGCGGGGCGAAGCCGGCTCCCCGGCGGCGGCAGGGCCCGGCCGGAGGCTCCGCTCTCCCGGGGACCCCAGGCCCGCGGCGGCCGGGGCTCGGCGCCCTGGGCCGGCCTGCATGGGGCGAGCGCGGCAGCCCGGGGGGCACTGGCAAAAGGGGGGTGGGGGACCGGGGGGAAGCCGCTCCCGCTCGGCTCCCCCCATGGCTTCTCCCAGCCCCAAGCCAACACCAACTTAAAAAAAAAAAACCAAACCAAACCAAAACAAAAAAAAACAACTAAAAAAAAAAAAACCCACGTAGCAACAATGCTGTTTACCCACTTCCTCCAAAAGGCGTGTGTGACCTGTTGCTGGAAGGGGAGATACAAAGGCTTCCCAGTGGCTGCCTGGGCCGCCCCCGGGCCCGCCTCCCCCGCCGAGCCGTCCCGGTGCTCCGAGCCCCCGCCCCGTTTCATGCAAAACCAGGGGTAGAGACTTGTCCTCAGTGGCGGAGCCGCCGCGCGCTGATTGGCCGGGGCGAACACATTTATTCCCTGACAAGCCCCCATCACATGGATGGTTGTCTATTAACTTGTTCAAAAAAGTATCAGGAGTTGTCAAGGCAGAGAGAGAGAGTGTGTGTGTTTGCAAAAGGGGGTAAAGTAGTTTGCTGGCTCTTTAAGACCGAGGTAGAGAGAGAGAGAGAGAGCGAGCGTCAGGCAGAGAAAAGGGAAAAAGGAGGAAGAAGAAGTTTTTTAAAATCGAGGCTCCGGCGGTAATAATAGCAGTTATTAGCATTATTAATCCATCAGCGAAGAGGAAGATCCTGATCTTGATCCAAGTGTGGTTTTGGGGAGTCCCCCTCCCCCCTTTCCTACCCCTCCCTAGGAAAAAAAAAAAAAAAAAAAAAAGTCCGGCTCGGGACTTCGCCGCGGCTGCTCCTCGCTTCTCCGCTCACGGCTGGGTCCAGGCAAAAGTAGTTTGAATGTACAACATGATGGAAACCGAGCTGAAGCCTCCCGCCCCCCAGCAAACTTCGGGGGGAGGCACAGGCAACTCCAACTCGGCCGCCAACAACCAGAAGAACAGCCCGGACCGGGTCAAGCGCCCGATGAACGCGTTCATGGTGTGGTCCCGCGGGCAGCGGCGGAAAATGGCCCAGGAGAACCCGAAGATGCACAACTCCGAGATCAGCAAGCGGCTCGGGGCCGAGTGGAAACTTTTATCCGAGGCGGAAAAGAGACCCTTCATTGACGAAGCCAAGCGGCTCAGGGCTCTGCACATGAAGGAGCACCCGGATTATAAATACCGACCCCGGAGGAAAACCAAGACCCTCATGAAGAAGGATAAGTACACGTTGCCGGGGGGCTTACTGGCGCCGGGCACCAATACCATGACGACTGGGGTAGGGGTTGGGGCCACCTTGGGAGCTGGGGTGAACCAGAGGATGGACAGTTACGCGCACATGAACGGCTGGACCAACGGAGGCTATGGGATGATGCAAGAGCAGCTCGGCTACCCGCAGCACCCGGGCTTGAACGCGCACAACGCGGCGCAGATGCAGCCCATGCACCGCTACGACGTGAGCGCCCTGCAGTACAACTCCATGACCAGCTCGCAGACTTACATGAACGGATCGCCCACCTACAGCATGTCTTACTCCCAGCAAGGGACCCCCGGCATGGCCCTGGGCTCCATGGGCTCGGTGGTCAAGACGGAATCCAGCTCCAGTCCCCCCGTTGTCACTTCCTCCTCTCACTCAAGGGCTCCTTGCCAAGCTGGGGACCTTCGGGACATGATCAGCATGTATCTACCAGGTGCTGAAGTACCAGAACCAGCTGCCCCAAGCAGACTTCATATGTCCCAACACTACCAGAGTGCACCTGTTCCTGGCACAGCCATTAATGGCACACTCCCTCTATCACATATGTAAGACAAAGGGGCCGGGGGGGGCGGGGGGTGCGGGGAGGGGGAAAGGAAAACTAAACAAAACAAACAACCAACAAAAAAAAAACTTTTAATAGAAATTCTGGACTTTTTCTTTTTCTTTTTTTTTTTTTTTGGACTATTTTTGTACAGAGAAAACTCGGGGCGGGGGGGGGAGGGAAGGGGAGGGAAGGGTGCGTGCGGAGGGGGGTGTCAGAAATTAAACCGACAAGGAACTTGTATAGATCTCGGAGGGGAAGCGACTACACAAAACTTTTAAAAAGTTCTAGTGAAAACGGTAGGAACTTTGCAGAAAGTTTGCAAAAGTCTTTACCAATAATATTTAGAGCTAGACTCAAAGAGCGAAGAGGAAAATGTTTTAATATTTGCAGGCAACTTTTGTACAGTATTTATCAAAAGAAACATGGCAATCAGAATGTCCATTGGTAATAGAGAGAGAAGAAAAAAAAAACAAACTCGCGAATTTGCCAATTATTTTTTAAAAATAGAGTCTACTTGGAGCGTTGTGGCTTCGGCGGCTGAATTTGTAGCAGCTGCGAGAGGAGAGGAAATTATTTTACAGCATTTGGACATTTAAATTGTTTTAGAAATTGTACAAAAGACAAAAAAAGTAGGATGAGTACTTGCGAACCATGGGCTTGGTTTGCTGTAAAAGGGCAAACGTTTAGATTGTACTAAATTTATTTTTTTTTTTTACTTCTTGTTAAAAAGCAAAAATTGCCATGCAGGTTCACACGCCGTTTGTTAATTTATAATAACTTTTTGTTTCCAGACTTCATCCTGTTCAAAGAAAAGAAAAAAAAAAAAAAAAGAAAAAATACCAACCTGAAATTACTGTGTTTGAAATATTTTCTTATGGTTTGTAATATTTCTGTAAATTTATTGTGATGATATTTTAAGTTCTTTTTTTTTTCCTCATTTTCCGTAGTTGTATTTTAAAGATTCGGCTCTGTATTATTTGAAATCAGTCTGCCGACAGTCCATGTATATATTTGAACTAATACCATCCTTATAACAGGTACATATTCAAGTTAAGTTTTTACTCCATTATGCACAGTTTGAGATAAATAAATTTTTGACATATGGACACTGAAGTTCCGCTTGAGTCTTGGATTTATTTTTGTAACGCAAGATGGTTTTTTTAAATAATCCATGCAGTAGAAGGTATCATCGTAGCCAACAGAGTGCGATAAATAATGCAGCAATATAAGCAATATAAGGCATGAATATTTTTATACGTGTGTATGTATAGAGAACGTGCGGTAGCGTTAATGGAGTAACTGCCTGTGCCTCCTTCGGGGGAACGGGAATGCGGAGCGGGACGCTGGGCTCCCAGTTCTCTTCCCTTCGGAGGACGCGGGTGCGGTGTGGCGAGGGGGGGGTCTCGGACTCGCCTGCTTTTTGGCCACTTGTTGCCCCCGGCGGGGCCGAGCCGGGGCGGGCGGGGCGCGGAGCGGCAGCGCGGCCGGGGCGCTGCTGCGGGCGCCCGGTTCGCACCCGCGGATCCTTTATTTCTCTCTTTTCCCGACGGTGCCGCCTTCCTCTGGGGCAGGCGGGAGAGCGGCCGGCTTTGGGCCGCCGGGAAGCGGGATGCGGCCGGCCTGGAGCTGAGCGCTCCCCGCTCCCTTTGTTCGGGACTTCCCAAACTTTGCTCCCGGCCAGCGCAGGAGAAGGTGAGAGCTGGGGGCGAGGTGGCGTGCGGGGGGGAGCGCTTGGCCGGGCAAGGGTAAGAAACCAACAAAAAGCGGACAAACAAACAAAAACGGTGGAATGGCAGAGACTTTCACGCTTTATCACAGCTCTTTCTTGAATCCTATTTCTTAAATTGCCAGCGCGGTGTAGCCCCGTTTCGGACACTCTCTGCAGCCGGTCACAAGCCCCCAAGAGAAGCGGTGGCGCCCGCCAGATAGGAGGAGAGAGGGAGAGATCCGCCATCCGTGCCAGGTAGAGTTCGACTTTGTACAGTTGTAACCGCAATCGCCGAGGAGACGGCTCCGCGCTGCCGGCCCCGACCGCAGGCCGGACGGCGACAAGGGCCGGTCGCCCCCGGGCCAGGCAGTGGCAGGGGGCGACGGGCAGCCAAGCGGAGCCGCCGCAGCCAGTCCTTCCCCCTCCCCCGGAGCCCCCACGTTTATTCGGTGCTGCTAACGCGGCTGCGGATTCCCTTGGGAAACGCGCGAGGGAGATGCAAATAATAATAATAATAATAATTTTTTTCAAAAAACGGGTTCGAAATTGGGGGCACTGTGCTTGCGAACTGGTCGTGTCTTCTGCTGCTGGCGCGTTGTGGATGGCGAGGAGAGGACGTGATGGTTGGCTTAAGCGGGGCGCGAAGCGGGCACTGTGGCGCGGGGACAAGTGTTGCTCAGCTTTTCTCTCTGCCGGTTTTTATCGGTCACTGGATTTCGCTTTGGCTCGGGGAGGAAGAAAGCAAGGGGCGGGGGGGGGGGAAGCAAACAAAAAAGCCCAAAAAACCCCAAAAACAAACCACAAAAAGAAGTTACCTGGCCGGTGGTGGCTTTTATTTGGTAGTGCTATTTCCTAGGCTCAGTTCTGGCCTCCATCCCTGATGCCTGGTGTCCAGATGAAAACTAACATTGCCAGACTGGGAGGTGTGGAGTTGTGCTCACTGCCTGGTGGTCTAGTTTAGCTCCCTTTGTCCCTTTTATTTCTGCACCGTCGCGGTACTTGGGCAGCTCAGCAATTCTTGCAGATTCCCAACCATTTCTATTCCTTTTAGGTTAATGCAACGAGTAAAATATTCTTTTTTTTTTCCAGTGTTGTGAGGGTTTGCAATGCGTCTGGGGATTATTCACGTGGTAACGAGCCCCCATCCCCACTCCCGCTCGCCTCGCTGAGAAAAGAGAACCAGGAATAAAAGCCCAATCGATAACGCGATTCCATTTTTTAAAAGCGAATCTTAGCCAATTAACAGCAATAAAACCTGGCCCCTTTTTGAAGTGCTAACTAAAATATTCGAGGGGGGTAGTTGGAAATGTTGG
Organism: Larus michahellis; assembly: GCF_964199755.1. Taxonomy (NCBI): domain Eukaryota; kingdom Metazoa; phylum Chordata; class Aves; order Charadriiformes; family Laridae; genus Larus; species Larus michahellis. The sequence goes on along the minus strand of NC_133901.1, from coordinate 1,465,008 downwards.
TCCTTTTACAATTCGCATAGAGAAGGCGAGCTAATACCATTAAACAAAAGGCACTAAGCCACATATTCAGGCTTAGTGAATTCAGCAACTTTTTATATGGGCAATTTGTTCTAGCTTAGATTTCGGAGTGTGATGTGGAATATATGTTGTTGAAACCTGATCTCCCTTGGACAGATTCCCTACATCCATCCATCCATCCATCCATCCATCCATTTATCCGTTCGGAGAGGATAACCCAAAGCATTTTACACCTACAGCTGAACGATTTTATTTTTAATACTTGGAGGAACGCCATTGTCCACTTTTAATTTTAAATTCAACACATTCAATAACCCCATTCACACCTAAGGCACCATTCTTTCGTTTGTGACAGCTGAAGTGTGCGGCAGAACGCGTGCAGAGGTTTTTATTTTGGTTATTGAAGACCTTTTGGTTTCTCCGTGTCTTCCCTCTGGTGGATTGTTGTGTGTTTTATAGCCAGGGTGATGCTCGGTCCAAGAGCACAGTGTAATGTTTCGCTAACCTTCTCCAGAGCCGGAATGAACCCAAGGATAAGATTATAGTTTCCCCTGTGATTTTTTTACGGCTTTTTAAGGGCTGGGGTGTTAAAATATTTTGCGGAGCTGGAGAGGTAGATTAGCAGGGTTTCTTGCCAAAGCCGGGAAGCTGGTATTACAGACTGTCCCAGGGGGAAATCGCTCACATTAACCACTAAATGAATATTTGACAAGGGCTCATTCGGGGGTATTATTACTACAAACGGGTCCCTACTGGACTTTCCAAGGGTCAAAGAGCAATGGTTCAATTAATTATTTAGACTGTTAGTAGATTTGGTTGTAATAGCTGTACTTATTCCTGCAACCGACAGCTTCTTGCGGTGGGGGACCCGGGGAGCGGCTCCGCGACGGGGCGAGCGGCTGCCGGCTGCAGCGGCCGTTTCTGGGCCGAGAGCGCGGGTTTCTTTTCTTTTGAGATGCCCACGGGTGCCGTGTGGGACACCGGGGGTGGCCGTGGTCCCCCGGCAGCCTGGTCCCCCTCCGGATCCCCTCCTCCTCGTCCCCCGCGGGCAGCAGAGCTGTGTATCTGTCTCCGAATAGGAGGTAGATAGCTCAGCAGTTTAAGGAGTATATAATGTAGGTCCCGCTGAAAGCAAGAGGCCCATTACTGATAGGCGTGATTAGATACACTTCAGTTATTGAAATCCTGATCTAACTCAAATATTAAAATCTAAAGCTCGCTTCGGTGTGTACGAGATTTCCGAGGATATATGCAAAATGCTGACATTCGTATGGCAGGAGAGCTTCGTCTCTGCGTTTTTAACGCCAGCCAGCCTCGCCTGACACTGTCGTTTCAACATTTTTGTTGTTGTTGGGGGGGGGGGCGAGAGAAGGGAGGATTATTTTGTTTAATTTCTACAACAAACATGTCCGCAGTAGTAGATACTAAAAAAAAAAAAATGTTGGGAGTGTGCGATTAGGTGACAATAATATATGTTGAATGAATAAGAGATAAGCTGCAAGGGGGGAGAGGGAAGCAGTAATTACAAACCCAATTCATTCAGCTTTTCAGGACTTTTGTTGTGGGAGCTCCATTGACGGGCTTCGAGCTGCCAGTTTTCTCACATTAAAAAGAACTGATCAGCGCCTCAGGGGGACAAGCAACACCGCTTAACTGCATAGTGATGGGGTCCTCATTTAGAGCCATTACAACAAGAAAATTAAACAGAGCCTTTGTGTGCACCAGGTTTACTTTTCAATTGCTGACAGTTTATAGCTAACTGCTCAGAGATTGAAGTTTGATTGCGGTTTGATCGCCTGCTAGTTAGCACCACCGCTATTTTAGTTTTGGTAATTAAAACCAGTTTTTTTTTTTTCCTGAGGATGGCACGGGGAATTGCAAGAACTTTGGTACTGTTTTGCTTTTGACGAACCAATTCGCTTGGGGAGGACGTTCAGCGCTGAAGTGAGTGCGGGGCTGTTCCACCGGCGAGCTGGAAAGAGAAGGAGCCCAGGGATGGAAAACCTCGGAGCTGCACGTTTGGCTGGGGGAGAGCGGGAGGGCGAGCTCCGGCCCCCGGCCGCTGCCGCCGCCCGGCCATGCTGCCCGCCCCGCTCCGCGCCTCTGCGCGCCGCTCCGCGCCCGGCGGGACAAAGCAAACCCCCAGACCTCGCCGTGGTGATTTTTGAGCTTTGCTTCTGGAGTGCGCAGCGGATTTGCTGTGGCTGAGCCCTGTGTGTGTGTGTTTGTGTCCGTGTGCGCCTGTGCGTGCAGGGGGAGGGGGCGCGCCGAAAAGGGCTGTAATTTTTCGTTAGAATTTAGCAAGGTTGGGGGAAAGCCGGGCCCGGACACTTACAGCGGGGGAAGGTCGGTCCCTGCCGGCCCCGCTCCCCCGACTCCCGGAGACCCTGCAGGGCTGGAGAGCTGCTGGCAGAGCGCCGGGGGGAGCCCGGGCTCGGGGGTCCCGGCCGGGGCGGCCGCCCGGGGAGCGGGGCCGGGCCGGGGAAGTTTGTCCCGGAGTTTGTCTCCGGTAACTCCGACGTGCCGCCTCGCAGGACCTCCGCTGTGGGGACGAGAGCTTTTACAGCCTGTTTTTATGTCTTTTTTTTTCTTTTTAAAAATTCTTTTAGGGTTTCTGTGTGCTTTGTCTGCATCCCCTTGCCCGCCCCCCGCCGGTAAAAGACCCTCTCCCGCCTTCCAGGCGCGTTTCAGACCCAAGTCACCGAACGCTTATTCCGAGGCGATCGACTTCTTCAGGGGAGCGAGAGGGCCCGCAGCCTGGGGGGTGTGTGTCCCTGACGGTCACTCCACGGGGCGGGGGACAGCCAGGCCGCCCCCGCGGAGCCCGGCGGAGCTCGGTGGGGCCGAAGCGGCGATGCCGCCGGTCCCTAGAGGCTCTGGGGACGGCGGGACCCCGGGGGAGCCCTGCCAGCCCCGGGGCGAGGAGCTGGGCTGTGCCCTCTCGGCTCCCCAAAGCGCGTCCCCCCGTCCGGAGCCCGGCGGCGGGGACGGGGCAGCCCTGGCCCCCCCGGCCGGGACGTGCCCCCGCTCCCGGGCAGGCGGCGGGGACCCGGGGCCTGGGCCGCTGCCCCGGGGGAGCGGGAGGGGAGGCCCAGCCCCCCGCGGGCTCCCCCGCCCCGGGACCTCGGTGACCCCATCATCTCCGCAGCAGTTAGGGCTGATGACGTAATGTGGGCGCTTTTTTTTTTTTTTTTTTTGCAGAAAGTCATGATTAACGGAGGAGGGGGGGTGACGGGGGGAGGGAATCCCACCGTGTGCTGGAGAGGCCTGTGCAGAGCCTCCCCCGCGGGCAGCCTCGGGGGGGGTGCCCTGGGACACACACACACACACTCCCGCACATCAGGCTGCGGGCCTGATCCCGCAAACCTGCCTCCCCTCCTGCGGGCAGCTCCTCGGCGCTGGGTGGGGGGCCCGGCCGGGCCAGCGGGGCTCGCTCGGGCGAGTGAGGACGCCCGGGGCCGGGTCCAGCTTAATTAGAACCAAACCCCGCAGCGCTCTGCGGGGCGGCCGGCCCGGCTGGATGCGCGCAGGGCCGGAGCGGGGCTACCGGGAGCGGGGCTACCGGGAGCGGGGCCGAGGCCCGTCCCTGCGCTGCCCCTGGCTGCCCGGCTCCTGCCAGGGCTGCGGGTGCCGCGGGAGAATCTCTCCAACGTGTCCTTCTGGCGTTTCTTGGAATGATGGTTCCTTTAAGCTCTTACAAATTGCAAAAGTTGCGGAAGACAGAGAAATAATTAATGTATTAAAACAAGCAGCGAATTCCTCAGGAGGCACCTTATCAACTCCAGCCACACTGGCTTCATCCCTCCTCGTATGCTAATGCCCCGTGACGTCACCGGCGCCAGATTGAATGTGAATCAGTTATGAAATTATTAGTTTTAGCTTAAAAAGCAATCTGGCTCTCCCGCGAGTGGGGTTTGCGTTGCTGCGGGTTCTCGCTCCGTGTCCTCCCCGTGTTGTGCACACACAGTAGTTGCGACTTTCCTGTCACATGAATCAATATTGCCAAAGCACACACCCGAACTGGGGTTGATGTAAAGAAAACCCCTAAGATTAATTGGGTCCCGTTTCTGAGACGGCTGTGTCTTCCTTATCGATACACACATTACACCCGAAACCAGACAATCGGATTTTCCTCCTACTTTTCAGGTAGGCAAGAGCTCCTTGTGATTTATTTCTGTTAAGATCCCGCTGAGGGGGTGTGATTCTTTGCCAGCGTCTGAGAAAAAAAAACACCCAGGAGTGTTTGCTTTTGCTCGCGATAGAGGAAAATGGGCCAGGAAGGGGGGAAATACAGAAATTTTTTTTTGTTTGTTTCAGGTAGAAAGATTTTTATTTTTGATTTTGAAAAGGAGAGTAGCCCAGCGGTGGCGGGCCAAGGGATCTGAGCGGGGAACAATGGGAATTAACACCGTTTCAATCGCTGAGGCCACTCTAATTAGATGTCTGGATCCGGCGAGATCAAATACCTGAATCTCACCCCCCCGGCTCGGTTGCTTTTGCTTGCAAATGCTTCTGAAAAACGGTTCCTGAAGAAACCAAACTAACCCTAAATTCCCCGGAGTCCTTTTCGAGGAGTTTCGCCGACAACAACTTTCTCCCCGGGTCGGGGCGTGGGGGGGATGCGGTGCGTCCCCGGGGCTGCCCCGCCGCCCCCTCCCGGGCACCCACCGTAACCCGCCCCCCCCCCCCCCTCCCCGCCAACCCCCCCCTCAAATGCTGAAGGACACTTTGGTCTCTCTGGCCGTTTCTTTCTCCCCGTCTCCCGAGAGCAGGCGGCTCCGCGACCATGAATTATGAATAAACTTGTAGCGCTTTCTCCCGGGGACAGCCGAGCTCGGCCCCCGCTCTGTGCTGAGGGGCTGCGGGGGCCCCGGCGCCCCCGGCCGCAGGGAGGGAGATGGCACTCGCTCCGCTCCTTCTTCCAGCAGCCCCCTGAGCAAAGAAAGGAAGAAAGAAAAAGTTGTAACTGGCTGAGAAGTGAGTTTTCTGACTAATGAAATCCAAAATGAGTGGCGAATATATAAAGTATTGTAAGATTTCTTCCCTGCCTCCCCCCCACCCCGGCACTGATTGGCAATACTCTTTTTTTTTTTTTTTTTTTGTGTGTGTGTTGGTTTGAAAAGCAGGAAGAAATGTAATGAATTGAGTGCTGTCAGAGATGTCTTCTCTGTTGATGTGGTGAATGGCAGTAGCTCCCTGATCCAGTGCAGGTGCAGTAGAGCTGGGGAATAAAAGAGGGGGGCTCTCTGTTCAGTGGAAAAAGCACATTCCCTACAATAGACCACACACTGCCAGCCAGCACGGCATCAGCTCACACTCTCAGACTTTTTTCGCCTCTTTCCACAGTCCTGAGCTCACAAAATGGCTATACATTAGCACCAGTTAGGGTTTGCTTTTAATGAACAGTTGTGACTCCTTTTGACCAACATTTAAATCTGCTGTGCTCTCTCTGAAGACAGGTCTGTTTTGATCACAGGTTTTAAAAAATGGCCCGTTTCCTCACAAGGCGGCTCATTCAGGGCCATCAGTCGCATTTGATTGCAAAAAAAAAAAAAAAAAAGCTCTCGATTAATAAAACGCGTTTTCCAAGTGCTGCTAACGGGGAAAGTTTTTTTTTTCTTTTTTTTTTTTTTAAATATATATAATAAATTGATGTGGGGAGGAGGAGAGACACTGTTTTTAAATGGATAAGATGGTCTAATCCTATACACGAACGCATATTAATCCTGTTTAGAGATAACCTGTCTCCTTTTTGGCTTAATATATTATCCTTATACACGGATAAAAACTTTGCGCTCCTTTTAATTCGGTCCAGATTGGTTTTTCTTGGCTTATTTCTGTCACTTTTTTTTTCTTTTTTTTTTTTTTCTTCCCCCCCCCCCCACCTTCTCTCGGCGATCTGCTCAGAGGAAGCTAGATGGTTACACTTGGTTACTCAAGTTTTATTCGAAATTATTTCCAGCGCGAGGGCTCACTCCCCAGCCAGGGGGGCTGATTGATTCTGTCCCTCTCCGCCTCGCATTTAATGTGCCTCGTCCTATCGCGGCCAAGCCAATGAGCCGGGATTTTCATGGCATCCCGGAGCAGCCCTTGCTGATCCCTCTTGCACGTATCCTGCAAGAAGCAGATTAAGCTCTTTTGGATATACTTGCTGATGCATTGCGCTGAGGAAAATTGCTCGGCGTTTGCTTATAAAAACCCATGTCACTGTGAAAGTTCTTTTTTTCCCCTAATCATGGTAACAAATAGCATCAGCTCCTGGAACTGTTTGGCAAAGCTATTCTTTGCCTGAATACTGCTAAACGGGAGCAGCTGACAGCTAACCAGTTACTACCTGAGCTCCGAGTAAACTCCCCCTCTCCCCCCCCCCCCCCCCGGGCTGATCACAGAACGTGTTGGCAATAAATGACATTAGAAATAACAGTCAGATGCCGGTGGGTGCCTGGAGCACGTTTACCATGGGTCAGATCTTGTCATCCGGCGCACAAAGGGACGGATCTTGTCTACACGGGAGAGAGGGGATCGCACCGATGCGCCAATATGAAAAATACAGCTCGTTTACACTTTGTTTTCGGGATGTTTGAGCCGCGCCGGAGCATCACCGCCTGACAGCGCCGTATTTACTGCCAACAAGTTGGAGCTCTCCCAGCGCCAACCTTCGTCCCGTTGCTGCTTAATTATAAAAGAAGGGGAGCTGGGGCTTTGTCGGGGGGTGCCCGGCACCGCCCGGGGGAAGGAGGCGCGATCCGCCGCTGCTCCCCCACCCCGCTCCGGCGTCCCCGCTCTCTGTCCCCCGCGCTACTTGATCGCCTTTGTGTCCTATTGCTGCACACACCCATAATTAATCCTCCTTCTTACCGCTTACATCCCGGACCCAAGGGGCAACTCAAACCTATTTAGATCGCCTTGGTTGGTTGCACAAATTTAAGTGGCAAATGAGTTATAAACCTAATAACTGCTTTAATAAAAATAATTATTTGATTACGGCAGAGGAAATTTTCTGGAGTGCAAGGATGCGGCTGGGTTTGCGTTTTGGTGGCGGTGAGGCTCGTATTTGGATTGAACTCAAACGCCTTTAAAAAACGTTACTCTGAAAAAAAAAACCAAAACCAAACCAAAACGCGCCCCAAAATCCCGATCTTAAACCCAACCTTAAATCAACAAAAAGATCGCCCCGATTCGCGAAGCGTTGTGGAACATTTCCCGTGATATTCGGAAGAAGAACTAATCTGTAAACAGAAAAATCGATATGAGATTTGGGTGGCTGTGAATTAATTGAAAACAATCAACACGGGGGACCATTAATCACAAACGCCGGTACCTCTCTCACTTTTTTTCCCGTTAAGGACGAAGTTTCTGCGCCTCTTTCAAGTGTATTTATGCTTCTGGTTTTACAAGGAAAAGTGAGGATGCAACAAGACCAGTCGCGTTGTCCTCTCTATACTTTTAACGCTAGCATATTGTTTGATTACTAATTCGAGTTAATATGATCTTTATGGCAACATAACAGTGGATAATTGGCCCTTTTTCTGAACAACAATGTAAATCACAATCGCTTTATTATTTAATAACGTCAAACGCTTCGTTGGATTGGCCCCGACAGAGAAGACCTTTTCTTTCTAGGCAGTGTTGTTGAGAAAGAACAATGCAGATCTAATTGTGGAGATTTCAGAAGTTGGCTCCTGTAAATGAACAGCTTAGATATGGAAGTTCCAGCAGATGTCTGCACTTTTCCCTGTGACAAACCTTGTAACCCCCCTTCCTCCCCCACTGCCCTGTCCTCCCCCCCTCCCCGACTTATTGAAGATTTTTTGTTCTCACATCCTAGCAACAACCTAAATCTTCCAGTCGCAAATACACCCCTTTCCCCCTCGTTGCTACACAGCACTTCAGATGGCAGCCTTAAGCGTACACACCAAATTAGCGCTTGGCCCAAGGCGCGCTCGCCCCTCGCCCGCTCCTCGCCCCGGCCCCCCCATCAGCTGCGGGCTGGGAGGGGGGGGGGTGTCGGGACAGCGGCGGGGGGGACACCGCGGAGGGGGGGGGGGGTTGGGCTCTCGGCGCCGCCGTTCGCCACCTTCTTGCCAGCCCTGTAAACGTGCCGGGGGGTTGTTTTGCAACAGTTTGGAGGCGACTGGGAGTTGCGCAGCCCGTGATGCGGCAGGAGAGGTGCCAGGGCCTGGTAGCCCAGCCGGGGTGGGCGGGGGCCGGCCGGCCGGGCCCCCCCGGCGGAGCACCCCTGTGTGCCACCCGCTGCCCCGAGGGGCTCCTGCTTGTCCTTCTTCGGCCCAACCGATCCAAACCCTCCCGCGGCATCAGCAGTGACCCTGCCCCGGGAGGGGACACGGCTGCGGGGACAGGGATCCCCCCGGGATGGCTCCGAGGGAGAAGTTGCGCGAGTTCTGGCTGGGGGGTCCGCGCATCCCAGTGCGCATCCGCTCCCCCGGCCCTGGCTGCGCGCTGCTCCGCGGAGCGGAGTTTTCCCCCCTGGGCGCGTTTTTCCGTTGCGCTTTGAGGCCACCTGCCTGGGATCGGCGGATCCCGCTCCCCTCCCGCACCGCCGCCCCCCGCCGGGGGCAATTCCGCGGAGGGGAGTAGCTTTGGCAAACTTTGGCGGAAGGCGCTGGCCGCGCTTCGGGTGCCCGCGGGCCCAGCGATGCGCGCTTGGCTGCGCGCTGGGGGCCCGTCAGCGGGGGGGTCAGCGGGTCGCTACCAGGGGCGCCAAGAGATGAGGCAGATACAGCAAATTCGGGGCATTTTCCCTTCCTTTTGTGTTTTTGATTTTTTTTCCTTTTATTTTTATTTTTCACACAAACTGTGGCTAAATCCTCTTCCGTAGCAAGACCGGCGGAGCCCCTTTCTGCCCCCTCCCGAGGTGCAGTGATGGGGGTCCCGGTGCCGGCCCTCGGGCTCCCCGGGCGCCCGCACCCCGCCCGCGGGGGGCACCGCCGCCCCAAAGGCGGGGGGGGCACCAGCCCCACACCTGCGCCGGGCTGGGGCTTTTTATTTGTTTGCAAGAACCCACTCGAGGAAAAGTGTTGAAAACACAGACCTGGCTACTGAAATTCCCCGAAACAGAGAATGCAGGTTCAGCTGGGGGTTGCCAGCCCCGCCTGCAGCCCTGGGAAGCGGCTGGTGAATCCCTGGTGACCTTTGAGCCTTTTTCTCCTCGAGTGGGTGGAAAATCTCGATTTCTGCATTTCTGCTTTCTTTTTTTTTTTTTTCTTTTTGTATTATTTCTGCCTTTCCCGTCTTGTTTATTTGTTTCACAACTTTATTTTTTTTCCCGCTCACCTCCCCTGGCGGGGGGAGCACCGCGCCTGCTGGATGCCGCCCGTGGAGAGTGGGGACACGGAGGGGGGGTGGCCGGGGCTCTCCCGGCCGGCAGCGGCGGCCCCGCGGCGTACCGAGGGTTAACCGTACCCGCTCCGCGGCTCTGCGCGGCGATGGGTGAAACTGCCGCGACTTCCCCCCAAAAAATCAAGAGGAAAGAGGTGTCCCGGAGCCCCGGGCCGGGCCGGGCCGGGGGCGGGGGAGGCCTGGGGGCTGCCACTCCCCCCCTAATGAGCTCATTTCCATGTCTGCGCCTCCCGCAACTGTGAGAAAATCCGCCGGGACACGCAGCGTGCCGATGCGGCCCGGGCTGCCCCGGTCTCCCCGGTGACAGCGCCCGCCCGGGAGAGCCGCGACGGCTGCGGGGCGGGGGGGAGTGGAGTGGAGTGGAGTGGGGTGGGGTGGGGTGGGGTGGGGTGGGGAGGAAGACGACGACACACAGCAAATAAATAAAATAAAATGAAAAACTTCTCCCGGCCTCGGTACCTCGCAAGTTTCCGCTGAGGAGGGGACACACGCCCCCCCCGCCCCCGTCTCCCACGCGTGTCTTGAGTGGGGCCGGGCTCCCCGAACACCCACGGGGGGGTGGAGGGGTGCAAAAGTGCCCGGGGACAGTGCGGGAGGGGGAAGGGAGCGCTGAACAGCCCCACACTTATCAATAACAAGATGTATAAATATCAAAGTGAAGGAGCCCGAGTAAGTCTTTCTAGAAGCGAGGAGGAAGCTTAAGCAGCTTTCTTTAATGGTGATTTGTAGCTCTGTAAGGGGCACGGATAGCAAATACCCTGCAGGTGCATGTTGTAACACTGCCATCCGGACTTTAATGTAGATTACTCTCCAACTCGTTTGATCGGTCCTTTGAAACCCTTTACAATTGCCTGTGACGAACCGCCAGTCTCAGTTTTTTTTTCTTTGAATAATGCCTTAAGGGTAAGTCCTCGGGGCTTTTAAAGATCTCCAGCACATTTTTAAAAAAATCACGTTAGATTTTTACTTTAGAGCGTGGGTCCGTGTCTCTCAACTTGGGGCTGCTAACAGGCATCTTTTAAATCATTAATCATCTAATAACCACCAACTTTACTCTGTGAGGGAGACCCAGGGATCTTCTAAAGGCCTCCAAATATTTCTGTTGCTTTTGGGATAGTACTGGTTAAAATTTAGGAGGCAAAGCCCCCCGGTCCCTCCTGCTGAAGCTCGGGAGCTGGCGGCCCTGCGGCGTTTGTGGACTTTCTGCCGGGTGAAGCTCTGCCGGAGGCCCTTCCTCTGGCCACCGAGGAACCGCAGGGTGACACGGGGGAGAAGCCCGGTCGGAGGGGTCCCCCCGGCCCCCCCCGACCTCCACCTGCTGCTGTGTCGGTGCCTTCTAGCAAACAGTGGGCATTTTTTTTTTTTTTTTGAGGGGGAAAAAAAAAAAGGCAAAACGAGAGGACGCAATAAATCCCGCAGATGTTTCCACTCTCTCCGCAAATAACGTTTAACCTTTAATATTTATTCGTTACTATTAATTCAAAAAAATAATTACTGAACTTTTGGCCCTTCAATTTCCACAAGCGGCGCTTTGTTTCCCTAAAATAAACTTGGGAGAAGCGATCCCTCCGTATCAAACTAGGGATTTGAATTAAAGGCCCATTTGGGACACTTGAGACTACAAAGGGTTACACATAAATAAATGCCACATTTGCCTATTGCAAAAGTTTTCTCTGTCCTTTCTCAGTCACAACAGGGGAGGAAAAAGCCGTCGTTTATTATCTAGCGCTGGGCAGGAGCAGCCCCTCCAGAATGTGCTCTTAGATTTGGCCGGCAGAAGAGGGACTCTTTTTTTTTTTTTTTTTTTCTTCTTCTTCCCCCCCTCAACAGCAGCTCCTTTTGTTCTCCAGATCTCTTTCCCAATTTCAAGCTTCACTTGCAGATCCTAAGTTTGTTTGTTAATGACGCTATTACCATCTGGCTCGTCCTACTTTCCAAAAGATATAAATCTCCCCAGTTTCATTGCCTACATTATCATTTAAGTGCCACCGTAGCTGGAAGAAAAATATGCTTTCAAGGCTGCAAATTCTCTTGCAGGGAGTAACTTCCCCGGGCGCGGAGCTGCCGCCCGGCCGGGATGGCTCCAAATGGATTTCACCTTCCAGCGATGCTGGGAGAGGGGGAGGCAGCACCATTTAAGTTTTCCACCAGAAACTTAAGTGAACCTTCCCCCCCCCCCCGCCCCCCAACCCCTTTTGTCGCTGTTTAATGCATCTGGCTACTTTGAACCGTTATCTTCGGCGGGGAGGGGGCAGGATGGGTCCTGCCCCTGGCAGCCCCTCTTTTCCCTCACCCAGCGTGAACCCCCGTCTCTCCGCCATCAGTACATATTCCATACGTGGGGCTAAACCTTTCCCACAGGCGTCGTACAGTAAAGGAAAGAAAACTTTGGGCTCCTCTTAGTGCAAGGCGGTCGCAGATTTGTGTGCGTTTAGGCATAAAGGGATGGTGGGGGGGGGAGGGCGAGAAGGGATGGGGGAGGGAGTTGGGTCGGTTTGTGTATGGGCTCCACAATGACTCTATTTATTCGCTGCAACCAGCCTGGGCAGATTGAATAGGCGAGAGAGAGACACTCAGCCTTCCCAACGCGTGGGCTTTGTGGGATCCAGTCCCCACGAGCAGATTTCCACCGCTAATTTCCCATTCCGCGGGAGGGGGGGCGGGGGAGGGGGGGTCCTGCGAGGCGACCCGGCCGTGCCCAGCAGCTCCCCCGAACATCGCCCGCGACTCCAGCCCTCAGCCTCGCCGCGGAGAAGTTTAGAGAGAAGTTTCAACCTTTATCGTTTCTTTGCTGGGTGTCCGGCAACGCTTCTGCGGAAAAAAAAAAAATAATAAAAAAAAAATATATATACGTACACACACGTACACACAATAATTTCAAGCGAGGGAAAAGATACTCCTTTAATAATGAGAAAGAAAGCCAGGGATTTTTTTTTTCCCCAAGTGATCTAATTGTTATAAATAATTACGGATGAAAAGAAAACTCACTTATTATGCACTTGTACTACTGCGACTGCATAGGAGAGAAAGGGGGCCAAGCCAGTGATTAATTAATATCGCACTGGCGTAGCTGTTTTCTCGCGAAAGGCCTTTTCCCCCCTCGCCGCTGCGGAGTTATGGCTCCGACTCGAGTCATGTGCAGGCAGGAAGGGATCTTGTTTATAAATTTATATGACGACCTTTTCTTTGTGTGTGCTCTAAAGTTGATATGGACAAATTGCAGAGGTATACAATTTAAGTAGATGCACTTTTAATCACCGATCATTAAAATGGTTATGTTAAATATACTCAATTACATGCATGACTTCACCCTAACAGTACTTTCTATTCTCCCAGCTGCTCACGTATTCCTTAACTATAGTCAGCAGAAGAAACTCGATTATGCTGAATCCATACATTTCTATGGATTTCATCAGCCTAATTAATGCTTCAGTGTGGTCCATGTGTCTGAATGGTCCCTTTGCTATTACTTGGGTAAGGAGGCAGTGCTGGAATGCAGAGGGTCTTTCTTTCAAAGATACCCATGGGGGTCACTCTAGGATTCTAATGGCAAAGGTAGCAAGTGTTAAATAGCAGAAACATGCAAAGAAAGGGAAGGCAGCGATGTAAAAGGGACATTGATACTGTAGGTATGCCCAACAGGTCAGTGATGATAATTAAAACGCTTAAAGAAGAAAAGGTAAATGGAAAGCTTCCACAATTCGCAGCGTGCACGGTTAAAAGCAAACAAATCAGCCCCCAGAAACGCACCTTGCTGATCCCGGCGGAAAAAAAAAAGAAAAAAAAAAGAAAAAAAAAAGTCGACAGCAGATTTTTAGCCTAAATAACTGCCAGGGCAGCCTCTTCTGCGAGCAGCGCGTTTGGATGCCCCGTCTATTCTTTAACTTTCTCGTTGTCGAAATGCAGCGTGTCGGGAAGAGGGTGCCGGGCGCTCCCACGCTGTCCGGGGGGCTCGCTGTCCCGGCACCGGCCGTGGGGGCGTCCCTGCAGCCCCCCGGCTCAGTGCGGAGACACACGGAGCTGGTGGAAGTAGCTCTTCTCTCCCCGGCTTTTTTTTTTTTTTTCCCGAAATGAAGAAGCGATTAAAATAAATGGGATGCGTTGCAGCTTTAGCGCAAACAGCCAATGGCTGCTGCTATAACCCATCTTCCCATCGCAGCGCTCAGTGGGATCGAAAAGGCAGGAGCGCTTCCTGGTATTCCAGCAACATTTTAATCGATGAGAAATGCAGATGCATCGAGATGTAATTTTTTTTTTTTTTTTTTTTGTTCCCACCTGTTGTAGTAGAGGACCATCTGATCACACCTTTCTCTGGCTGCTGGGAGATGTGAGGGGAAATCAGAGCTCTCTCTCGTCACCCACTGCACTGCCAAAAAGGTGGTGATGGAGCCGGGATTTCTTCCCTCTTCCTCCACCACGCACTCTGCAGCTTGATTGTCCTAACTTCCAGTTGGTGCCTTGCTGCAGCCTTCATCCTTCGAGTGGAGAGAGAAAGCAGGGAAGATTTCAGATCTATAACCAAATTATAACCTAGGAACTTTATGCTTGTCATGCTAATTTAATGACTTTTATAGTAAGTGTAGACTTTCTGTCTTTTGAAATTAGCTCTTCAAAACGCTTTGTGTAATGACAGACACTAGACATAAGAGACAAATGCACAAGCAATAGTGGGATAATAATCTGGCAAACACTGTACCATTTAGTATTAAAATGGAGAACAAAGTGCATTAAATCTCAGCGGAGATGTACATCGTTGTCCAATGCCGTTGGTCCAGGCCTGGGCTGCAGAGTGACCCGAAAGGGGGATGTCCTCCGACAGCCGCCATGCCTGGGCTCACCTGGAAAACAAGCAGGTGCCAGATGTTGAGTACAAAATAGCATTTCATGCCGTGTAGTGCCCCTTCGGCGCCTGGTGGTGCTTACACGTGTTTGAGTACTGTAAATATATTGATTTCCACAGGCTGGTTCTGCTGGGCCCGGCCCCTCGCTCGGTTCCCAGCGGGGGGATGTACACGCTGCACTCGTGTATGTTGCTCTGAACGTACACGTCCCCTCCGGCCTTAAGAGCGTCTCTGTGCTCCCATGTTATGAGAGGTCCAGAAATCTGCCCAAGAGATGGTCTGGCTAACAAAGGGAGGGGTAAACCCAAAGCTATAGGTGTACTGCAGTCTGGGCGACTCACTCGTTGCCTATAATTGTAAATAAGGTGAGTTCACACGACGATCGAGTAACGAGGGAACAAGAGGCCCATTTTAATCAGGTGGTTATCTCTCCTTGGTGGAGATCAGAGCTCCATCGCTCCTGGCCTTCTCATTGTGTCCCCCCTGCTGGAAATGACAGCTCCTTCAGAAATAAGCAACTTGGGCCCTGGATGGGATTTCAGCTCTTTTGCACTACACATGTACCAATTGTCATTTTACAGCTACAGCGAAACCTCTAAATTATATGAGTGTATAAACTCGGCCTCATTAAATCCCCCCTTTTGGATAGCCTCAAGGTTGGAGAGTATATTACTGTAAGCCAGAGGAGACTTAAATTATATCCAAAAGGGGATTGAAACGTAGTGGTACTTAAGCACACTCCTTGTCTCAGCTACAGAGGTTTCATTTTTCCCCTTTCGAGTGTTATAATATTACAAACGCAACAGTTTCCTTATGTCAAATCAAACGATCTGAAATCCTATTTCTTGATCAGGCCGACGGGTCCCTTTGTGGTGGGGACAAAAACACAAAGATATGATCAAACACCGTAGCCTGACCAAAGAGAAATTTATCGTTCATCTGAGAGAGCTTCCTAATTTGAAGCAGAAACCCTCCCCTTCCAGAAAGCATCTGAACATGCTGTGGAAGTTGTTTTCTTGCGCGTGTGCCGGTGTGTAGGGATAAATAGGGGTGGGGGTGGGGGGGCGGGGGGGCGAGGGCAGCCATTGCCCCACAACCTAGAGCCCGCCCTGCCCGCAGGTTAATTTTTCCACCCCAACCCACAGAAAAATCAAGGGTGCGGTGGGAAATCGGTGCCCAGGCGGGCTGCCGCTGCTGCCGCCGTCCCCCCACCCGCCCGGGCCGGGGGGGTCAGCCCAGAGCCCCCCTGCGACCCCCCCGCAGGGCTCCCCGAAAGGGCCGAGCTGAGCCCCCCCCGGCCACGGCGCTGGCGAGGGGGGCACGGCTGCGGCGGGCATCGCAAGCCCCCCAAAGTCGGATTTGCCGGGAGGGGGTCGCCTTCCCCCCCCTTTCCAGCCCTCGCAAGAGGGTCAGTGGTTTAACCAGGCGTCACCAGGACTTCGTTTTATCCCCGGCCCACTGAAGCGTGTGGCTTTTAGTGACTGATGGCCGCTGTGGCTGTACGCGGCACAGTTGCTCTCACGGTGCGGGCTCCAGATGGGCACGTCCCGCAGGCTCGGGGCGGGGGGGCGCGGCCGCTTTGCAAAGGCCACCGAGACACTGAGATTTGTTCTGGGTCAACCCTCCCCAAACGCCAAAGTTGGGAAACAACTTTCGCAGCGTGTGTCGGGGAGGGAGGGAGCGGCGGCGGAGCGGCAGCGGGTGCCGCGGTGATGGGCGCCGGGGCTGGGGGCTGCTCCCCCCCGCCCCCTCCGTCCCGGCCACCGCCCCCCCCCCCCCCGTCCCTCTGCTCGGCTCTTCCTCCCCGAGCCCCGGACGCGCAGACAGCACGTTTCCAAACTTTGAAATGCCAAATCACGTTATTGCTGTGGCAGGAGGCTGCTTTCGGATCCGTGACAGCTGAGTTTTCCTTATCGATTATGTGACACTGCAGTTCATTTACACAGCTCAAAAGCTTAAAGACACTGGAGGAGCCCCGGGTTTAACCCGAAATCCTAACAGAAAGTGAATCAACTTTCTGGCCAGTGTTTAAACTGATAGATCAGAACTTAATTCGGAGAGACAGAAAGGGAGAGAAACGACAGCACGGATTTATCTTGCCCGGCGTCCTCCGCTCAAACTTTAGAAACTGCGGCGTGGAAAATCCAGGGCCGAAATGCTAATTAGAAGCCGCGCGTTGGGTGCCCAGATACGTTGTGTATTTTCGAAAGCCGACGATGAGAGCGCGGGGGGTTTTGCGGGCGCGGGAGCAGCCGGGATGCGGGAGCCGCTCCCGCCGCGGGGCCGGCGCCGTGCGGGCTCTGCCGCCGGAGCGGCCCGGCCCGGCCACCGGGCCCGGGGAGGGCTTGGGGAAAGGCGGGGGGGCGGCATTTTCCGCTCCCGCATGGGGACGGGACCGGCCCCTTCTGCTGCCGGGTCGTTCCCTCGGCTTCTTTAACTGGGGGCTTTCCAGGAGCCAGCCCACCTCCCGGTCCCTGCTGCTCCCTCCCCCTGTCCTCGCCGAGGTTTCATTACTTGCTGTTAGTGCCTGGAAACAATAAAGGATGTGGGACTGGGCTTTTATTGATTATTTGTCACCCTGTATTTGTCAGTTTCAATAACTTTTCCTGAAGTTTTACTTACGGGCACTTGAGCTTTCGGATTAGGCCAGCTCTGCGGATTGCAGTGAGGGGTAATTATCCGCTGGCCTGCTTCCCTGCAGCCGCGCTGCGCACCCGGGGAGAAAAGAGCATTAACGTATAGAATGGGCAGGATCCGGCCTGAGCCCCGCCTAAAGCGCTGCCCGGGCGAGAGGTGGGAGCAGCCAGGGGCTCGCCGCGGCCCTGCCAGCTGCCCCCCCCCAGCCCCCCGGGCTCCCCCGCCGTCCCCATCCCTGCCGTCCCCATCCCCGCTCCCCCCACCCCCGCTCGCCCTGAGCGGGCTACAAGGAGCCCACGGCCGCTCTCCGCCCCCCGGGTGATTGGGGGGGGGGGGGGGGGGGGGCGCTCACCCAGGCCCCCCACTGTCGCCCCCTCCCCCGGTTGCGGAGGCGAGAGATCAACCCCCGAGAGACGGCCCCGTTCCCGGGTGGGGGACGGGGCGGGGGGGGGGGGGACTCAGGGCGCTGGGGCCCGAACCGGGGCTCTCGGCAGCGGCCAAATCCCCGGGATTCAATTAAAAAGCTGGCTCGCGCCGCTGGCGGGGAGGCGAAGCCGGGGGATTTGTATTATGAAGATCGACTCTTCAAAACTGCCCGCCTGGCAGCCCGGCCGCCATCCCGCCGGCCGAGGGGACACGGCCGGAGCCCCGGCGGCGGGGGGTGCGGGGGGCCGGGCCCCACGGGCGGCGGGGAGAAGATCCCCGGGGACCTGCCGGGGGGGGTCGCATCTCTCTCAGCCTTTCCAGAGGGGGGGGGGTGTCAAACCTTCCTGGAGAGACAAGACCCTCTTCCTCCTCTAGGAAGTCCCTGCGTCTCCCAGGCGCTGGCGCCGCTCCGTGCGTGCCCCGGCTCTGCCCGCGCCCAGGCGCGCTGGGGCGAGCGCAGCCCCCCCCGGGCTGGCAGGGCGCCTGTCGGGGACGGTATAGCGGCCGATGCGCTGCATCTCATCCCGCTGCGAGCGAAGAGACAAGCGAACACAGAGTGCCCAGTTACACAGGATTTAATTACAGCGGAATGCATTCTCCATGCTGATTAGGAGAAAAATCAATCGGGGGCTTATTTGCCACAATGAACCAATAAAACCCCAATTTATTAGAGCAATAATCTCAGCCCCAAATGGTCTAAATATTATTGTTTCAATTGCATTGAGGGAATTCAGACTGAAAGTGTTACGCATAGAGCATCAGGGAGCCCTTCTGCATGAATGCAGCAACAGTTTCTAGCCTCTTCCCGGAGGCTCGCTTGCTGGCTCCAAGATCTTTGAAACAGGGGGCCGAGTTCCCCCATTTCAGGTCCAGGTGTCTGGATTGCTGTAGCACCTACAAGGCAAAGATGCTGTGCGGTCCGCAGCGATCTATGCCAAGAGACAAACATAGCATACAGCTTCCCACCGGGTCTTAAAGGTTTTCCTGCTTTCCAGTGATTTATATGTGAAATTCCTAGAGGAGGGGAGGCCACACAAAAGATCCCCGAGCCATAGGCTGACATAAATGCCTTGTTGTAATATCGTTAGAAAAACACCATGCGGTGTGCCAAAAATTCTCTCGCAGGGATGAGGGAGAAAGGCATTCCCTTGGGAGGGTGCTGGGCACCGGGGCGGGGGGGCGTGGGGAGCATGGGGGGGGGGCAGCAGTGCCCTCGCTTCCCCTCTCCCACGCGAAATGTCCCCCCCCCTTCTCCCCAGGGATGCGCAGTTTGCAGGGTGCTGCCGTGGGAAGTCGGTGGGAGGCTGGAGGGCGATGCAGCGCTGGTGGGCCGGGTCGCTCTGGGAACCGTGGGGTCCCCCAGAGCTTAAAGTCTGTGACTCAGGAGATGCTGATTTTGCTTTACAGCTTTCTGTAACTCCAGTCATCTCTGTCCCAAACCGGAGAGGACCTCATTTCCTGCTCAGCGCTCTGCCAACCGCAAGGTCTTTCAATAAAGCTGCCAGGGGTGCCTGGCTGCGGGAAGGACAGTCAGTGTTTGTCACCAGGGAATGCGCTGGCATCGTGGCTCTAATCTGAGTCAACAACCTGGCTAGCTCTGAGCATGACTTCATAAATCATGCTATCTAATTGAAAGGCACATGCTTATATACACAGTCTTGTTCAAAAAGGACGTAAAAATAAAATAAAATGCAACAAACGCTTCTTTTCTTCCCGCTGGCCTATTAATCAGTCACCTGATTGTTTCAATTTACATTATTTCACGCAGGAAAAAAAAAAGAGAAAACATAAAACCATCTTGTATAGCCATAATAAAAACACAAATGAAAAAATTCATCTCTTAATGAGAGGCTTAGCCTTTTTCTAACACATCCCTAATAATAGGAAAACAATCTTTAAGTGTTTTTAATTTAAATTGTTTTCGTGTTTAATTCAAAATTGCTAAATAACATTATCATGCGTCTATGTATCTATTTAGCATCGAGGCGTATGATATTTCAAAGCAATTGAACCAGTTTTGAAAGGAGGAAGAGTCCTTTAACGTGCCCGTATTCACTTTTTTTTTTTTAATGTTGGTTAATACACGTACGCTGGCCCGCCTTTTTCTCATCCTTCCAGCAGAAATTAAAAAATAAATGTGGGACAGCGTGCTTTTCACACCGAAACCTCCCGCTTTCTCTGGTCACCCACAGGACGCGCAGGACCCCTCTGCCACCTCAGCCCTGCCAGGGGAGAAGCCCCGGAGAGAGCCCAGAGCAGGGGCTGAATATTCCAATTTAACTCCTCAAACAACACAAGATTCTTCAAAACCGCGTGTGAGACAAAAACGACATTAAACTTTCAGTCATTAAGGCTCTGTGTAGCTGTACTGCAGAAATGAGCAGTGCATAACAAACGGGGAATTCTGATTGACAGTTTGCCATCAGGAGCCCTTAAGTAGGATTTTTCCAGCTCTAACGCAGCGTGCTCTCCTGCGCTCCCGTTTGCAAGATGCTATTTCAAGTATAGGAGCACGAGGAAAATTTACATAAAAGCTTCGTGTATAAGATGTGATTGCTCTGAAATGAAGAAGCACCAGTTTTTCTCCTATTGTTTTAGAAATGAAGAGCGCACTTTGTTTTCTTGTTTACTTACTGCGCTCTCTGATCCCTTGATGTGTTTCAAGCCTTTTCTGTCGGCACCGCGAGACCTTGCTTACCTGGTAAATTTTATGTGTGAAATGGTTAGTGTTCAAAGTGCCTGAAGAAGCCAACGGTAACGATGTCTGACAACTTCCCCCCCCCCCTTTTTTTTTTCTTTCTCTTAAATAATATTTCATGGTACATTAAATGGGTTATGCAGTCTCCTCTTAAGAGACCCAAGCAATGTAGTGCCGCATACTTAATGTTTTCATCCAGCAGCTGGTTTTTAAAAGGAAAAAAAAGCCGAAGGCAGCCTGGAATCCCCCCCTGAGCCTTTTCTCTGTTTGTTCTGAATTCGATAAGGAATGGTAATAATTTGGAGACAGATATAGAAAGAAAAATAAATATTATTTCCCAATAAACCTCTTAGTGTGTCATTTGCGATCGCAGGCAGATACTGGAAACGCTCCTCGTTAAATCCACCGAACATTACTTTTTCAGAAGTCGAGATGTTTTTAGCCAAACTGCTTACTCGATGGTTGTGTCGGATGTACCAGTTAGAGCCGGAGCAGCCCAAGGAGAAACAATTAAAACATTTATGTATTTGATTCTTGGTAGACATCTCTACGAGGTAGGTTTTAACATTTTTTTTTCTTCTTAATTTTTTTTTTCTCTCTCTTTCTTTTTTTTTTTTTTTTTTTTTTTTTCAGTAAGAAGGATAAGCTTGGAGTGCCCAGTCACCGTGGTAACTGCCAGAAAAATTCTCCTGAAGTTTGAAGAGGTCAGCTAACGGGGTCAACAACTCCGGCCTCTCCCCGCGCCGGGGCCGGCAGGCTCCATCCTGCGGCTGGGGCGTTAGCGCAGGCGGAGCCCTGGGAGGTGGACCATTCCCGCTCTGATATAAATTTTTTGAGTCAGTTCACGGCCCGGACTCTCCAGGTGGCCTCCAAAATCGATTGTGACCTGGTGACCCTGTCTAACGGAGGCATAGCATCCAACCTAAGTAAGGATTTAGCCAGGAACGACAGCTTTCCGCTGAGTGTTATTGGGGACAGTACAAACAGTTTTGGAAGCAAGGAGGTAGGTATGGGGAGTAGAGGTCATTAAAAGCACATTAAAAAACAATTTAAAAAACCCGTTAGTGGAAAGTTTTTATTAGCAGTAACCCTTCCTTAAATAAACTCTTCTGGCAACTGTTTTTTTTCTTCCCTAACAACATCGTGGCAAGTGTTTTGGTGCATTAATATACAAAAAATCGTCACTTTATATATTCCAAACTAAATTAATATTTTATCTACCTCTGGATTTTGAACTTGTAAACGAAGCTGACTGACTTGTGTTGAACTAGATGGCTGTGAAGCAGGTTTTTTCCTTAATATCATAAAACCAGGAGGCAGCTTATTAAAGTGGGTTGTTTACTTTAGGAAGTATCCTCTCTAATATGCGCATTCTTTTTGGATTCAAAAGGCTCTTAATCTGTGGAATTTTATTTTTAAAGTAGGAAACTCAGTAACGTTCAGAATAGCGGGGAATGAAAGTGTGAGGGTGTCAAAGGCGAGTTCCTTTGCTGATTTGCAATACAAATAGACAAGCCACAAATGCGGTTATGTATTTTTGTAGAAGAAAATTGCGGTCATGCTCAGATCATATTTATAGAGAATAGGATGGTTTTTTCTTTAAGATTTTAGGCAACAAACTACGTAGGGCAGGGAGGGAGAAGGCTGCTGCAGACATATGATTTTGTCATCAAATCTAGAAACTCGCCCTTCTGAGCAAGTGGACTTGCTCGTGTGTTTTATTCCCGCTTCTACAAAATCTGCACGCGTTGCTCCGTGAGTAACCGGTGCTCATCAGATGAGTAAGTGGAACTACACCGAGGAGCAAAGTCCAGTCTCCCAGGTGGAAAACGCTCTCAGACTTTAAGCGACTTTAAAACTGCTCCGAAGGAAGAAAATTGCATTAATATTTGCTCCCAGGCATAGGAAAATTATGCAGACTTATCCCAGTGGGACTTCTTGTGCCTTGCAGGAGAGGGCCTGGCTCCGACGTCCTTCCTCCCAGTCACTTCCCTGTTGAGCAGTTCCCCTGCGGTTGGCGGGGCTGCACGGAGACAGGGCTATTAAATATGGCTCAGGATGGGGGTCTGAGCTGCTCTACACCCTAAATATCATTGTACTGCTGAGGGGTCCCGCAGGGGACAACGGCAAGGGTCTCTAGCTTTTAATTGTGCTAACTCCTTGCTCTGCAGAAAGTCCCCCAACATCCATGGATGCTTGTTGGCCAAGGTCCTACCTCTCGTAGGGTCGGCATAATCTGCTCCGGCGGGATTATTTGAAGAGAAGGAGATTAATTGCTAGGAATGGGAAGGGGGGAAGAACTGTGCCCTGAAATAATTTAGGACCCAGACCTGCGCATGCAGATATCAGTGGCGACGCTCTATTTAATTCCACCCTGAATACTAATTGTAGTTTGTTGTTGTTGTCGGTTTTTAACAGAAGTGTGCTGAAAACAATTTATTCGCATTAGCAAGCGTGTTGATTCAGGGGAGTGCCTCGTGTGACTAAGCTTGGCAAGACATAGCTCACAGCCCCCAGCGAGGACCAGCACATTTGCTTGGTTTTCAGAAAAAAAAACCCAAACATTTAAAAATAGGAATTGTGAGCAGCTGGAAGGTGAATCCTCAATATTTTCAAAAGCATCTGCAGAATTTTTAGCAGCTTTTAGCAGCTTTATCTCCTTTCTAATGTGAGTATACAGTGCACCAGTTCTATCTGACAAACAGGGGATCACTTCTAAAAAAAGGTGATACAACTCTTCCATCGGAGCTTTTGGTCCAAAATTGCTCCAAAATTTCCCCAAAGCCTCAGGCTTGGAATGAGGACTCATCAGCAGAGGGAACGACAGGGGGGTCTCAAGAGCTTTGACTTGCTGCAAATTCTTTTGAGTTGATTTCTATAAATCCTATTGAATTAATAATCAACTGCAAATCTGCAAATGTCCCTTGAAACGGGTCCTGGGCTTGCGTTTATTGTAGCTCTTCACCTTTTCCAGGTGGTCATCCCTCCTCCAGGGGGGACGCGGAGTGCTGAGAGGTGCAGTAGCTGCAGTGGGACTGTTCGTCCTCCTCACCCCCTTCTGCTCAGCCAAGTGCTCACTTGGATTGATTTCATTCCTCGGAATATTTTCTGAAGCGCAGGCTCTTTCAGTTTTAACAGGGTGATACAGATGAACGGGCTTAATACAGCGTTAGAGACGAACGCTCAGAATCCCCAAAGGCTCTGGTGGTTCCCAGCCCCTCCTGTATGGGCCACCGCTAATCCACGAGGCCTTGGCAAGTTTGCTGCTGGTGGTCTGCGGAACCGTATTAAATAATAACGATCATGGACTTCCATAAAAATTGTGACGAGAGGAGTGTATGGCCATCTGCAAGGGGAAATCTGATCTCCTAGCCTGAAAGCTCCGAGGACGCCTCCTTTGCAGGAGCGCGCCTCAGCCCGTGGTCTGCGGGGCATTAGATGGTATTTTGAGAATGTATTCAAATGAAATACGCGCCCAGTTAAACGAACGCACTTTATTAGGCATGCAAGCAAGCGAAAGAAAAACAACAAAAACCCCCACTTCAAAATAAAATGAAGAAAATAAAAGCAATGAACGAACACTGAGGCCTCGGCCCGGTTTGTGTTTGCCCGTACCCGCCGCCAGGCTCCCGCCGCTGCTCCGGAGAGTGACAGGTTGTCCCAGCCCCTGGCAAAGGTCTGCGCGTCCCGGGGGAGCCGGGAGGGCCAGCGAGCGCTGGGGCTCCCACGTGCCCTGCCAGAAGGTCCTGAGCAAGGGCCGCGTCTCCTCCTTCCCTCTGCTCCGAGTGCGCGTGGCTGGCGTGCAAGGGCAAAGTCAAACCAATTCTGATGCTTTCCCCTATTTGGGGCGGACTGAGTCAGAGAAAGCCCTTACGGCAGCCTTTGTGGAAGGGTTACGATATAGGTTGATACTTTCGGAGTTATAGGAAGTTCTTAATCCTTCCCTGCCTACGGGACTGTCACTCATAGACCCGCTATTGTCTCATCTTTTATAAGGATGTTTCCTTACGTTAAGGTTCCAAGAGCAGCCGGACTTTGCCATTGTTCACAGCTATTCTGGTTCGTGGCTTAATGCACATCTAATATTCTGTTTATGCTTTCGCTGCTCTCCTACGCAGCAGACGGTACCTACACACTGGCTCAGGTGACATCATTCTCAAAACATTCATTTCTGCGTTTCTCTTTTTTTTTTTCTGTGTTGTCTGTGCATCTTCATTTTGCATTAACCTAGTTTATTGCAGGTAACATGCTGAAGCACGTGGAACTTTATGCATTTAATTGGACATTTCACGTTCGGTTCTTGTTTGCTGAACAGGCACACTGTCTTATAAAAATCTTCTGTGTGTTGTTTTTCCACCAGGTTAAATCCTTTTTATGAAAGATAATAAAAAATCTCATAGCATGTAACAAGAATGAATTCAGCCATGAGCAGACAAAATGGAAGTGTAGATTATTTTGGATGTATAAAATTTAGCTGGAGGTTACTGGTGGTTTAATGACAGGATTTTTTTATTGCTATTCATACAGACATCGTTGTTTTCTGCTTTGATTTATCTCCAGCTCAGCCCCCTTCAGGACCCCGTTTCTGGCGATCTCAGCAACACGTGGGGGTCTGGCAGCTCCTGCAGACGTTCCAGCTTCCCTGCACCGCTCCTTCTTCTGCCCTTTCTCAGACGGTGCCTTTCCTCCCTCGGCTGCCCCGCGGCTCTTCCAGAATCACACGCTTTTGTCAAAGTTTTTCGAACCCATCTAGAAATAGATACTGAAAGAAAGGCAGGTGGATCTGGTGATGGGGTGACGTTCTGACGCTGCCTTCCTGCCCTGCCTTGGGCAGATCACTGACCTTCTCCAGAGCTCAGCTCGTTCTCCGTAGAGTAAGAATAATAACAACTTTGCGAAGTGCTTTTTATATGTCTGAAAGATGTAATGCAAATTAAAAGCTGCCTAGATTTTGTCAAGCCTAACTCTATCTTACACTCTTCACCTTCTCCACTGCTGACTTTTAGCTGCTGAAGATTTGCCGATAAGCCTTTTAGAGTCAGGTTTTCGCTTCATGCCTTGCATATAGCAACGTTTGGGCTTTTAAATGACCCTTGTTCATAACATACATAGCGGCGCCGATAGTTTTTTTTTTTTTCCACGCGCATTCTTGCTCTGCTGAAAAAGAAAACCCCACCCCAGAACAAACTACAACCAGCTGGATGATGCACGGTCTGGAGTGCCCGGCAGCCTTTGTGCGCGCCAGGCAGTGCCCGGCTTTATGGTGGCCATTGGCGGGCCAGCGCAGATGGAAGCGGGTGATCTGTTCCTTCCCCAGCCCCGGTTCCGCCGTGCGAAGCGGTTCCTCTGGCTGGTGAGTTGCTCCTGTAGCTTCCAGTTACGCAACCCATCTCGTTTTGTGAATATGTGAATTTTACAGCTGTCAGTGTCAGCAGCGGTGGGGGGGGGGGGGGTGGCGGTGGTGGGTTTTCTTTTTTTTTCTGGCAAGCTGGCATTACTCATCAGTCTCATGGTAGTTTTGTTTGAAAAATGCTTGTGTTAGAAAAAGTGGATTTATCAGCTCAGCACTGTATGGTGCTAGCATGCAGCACAACAAAAGACAAGTGCTCATTCCAGTAACGCTCGCAGCATTTCGTGGGGCCCCCAAATAGGCTGAACAAGGCTTCTCTGGCAGCTCACCCCAAGTACAGTGGGGAACTGTTAAAGTGGCAGTGGCACTGCCTGCAAAAGGGGTTTGCTTTTCCTCCATCCTTCAGCCCTGCTTTTTGGTTTTTTTTTAATAAAGGCTACAAACTGCAGTAGGAATTTCACTGAATATTGGAGGAAAAAAAGAAGAGGGCTGACTGAAAATGCTGTGCTCTTAGAAGTGATCTTTTCACACGGTTTCTTGGAGCACAGACCAAACTGTCAGTCTGTCCTTCCCAAAGCGTGTGCGCTTTACGGGGAAAAATAAGTCACTTGCAGCTTTTTCCAAGTAATGCTACAAAGTCAGTCGTGCTGCAGCCTCTCAGGGAGAGCTCATTCTCTGTTTAAATCAGTTTATTTTCAGAGTGATTTGCTGCACTTACACTTTCTTTTGTAATTGCTCTTCCAGAATGCAAATACAACCTGGAGAGTTTTCTGTGTTTAATTGAATGTGTCAGGTGGTTAAAATCATGTTTTAGAAACAGTATTACATACTGCAAATGTGTAAAACAAATGTATTTCTCAGTATTTATTTATTTATTCTCTCTGTTTACACTCCATGCAGATGGTGAAGATAAACCAGTGAGTTTCATTTTTGCTGAAAAATTGTCTTTCACATTTTCAGGTTCTCACATCCTGGCAAGATGCTACAACCCCCATGTGACAAAGATCGAAGGGAAGTACTTATTTGAGGAAATCTTTGGCATTACCTGTATTGTAAGTTTTAGAAAAGGTTCAATTTTATAAAATGCAAGTTCTGGACTAATTGTTCCTCTGAAAGCCTCTACGGTCTGCATAGTGAATCTCCTTCCTGCCTCTGCTCAGGTATCCAGCAGAAGCCAGAGATGGGTAAAACACATCTTCAGAGATCCATAAATCAGTTGTGTATATTTTTAACTTTTATTTGCTAAAATGTGATTGTTTACCATAACCTGCATCCAGAGTTACCGGCTTCTGGAAAGCCTCTAGCAGCTCAGACGGAGATGTAGAGGCCAGAGACACAGACGTGCCCCGGCATCACTGACCGCACACACAACCTGCTGCCCCCTCCACACCGCTGCCTGCAGCATCCCCTGGGGTCATCCTGGGATCCCCTGGGATCCGTGGAGCAGCCACCTCTGGATACCAAGAGCTCGCTGTGATTAACCCGCCGGGATTCACACTCGTCTGAAGACAGCGCTATGGCAGCCGGTAAGATGTTTGCATTCAAAAGAAAGCTGGGCACTTTCTAGAGTGTATCCAAAGTAGCGTGGACAAATTGGAGACCCATGGTCCTTAGCGGGGCCAGGCACAGGTAACACACCAAAACGATGCTTCAGAGAAGCAGGGAGGATGTTCAGGAATTCTTTCTCCCTGACCGGAGTAAATTTGAAAGCTATGGAGGGGCACCAAGATCAGGCTGGGGAACCAGGCTTTGAGGGCGTGGGAACTGTTGAAGACCTTCCATCACTGGTACTCCGATGCCCTCTAGCTTGTTCCCACCCAGGACAAAGCCGTGCAGAGACTGCTTGCTTTCCCCCCTGGGGGCTGTTAGCGAATGATATTTCCTTCGTGGCTCACTGTACCCTCACGTTTGTAGCTCATCCTGGCAGAGCACTCGGGGCCAGGTACACCATAAGGCCCCGGAGTAAGGGCGTAACTAAGAACTGCAGTTGGAAAAGCCAAGAAAAGGTGCTATCAGTAGCTGTGTAAAGGGGGGGTGGGCTGTTTGGGCATGGAGAGCCGGGACTGACGCATTTCTCCCACACCTATCCCAGCAGCGTTGTGGTTGTTGACTTGAGTGACGGAGGAATGGGAGACCGGGATGTCTCAGCCCAAACTCCCTTAAGCCGTGGCTTGATGGGTGAGATCTTGGACGTAGCCAGGGCCTAGGACATTAAAGGCTTTATAAAAGCAACAGTCCCCATTTAAAACCAACCTCCCACGTTACCAGCAGCCCCAGCAGGTGTAACGTGATCCAGCAGCCCAAGCCATTGAGTAAACAAACCGCTGCTTTCTGAGGGACTCGCACCAGAGAAACGCTCCTAACTGGGAATTACAGCGGATATTTGTGCTGAGCTGTGCTGCTATTGAAAAACCCGTGAAAATGGACAGGCTCCTGTGACTGTTAATTCTCCTTATTCCATACAGGTTTTTCCCTCTACACCGAAAACGAGGCAGGGGAAAAATTGTAGGGAAAAATTTCCCTAATAAGCCTGTAAAGTTTAGTGGGATTGGGCCTGATCTGGCTCCTTGAGCTCCAGCGGGGTCTGATGCTGGGTTTCCCTGAGCCAGAGTGAACAATCCAACTGCTTCAGAATTGCCAAGCGGCGTTTAATATTGTCCCCAGGGAAGCTGCTCCCCGGCTCTTCCGTTGGGTTCCCAGTCCCATCTGCAGTGAGCGATATCGCCTGAAGGGCTTCTTCCTTGGCCACAGCATTGATCACTTGTTGCTCCTCCAACGCCAACACCTAAGCCTCCCTGGACAGCCCCCCTGTGCCCAGACCAGCGGCTCCAGCTCAGCAGGGGTTGGCTGCTCCATTTTAGATCGCCCCCGGTGTCACTGCCTGGCTCCCCAGCAGGAGGAGGGAGGTCATCCTCCCCCTCTGCTCTGCCCTGGGGAGGCTGCACCTGGAGCACTGGGTCCAGTTCTGGGCTCCCCAGTTCCAGAAGGACAGGGAACTGCTGGAGAGGGTGCAGCAAAGGGCTACCAAGATGCTGAGGGGGCTGGAACACCTCTCTTGTGAAGAAAGGCTGAGGGATTTGGGTCTTTTCAGTCTGGAAAAAAGATGACTGAGTGGGGATCTTATCGACGCTTATAAATACTGAAAGGGGGGGTGTCAGGAGGATGGGGCCAGGCTCTTTTCAGTGGTGCCCGGGGACAGGACAAGGGGCAACAGGCACAAACTTGAGCATAGGAAGTTCCACCTAAACACGAGGAGGAACTTCTTTCCCCTGAGGGTGGCAGAGCCCTGGCACAGGCTGCCCAGAGAGGTGGGGGAGTCTCTGTCTCTGGAGCCATCCCAAACCCGCCTGGAGGCGTTCCTGTGCCACCTGCTGTGGGTGACCCTGCTCTGGCCGGGGGTGGGACTGGGTGATCTCCAGAGGGCCCTTCCCACCCCCACCAGTCTGTCATTCTGTGAGAAGTGCATAAAGGTAGAAACGATGCATGTCTCCAAGTAGAGTCTGGACCTTGACAAGTATTACAGGCTCTGAGACTCACCGCAGCGTCCTTGGGGCGTGCAGACCGTGGGCACCCTGCGCTGAGGTGCCAGCGGTCCAGCTCTGATCCCGTGGTTCTGCTTCCCGGCTGGGTCCCATCCCGCCCCGGAGAGCCTCCCCCTCCCCGTGCCCACGCTCTGGTTCCTTGGGAGTTATGATAACATATAAGCTGCTTAGAGAATTCTTATCGGAATAAGTTGAACACAATGCAACGTTTAACTCTTAATGACAGCCACCTCTGACTGTGAGTGACATATTATAAATTATGTTTGAACTGGATTTTTTTTTCGGAGGCAGATATTCCCTCTGCCACCCAGTCAGCCCCGTAACGTTGCACTTGTGGCCTTAATCCCACTTGGATGCGTGCCCTGCTGCCTCCACTTTCCGTCACTTGGGTACTTTAGTATTCTCGAACAAGTGAACAATCTTTGTTTCTGTACCTTATTAGGCCAAAGCCCATAGCAGCTAGCGATGGCATCAGCAGGCCCCGCAGGCAGGATTCTCTGCAGACACAGCCAACCTCCAACAAACCCCTTTTTATCCTCCTGTTTCTAGGAAGAATTATGATGGTGGTGCCCTGCTGTTGATCAGTCAAATCTGTGGTAGGCCTAGAGATAAGTCCTGTAAGTGTGGTGTACTGTAAAACAGCGGCTCCCATTCATTAGTAGCTTGTGTGTAATAAACCACCCAAAGGAGGGGGATGGGGAGGGAGAGGGACGAGCAGCTGCAGTATGCAGGAACAAACAACACAACTCATTCTTGGGAGCCAAAACTTTCTAATTTGCTGCCGGGCTGCTGGGAGCACTCAAATTCTTTCTGATAATACGCTCGTGCCCTCCGTGTCTCTGCCTGCCTTTCCCGAGTCCCGCTCTCCCGAGCTCCCCGAGCCTGGGACGGTTTCGCTTTGAACCCAAGACACAGAGGGTGGTTGAACGGGGAGGAGGGGACACGTCGGCCACCCAGCGTTTGCGGACTCCGGCCTAAGAGAGCCGGACTGGGAGACCAGTGGTTCTGCCGGGGCAGGGCTGTTGCCCATATCTGCCCGGGCAGGGGGCAAACAAAGCATGGCCCGGGCTGCAGGGCGAGCGCCGGCGCGCGGCAAACCCACGTGTATCCGAGGGCATCTCAAACGAGGGACATGGTCTCTCAAACGTCGTTACCTGGTTAGAGCCTGCTGGAACATTTAGAAACTTCTATCTCCCAAAAGGCAAAAAACCCCAAGTAGACCTCAAATCAACAATAGCTGAAAAATTATTTGGCTTAATTTCTACTGTTTTTTTTCTTCCACAAATTCCTGTAAATATTTAGATAATATTTCCCGGTTGCTCTGTATTGGAAACTGCTTATAGGCATATGAATTTAAACGAAATCTGCTAAGTATAATGTAAGATGTTGCATGTGTTGAGACCTCAGAAGTTCCTGATGCTTGTGTAGCTGTGGTTACGTTGGTGCTTTAGGATCTCAGCCGTGGACCCTCCAACTGCCCGTAGGACATTTCGGACCAGGGATTGAAATTACTGCGTCTTGCACAGCTGCTCCCATAGACCAGACCTTTGTGCTCAAGTTTGTGTTGTCACAAGAAGACGAAGTTATTTTCAGAGCGGTGCTGCTGTGGAGGACCGCTGTACCCCTGCAGGAGATGACAGTGAGGGCTTTTTCACAGAGATGTGCCAGGCTGTGACGGTGCTGGGGCTGCCTCCGAGCATTTGTATGGACAAGGGCTACTTAAATGGCAAATTCAGGCTTGGGCCAAACTGCAAGTACTGTTTACTTGTCAGTACTTGAAGACAAGGCAAAGCCTCAGATTTGAGGTTTCCCACTTTGCTGCAGGAGACCCATCCTCCTTTCTCCTCCCCTGACCTCCCGGGGGCCCTGCGTGAGGTGCCGGAGTCTCACGCTCTGAAACGAGAGGGGCTGCTGCCAGGATGCTGCTCGGGAAAGTTACCCAGTGGGCTGAGGTTGAAACATCCCGAAGAGCCCTCCCGTAATTCCCCGAAGTGGCGTTAACTACATCCGGGCAGACAACGGCTTTCCCGTCTTCTGAAAGTTTAGGTGGAGAAGTTCAGGTGACCCGCGGCTATCAGTGCCAGTTGTGTCATTTTGGCATTTTTTGACAAAGTCAAAGTGATTTGGCATTTTGATTTTCCTTCCCCAAACTCAGATAGGTGGGTAGGTGGGTAGGTAGACAGACACCTTTATAATTGAAATTCTCCAGACGGTGCCCATGTCCAGCATGGAGCCTGATCTCACTTCTACTCGCTGTTCCCAGGATTCCAGCTAGAGTCGCAATGAAGAGATTTTATGGGAATCTGTCCATGACTTCTCAAGGCAAATGACAAAGGGAACACCTCTGGTAATCGCCACGTGCCTTTACTGGGTGAGGAGATGGGTCTGGAGCAGAAAACTGTCAACTGGGAAACTCCAACGCTGGTCTTCGTGTGTTTCACGTGAAATAATGTTACGTATCGCACGGGAATTCTCAAGAGCGGAGCGTGCTTTGGACGGACCCGCTCCCCTGAGAGCAGACAGCACACAGCAGGCACCTACCTGTGATCAGGTTGTCAGCAAAACATTGGAAGTTATGGGTGAGGGCGGCAAAGGGAGTGAATGCGCTGGGCAGGTCTGAAACCAGGGGAGGGAGTTTTTTTCTGAGGGTTTGGGCCCCGTCTCCGGCACCAGCAAAGCCGTGTAATCCTTCCCTTTGCAATTAGAGCTGCAAAATCGCCCCCGGGCCACGGCACTCACGCACGGAGCAATTAGACGAGCGAGACAGTGGGAAAAGCTAAAAATAGTAAATAATCTGCCTCCACAAAAATACCTTGAATCATTAGCAAAGGATGTTTTATGAATTTCCTGGGAATCAGTTGCTGCTTTTGTGTTTCGTAGCGTTCTGCTAGAAGGGCTGTATTTTAACTGTTGTTTGACAGGGGTAAAGATGAGTAACCCGGCTCTCTTCTTACACTTGAGACACGGGAAAAAGCTGAGTAAATCCTGAGATTTTCATATCTAACCAACTGAAACTGGGGGAACTGCATTGTTTCGTGTCGAACTGAGGCAAAATATGCCTTAGTGCTATTTTAAGAAAAGTGGTCTAATCATTTGAGGGTAAAAAATGACTTATTTTGGGTTATTTAATGACTCAACCCAGTTTTCTTTAGAAAAGGATGAATCGATGATACTCATCCATTAGCTCAATCCAAACTCTCCTACTATAAACTATTATAAAAACTCTCCTTTTAGAAAGTACGTGAAAGGATGACAACTGTTGACTTATTTCGCAGCACTCCTGAGCTGGAGGAAATGTAAAAACAAAAAGGCTAATCAGAGCAGGGCGGCTTTAGTCCTTTGCAGGGAACTACGTATGACGCTATTTAATTAAGAATGACCCTTAAAGGGTGATTTGGCTGTTTCTTGCAGAGAAATTAAGTTTATGGTGCTATTTTTTACATGTAACAAAACTTGGACCGGAGGCTTGCGAGCAAAAAAAGTATGCTCAGAATTAGCTGTTTATTAATACAGGTAAAAAAGGGGTTACATGTTGCTGTGGGGGTTTTTTTGTTGGTAACTTGTGTAATACTGTATGAAAACCGCCGTGACCGGTAAATTACATTCTGTTCTGTCTTTTCTATCTACAGGAGACAATTCAAGAGGAAAAATAAAACCCCTGTATAAAATTAAACAGCAAACTCTGTGTGCATCTGTGCGCGCGCACACGTGCGTACACGTGGCTGTTGCTGGCACGCGTGTTTCCGAGTGGAAGTTTCAGTGGTGGGCGACTTACCATAAACTTTCAGCCCGTGGCAGGCTGGTTTTGCGGGCGTTTTTGCCCGCTGCCGATTTCACGAGCGGCTCTTTCCCGTCCCAAGCAAGCGCGACGCGTGGCAGCGCCGTCAGCACCCCACCGGCCTCGTGACGGGGCTGCGATACTGAAATTCCAGGAGCTCTTTTCACGCTGGGACTCGGAGCGGGGAAGGGGCCGCGTGGGGCCAGGCGGGCTCTCGGGGCGCTGCCGGGCGGTGGGGGGCACTGGGGGCCCTGCGGCTCCTGCGGGCGTTGGGCATCCCCAGGGCCTCTGGCGGCGCCGCCGTCCCCCTGCGTCATCCCCGTCCCGGCGCGTGGGTGTTCGCTCCTCCGGCCGCGGGCAGGCGGGGAGCGGGGCTGGGGGCCCGGGGGCTGCGCTGGGTGCTGGGGTACCGAGAGCCACCCCATCCTGCCCCGTCCCCTGCGCTGGGTGCAACCGTGCACACGGTTTCTTCTAAACGTGCATTTAATGCGCTTTCAGGCTTGACAAGCTCCTTTTGAATGGAAACATTTACGTTAAGCAAAAAGCACGTTTTTCTCTCCAAATAAATGGAATTATGGTTCCAAGATCTGACTTAATCCTGAAGCTCTTACGCTGTGCAGTAAGCAGAGAAGAAAGGGGATTGCTCGGAGGAGCAGGGTGAGCAGGATCAGGCTCCGCTTCGTAGCATCTGGCTGGTTTTCCTTCTGGCATTTAATGCACCTTTTTCAGACTCCCACTGGCTGTTTATAACAAAGTCAAAGTAACTTCACATCTATTACCTAACGGCAAAAAAACCCCAATAATTGAAAATAATGAGGGATGAGAGCCCACCCAGCGTTCCCACTAGGAAAATTTGAGGATTGTTTAACAAATGAAAAATGCAATTCTCCCAGATGTATTTTTATCATAAAGTCGTGTCCTTTTTTCAATTTGTTTCAGGACTTCTCTCAAATGCGTTGTAACTTTTTGTTCTCTCTTCCACACTGTTTTCTTTGTGAAACCGGATGTAAAATCTGCGTTGACGTTTCAAAGGAGTTGAGGGAAGATGTTTACAAAATAGCGGTGCCATTTGTATTTGTTGTATTTCTAAGAATGTAATTTCCGATCAGATAACATTAAAGTATTTTTGCACTCGTTTTTGTGTGTTTTCGTGACATTTATGTGTTTCTTGTTATGATTTTGGTACCTGATCCCGTGTTACCTGGCTAATTAAGGGAAGTGGGATCAAAATTTCTATTGTTCCTACGTGTTCTGTAACCCCGCTGCTGCTCCTGGTTCTCTCTCAACTCAATTATTTGGCTTTGGAGTTATTTCTTTTTCTGCTAAAGCCCGGAGGTACCCGTGTTCCCGTTGGTAGATGGATGTTCAGGAGATCTAAAGCTGACAGAAGCCTGGGCAAGAAGAGCAGTTTGTTTAGTGGGTGCATTCAAATGAACCCCCAGCGCAGACTAAAATGAAGACTGAATGAAATTTATTGTGGCAAAGTTTCCTTCATGGGCCGCAAAACAATACGCGCAGAGAATTGGACAAAGAAAGTTTTGCAGATCTCATTTTAAAGCCTGGACCCTCTTGTGTGGAAAAAAAATAAAAATAAAAATCCTTCTGAGAGATGAGACTTAGTTTTTGCTGTGCAAAGGGGATTCCTGGCCGGTACTTCGTACCCTGCTTTGTCATGGCCCTGCAAGGGGATTTTGTACGTGGACAAAAATTGGGCCCAGCAGACGACATGGTCGCTGGTAGAGGCCAAGGGGAAGCTTTGCTTCTTCTTCCTGCCTGGGCTGAGCTTCCGTGGGAGCCCCGCTGGGTGGGATGGGGGGTTTCTGCGACGCCACCCTGTCCCCCCATCCCTCGCGGCACCTCCCCATCCCTCCGGCAGAGCAAGGGAACGGCTCTCTGCCCCCTCGGCCGCAGCCTGGCCCGGTGCGGGGTCAGGGCCGGGGACTCGGCTGGGGCGGCCACTTGCCGACGCCCCGTGGGGACCCCAGGGCACCCTCCGGGGCTGTTTGGGCAACCGGGGCTGGTGGGACCCCTCACTGTCACCGGGACCGGGCGGGCGGTGGTGGCCGCAGCAGCCCACGTCCCGCCTGCGCGTGGGGTGGTCTTGGGCAAACGTCGCTTCCCTGAAACAAGGTTTTGGGTGGCGCTGCCGGGGTTTGTGCTCGGGGCCAAACCGAGCCAGGGACACGGGGGATTTCCAGGCGTCTCCACCCCACTGCAGGGTCTGGCTCTTGCTGCTCCAATTCTGGAGTGACATCAACAGCCCGTAGTAAGAAAATAAAGCAGCGTTTTAACGTTTTGCCACTGACAATGATCAAAAGCAACGTTTAGATTTAAAATAAACTGTTCTTTTTTTTTTTTTTTTTCCCTGACGGAGACGTTGCGTGAAACATTTTTAGCCAGTTCCAGGTTGAAACCAGCTCACTTTTT
Organism: Larus michahellis; assembly: GCF_964199755.1. Classification (NCBI taxonomy): domain Eukaryota; kingdom Metazoa; phylum Chordata; class Aves; order Charadriiformes; family Laridae; genus Larus; species Larus michahellis. Next base: position 1,429,931 of record NC_133901.1, on the reverse strand, counting down.
CTTTTTAGATTCAAATTTAAACTCGTTTCTATTCAAAGTTTTTAAAGGGACATACACCACGTCATTCTTCAGCCTGACATTTGAGTCTCGCCCCCTGCCAGGAAGGATACCTTAACCTCCCTCTTGCTGAAAGGGCCGGGGAGAAAAATAGCTTGGTGTTTTGTACATCGCTTCGCACGGTCACTTGGTACTACTTGGAGTAAAGCGAGTTCATTGTGACTCCTCTGCTTTGTGTTTCACCTTTCGGTTTGTGGGGGATTTTCTGTAGCTGTACAGACACGGGCAGAGGGAAAAAATGAAACCGCAAGGACAAGTCTGTCCTCAGAAAAATCCCCGCGTGGATTATATGGGCGACATGGGCTCGACACAGGTGGGCTACAGGAAAAGAAGATTTTTTTTTTTGTAGATGATTTGGGGACCATCAGGTTATCAGTGTCTCCCTAAAAAAAATAAATCCAGCTAAACCATCCCTATGTGCCAGTGTAACTGTACTACAAACTGGCTTTGCAGAAACTGCTCTAAGCATAGCTGTGAAATGGATGTCGGCAAATCTGTGAGTATTTTTCTCTTAAGTTTTTTTAAGCAGACATCAAGGAAGCGTTTGGGGTTTTTTTTGTTTGTTTGTTTTGTGACGGAAACAGACCACAGCTATGCAGAACAAATAAATTATTAAAGTATTCCCTACATATCTCCCTATCTTTCTCAAGCCATTCTGACCAAAAGCTTTTGTAAGCGTGTGGGGGCAGCACTGACCTTTTAATTCTGTTTATATGATGACTAGAAAAAAATAAATCCCTGATCGAGGAGGACCTGAACTTGTAGGAGTTGCCTCCAGACGTTTTAAGCCGCTCTGACTCCAGGCGTTTCTGCAGGCAGCCAGCCCCGCTCCGGCGCTCCCGGCTGGCAGCAGGCGCCGGCGGGGTTGTCCCTGGTTTATGGGGGACGCAAGGGCACCAGCACTTGTCCCCGTGGGCCTCAGAGATGGGCAGTGCCGCGGTCCAGCGCCGGTGAGCACTTACACAGGGCTCAGCATCTTCTCGGGCGCAGTTTTGCCCGTGGCAGCACCGTCACCCAGCGCCGAGGCTGGTGGCCGGGTGGTGGTTCCTGGGTTGACCTTCATGGTGGGCCGAGATGCTCAATGGGCGCCCACCGGACCCACAGCAACCTGTGGGGCTGCCCCACGCCCACGGCAGGGCCTGCCCAGCAGCGTGACTCGAGGCCAGCAGCATGGAGGTTCGTGGGATGGCTGCTCTGGAAGCACCCGCGGCCGCAGCAGCCGCCCTCCCCACTGCCACCATCTCCCCGCCGCACCGCCCGGGCTCCCGGGGCCCAGGGAAGGAGCCATGTAGGCAGGGTGGGCAATGCGGCCCCGGCAAGGACATGGCTCGGTAACACGGAGCCAAGCACAGCTCTGCAAAATGCAAAAGCCCCGGGGGGTGTTCAATAGTGGGGCCGCGGCGGGACTGGTCCCTCCATCCCTGGGGCGGCCGCTCACTCGGCCCCACAACTCACGGTGGTCCTTGAGTGCACTTTCAGCTGGTTTTGCTCCCCAAAACAGGTCCCGCTGGGGGCCTTTGCCCCAAGGGACATCTGCGATGCGGCAGCGTGGTGGTGAGGGCGCAGAGTTAATGCACAGCAGCCAAAAAAGGGAGGGAAACACATCGCTGGGGCCCTGAGCTGAGGGATGGCAAGGCAGCCCGTGGGTGGGCGGGAATGGGGGCCGTGTTAGTCTGTCCCCAGGAGTCAAACAGCAGCTTTCAGCACACACAGCCTTTTTCTTCCTTTTTTTTCCCTTTTTTTTTTTTTTTGGCTTAGCCACTTGCTCCTCCATCACTGCAGGAGGAGTCGCAGGCACAGCCCGCAGCCCCTGCCCAGGGCCGCCATCCTGCGCGGTGCTGAGCCCCGGCCGGTGCCTGCTGCTGCCATCAGCACCGGGGGAATTAAGGGCATTTCACAGCTTTCAGGCACAGGAACAAATTGTAAACTGTAGTGTCGCCTCCGTGTGTGAAACACACGCGCACACACACACACACACACACACACGGAGCGGCCAGCAGCTGATGCTGCATACTAATCGCTCTTATAAATGCCTCTAATTAGACTTATAAATACCTCCAACTTTCCTACAGGGAACAAAATGCCCAACAGGCTTAATGTAAACTCGGGGTGGGGGCGGGGGGGGCAAAAAAGAGTTAAAAAGATGAGTAAAAGCTATTTTTAAACCTGGCAAGTCCTCGAGCGGCGCTCTGGAAAATTCAACCAGTGCTACAGAAATCCGAAATTGCGGTGCCCTGCACCCCGCAGGAGCCCTTCAGGCTGCCGGGGGGGCGGCGCAGCGTGGGCAGATTGGGGTGAGCAGCCGGGGGAGGGGCTGCAGCCCCCGGCCTTTGTAGCCGGAGGGCGAAACATTGGGATCCTGCGGCGAGGGAACACAGAAACCCTCAAGGCAGAGAGAAATAGGCCCAGACAAAAGCCCGTTACATGGTTGCAAATCACCCCACTGCTGTTATTTTATTTACCGCTGTCCGCGGGAGGATTGTTTTCTCTTGCAAAATTTTAAGCTTTTTTTTTTTTTTCCTTCCTTCTCCCCCCTCCTTCCTCGCTTCCCCGCGGCGGTCACTTATACCACAGTGCCACATACAGACTGAACCCACCTCCGCGCCCGGCCAGGGAGGGGGTGCTGCTGGCAACGGCCTCCCGAGCACCCGCGCCCACCGCCCCGCTGCTGCTTGCGTGAAAAAAAAAAAAACAAAAAACAACCCTTTTTCCCAGGAAATGGCAAACGGGCAGCTTATTTGTCTGCCCGGGTGCGGAGCAGAGCACGGCCAAGCCACCCCGCATGGCTGCCGATGAACAACCCCGACACCTTCCCTGCCATGCCCATAAAAACCCCCAACAATCATCACAAAACTTCTTTCATTAATCTATTTTAAAGGATGGCTATATCATTTCTTTTGAGGGTGTGAGAGAAAGGAACAAAAGCCTCTGGGGCATCACATTCATTTATCGGATGTTTGTCTGGGGAATAAACTCCCCTCTCACGAGTCACAGGCGTCTTCCCCATCCCATTCCGGCAGGATAAGTTTAGGACTGCTTGATTTTAACCGTTGCGGTGAGTATGGGTCCTCAGTAAAAACAACCTGCAGACTTCTGTGCTTTGGAAAAGGTGCTAATACAGGCCGGGATTTGCTGGTGGTTCCCCCACCTTTAGCCTTAGGGTCTGTGAAATACCTTTTGGACGTTACCGGCTGCGTGCGCGAAACCCTCGTGGGCGTGGGGAGGCAGGAGGGCGCCGGGACAGCAGCTCCGTCCCTCTGGGGACCAAACGACTCCTGCCCTTGCCTGTAAACACTGTATCGCTGCGGTGGGCTGGATGTGGGGAGCACGGGGGACACGGGGGGGACCCTGGTGAGTTCGGGCTGCCCCGGCCACCCCGCAGCCGGGAGATGAGCTCTGCCTCCTCTGACAGGTATTTATTTACAAGGGGTTTGAGCAGGTAATTAGCGCCCAGACCAGGCTGCAGGGAACCCTCCCGGTCCCCGCCGCGGCACGGGCAGCGAGCGGGAGGGCTGATTGTCGACGGCTGATTTACCCCGAACAAAGGCCCCAAACAGCACCGAGCGCCCGACGTAGGGATGGTAACTCTAGAGCCAACGGGCTCCTGTCCCATCAGTTTAAAACAGTGTTATTTTTTTCCGAGCTGATAACATTTTCAACATATTGCAAGACAGAGCTTTCTTGGGAGGCAGGGAAGTCCATGCATTCCCTATAAAAGAAACTTCTGTGAAGAAGGAAACCCGTCCTGTGAATTCACCTGTTGCCAGCCAAGGAGAAATGTTTGGTGTTTTATTTCAATGAAGAATTTGCTGCGTATCTGGTAGTTTATCTAACCTCGCTCTTCGGAAGATTTGATGTTTTGCTTGGCACAGCTCTCAGGTCCAAGCTGCTTTATTATGCCGCGCTCTACAAGTTTCAATGTTTTAGACGGGTGGTATTGTAGGAGCAAAAATATAGCCTGAAACCCTGACAGAATAGGCAAGGTGCATTTAACGTGGCTCAAATGAATCTTGAATTATTTTTTTTTTTTATCGGGAGTTTATATAAGCACTGGATGCTGTTGGAAAAAAAAACCAACGCCACACCACGTTTTTTCTATAAGCAAAGTCAGAGAAATGCCCAGCACATCTGTGGCGGTCAGGGGATCTTTTTCTGGCCTTGACCAGCAACTGCATCACCCGCACGTCCTTCTCCGCGGGTGTGGAGACCCAACAAACCCTGCCTTACCAGTTACCAGCTGAGGAAATCTGCCACAGCGCTACCGGAATAAATCTTTGCCGTGTCCCCAGTGTCGGTTTGAACTCTCCCAATTCCGTGCACCTCTCCCGCAGCTCGAGGAATCCAGCTCCTTCGGGGGAAGCACGAGGGCGGAGGGTGCCAGGCAGAGCCGTTCGCTGCACAGAGGGAGGTTTGTGCCTCACACCCCCATTTTTATCAAGCCTTGTATCCTGGCCTCTATTTTTTAACTTTATACAAAGACCCAGCTGTCCTGTAGCAGCAGACTCTGATGGGTAGCCTCAGCTCCTCAGTATCTTTATCACACCATTGACTGCATGGACCGGTATCCGCAGTCTTTGCCGCTCTCTTCAGCCCACCACGTTTAAGGTGGTCACCCTCGGGTGGGCGCTGAAACGCATGCCCGTGCTCTGACCGTTCTTGTCCATATTTCTTCGTCTAATCTGCTTTTCGCAAATATGGGGTGTCTGAACGGCAGCGTTTGGGGCTGCCCTTCATCTCAAGTGGTGGCAGCCCCCAACGAAGGGGCAACATCAGCCACCTGGGGACACAGCCCCGACGTTATCGCAGCCGCAGCCACTCACGCTGTGTCTGTCACAGCTCCGAGATTTGGCCGTGTACAAAATGAATTTAGGATTACTGCAATTCACTGGTCAACGTGGGGCACGGTCCTGTTACAACCTCTAATTATGGGTGGTAACAGCTTGAGCAGGAGCGGCAGGACTTTGTTCTTACGGTGTTAACTGTTGGGCCTCACCGTCTGGTGCATCAGACGAGGCTGCAGATAGGAAACCTTTTCTGCGGTGACGCCCCTACTCAGCCTAACGCAATGGGTCCCACCTGGGGCTCTCATTAGAAAATCCATGCCACCTGCTTCCTTCCAGCCCCTCAGTGCGGGTCTGGTTGGTGCCCACCAGTTGCTGCATCCTTTCCAGGTAAGGATTTTTACTTTTATTACTATTTTGTGGTTTTTCTTATATTTTTTAAGGTATGTCGTTGTTTTTCTGGAGAACAGGAAAAAAAATATCTCTGCTGTAGGCGCAGGATGGGTCCATAGTAAGTTTTGCTCTGTGAGAGGTGGTTTGTTTGTTTGATGTTGCTGTAAGTGCACTGTGTGCGTAACCTGCAAATGGGCTTAGATCTGGTTGTGTTTTTCTTGAAACAATTGAGTTTAATGTATAAGTTCATGCTGTAGTTTAAAATAATGTACGCATTTAGTTTCAAATGGCTGCAAAGTTAACTCTGTGCTCAGAAAACACGTATTCTTCATCCGGGATAGTAGTGCTGTGTCATAACTAAGTGGAATAAAACAAAGTTTGCTGCTTTGATAACAAATATCTTCTTAACTATCTATCTACCGTATCTTGCTGAGCACAGAGGAGCGTAGCGGTGGCTGTGTTAGCACTGGAATGGTGAGCGGCTTTAGGAATCCTAGGGATATTCTGAAAAATAACACGAGGGCTAAGTTAATTTTGTAAAAATAAGGAATGGTGTAGGGGAGCTGTGCTCTGGTCCCTGTCTCGCCAGCGAAGCCTCTGAACGCTGGGCACGGGGAAGGCGGATGGTAGGAGATGGTTGTGCTGCCCATCAGAAACCCTGGGGCTGGGTTAGACACAGAAAATGTCTCTACGTTAATTGTTTGTTTACTGGTTTGTGCAGTTAGGGGATGTCTTCCAGCTTTGTCCTTTTGCCTGGGGCTGGAGAGGTGCCCTTTACTTATTTGTGCCTTGGGAAATGTTTGTCACTGTGGGAAGGGGGGTGTTAAATCCCACCCCGAGTGCCGTGAGGTTCCCGACAGCCCCCTGGGGTCCCTGCCCTGGGCAGCAGAAGGACCGTGGGGGTCCGGGGCACAGCACCGCAGGTCCCCTCCCCGTCCTGGCCATGTCCCTTCCCAGCAGCGAGGGCTTTAGTGGAGACACTGGGAATGTGGGAAACTAAGGATAAGGGAGCAGAGCCCCGTTTCTACCCCCAAAGGGGTGGGTGAAGGCAAACTGTTCTCTTGCCTGACCCATGTAAGTGCTTTTTCACATTGCTGGGGGCCAGGGGCCCTGTGGGTCCCTTGCACACCCTCCCACCGCCTCCAAAACCACTTCCCAGCGGAGGACGGGGAGGGCTGATGCCTCTTGGTGACCCACCAGGTGTCCCAGCGCTGCTGCCATCTGTGGTGCCCGGCCGCGAGAGCCGGAGCTTTGGTGTTGGGGTTCGCCTGGAAAAGATGGTGGGATCCGAGTCAGTACTTAAAGGTTTTCTCTCATCTTTAAGCCAGGTGTGGGGAGGGCAGTTGCCACAAAAATCTCCTGCTGTTTTAGAGTTGTGTTTGGGGACACTTAAAGTGTATCATAAATTTAATCTAATCACTTATGGCCTACTCATATTTTTTTTTTTTTATTTTTTTTTGGTCAGGGTCATATCAAATGTAGTTGTCTCCTTTTTCCAGCATCAAGGAAGAAACTAAAGAAAAAGAGTCAAGGCAAGTGCTGTGTACAAACGGCTTTTGGCTCTTCATCTGTGTGGAACTTATCCTTATTAATGTCTGTAATGACTTCAGTAACGACTAATGTGATGCTATAACAAAATGTAGTTTTTTTTCTGTGCTAACAGTTCAGGAAATAAATTAGAAAAAACATCTAATGCACAGGAAGGTTTTAAATACCTAGCTGAAAGCTGCTGGACCCGGGCTCCCAGGTGTCTCTCTGCAGAGCACACTTTAGCTTTGGACGTACCTTTAAAGACTTTAAACAGCTTGAGACTCGTAGCTTGCCACAGGAGCTTAGAGCAAATTCCTGTTTCTGGGTTTTAAACCCTGAGCTGGAGTACAAGAGCCCTGCTCAGGAAGGTAAGGAAAGGTGTAACAAGGTCATTTTGAACCACATATATTCAGGTTGTACCTTTAAAGTCAATTCTAAATTTAATTGAAAGCTGAGGGCAAGGGAGGCAGGGTAGCGCCGATGTGCTGACTTATTTGGCAGCATGTGAGGAGCCGTGCCGTCGGATGCAACCTTAATGAAATGGCACGGGACAGGCGGCGGGAGAGGGACGGGGCAGGAGGAGGGTTGGGACGGTGCCGGGGGTGCCCGTCTCTGCAGCCTCTCCCCAGGGTCTGCTGCCCCCTCAAGTTGGCGGCAGCGTGCGAAAGACAGCGATGAAGTCGGGCGTTTAACCAAAGCCTCCAACAGATTTCTCGGGGGTTTTATGGCACAGGGGAAGTGATGGATGAACAGAACCAACCAGATACGGCTGTTTGAAAATGGAACTGGGAAAGGCACCGATTTCACTGAACGGGCACTCAGTTTGAGTAATAACGCTTCTCTTCCCCCTCCGTTTTTGAGATGTTCAAGAGATCCATTGGCAAAGGAGGTGACAGTGTTTGACCCTCCTTGCGGACAGAGGTGCTGAGGCATACGGGGGCGCAGTGCCTTGTCCCATGTCACCCAGCAGCCAAAGGGCAGCCCGGAAAAGTCCTCCTGCTCAGGACTTTGTGAGCTCCATCTTGCTGTAGCAGTAATAACAAGTGCTGATCTGACAGAAGAGCACCTGCTAAGAGAATTACCAGCTCTTGGTGGTATCAGCAAAGTTTTCCTTTGCTTTGCTAGTTGTTTTATGCCGGAATAATAATCTCTTTGTAAAGCTTACCCTGCGTTGTGGAAGGAACTGCTCGCACGGGTGGTTGTGTGCGCCTTCCTTTGGTGCTCCCACATCCCCCAGAGCCTTCTCCATCCAGCTGTGGTGCGTGAGCTCCTCTGCCCCAGGTCATGCAGTGCCGCCCTCAAGGGAGAGGTGTAATTAATTTTCTCTGTAACCGAACTTTTCCCCTTAGTAATGTTACCCATGGTGGCTTTACTGGCTGGCAACAATTTCCATCGCTCTGATATAGAAAGGGGGGTGGCTACGATGGGGGGTGAACGCGTGGTTGCTTCCCCTGCCTCGCTGGCCTGACTGGTGGCTGACCAGTTGACCAGAATGGCAACGCGAAGCCTTGCTCTGCTGGAGTCTGAAAGAGAAATTGCGTACGAATCTGGTGGGTGCGGTGCTAGACCCTGAAGAGAAATGGATCTTACTGTACATGGCCGACTTCTTAAGCTGTTGATATTTGCAGCAGTCAGCAGTTACGTTTATTAAGTTGCTCAATGGTTTAGGAAATCACGTACTTGGGACAGTGGCAATGGGGATGTCAATTTTTTGGGCTGTAATTTTACCAGCCAGTTTCCTGTTCTCTCCACTTTTAAAAAATGAGAAACAAATATAGAATTCGTATGAGATATTTTCTAAGTTGTAAGGCAGATATTTTTAATCTGTGCATCACGTACCTGTGGTTACTCTCCGTTTGAGTACAGTCTTCGCGTTTTTATTTCAGAAATACTCTGTAAGGGCTTTACCAACAACCACCCTTCCCAACTCACACCAGGCTTTAGTAAAAGTAGACTGCAGTTGTCTCCTCTAGTCTAAAGTTTCTGAAAATTGCTTCCCAAGTCCAATTCGGTCTTGTTGACCTCATTATTTATGGAGGATAAAATCAGTCCTTCCACCTGCATTACGTATTAATTCCTCAGTCTATTTAAGAGAAGACTGTGATTCTGTGAGTTGTTAGTCGTGCGTCGACCACTTGCAGCATGTTTACACCCAAATCAGTAGCTCAAGGGGAATCAGCTGAAATGCATCAGGCTTCTAAAGCGTGTATCTCTACAGCAGAAATGAAATTGCACTGAGCTCAAGGGTTTTGTGCTGGATGTTCCCAAACACTGATCAGAAGGTACGGAAGTGTCGGCTCTCCTGTCATAATTCCTGCAACTTCTGGTATCTTCTGGCAAATCTTTGTCGTGCAACTTTTTTTTTTTTTAGTTGACTGCAGTTCCTCTATCAATATTCTTGGAGGAATTCTTTTTTCTGTTTGTTTTTTCTCTGTATGGTACCTCCCCATTAAATATGTAAAACAAAGCCTTAACATTTTAATTCAGCACTATAGCTAATTGCATTATGTAAGTATTGAAGACTGCCTTTCTTTGAAAGCTTTTGGCAACAATACTTTTTTTTTTTTAAGCCTAAGCCAGTGTTATCACTCCCCAAAATGAATAATGCAGTTGAAATTGGTGTTCTGACTTGCCTGTTATTGATCTAGCTGCTGTTATAACTTTGCCCTGGGAAGGTCACGATAGGTGTTTTTCTATGTTTTTGTTCCAGCAGTGATTTTGTTTTATCTGTTTTCCACACCCTCCAAATTACTTACAGTTATGCTATTTCAGGGTAATTTCATGGGGCTTCTCCCTGTTGCAGTAAAGTCAGTGTAAGCCAAAAGTCTGTCCACGTAGTTATTCGATAGCTAGAAAGGCATGGAACCGTCCAAATGTGAAGATCGTCACGCTCATCTTTGAAACTCTGCTTGCCGTTAGTGGTTGTGAACATCAAATTGATCTCATTCTGAACTTTCTGAGTACATTCCTGTGAAATTCTGCTTTGGTTTAAATCAAGGACGTTGTTATCCTGGGAACAGGTTGCTGTTTCCGTTCCTACTGAGAAGTATTTAAATACGGGTATGGGTGTTCTGGAAAAACTTGAAGAAAGCTTAGCTTGTGAATTTTTTTCATAAACCATAAATCGTCATAACAAGATTAGCCTTTTACTGCCTCTCTCCCAATTTTTCCCTAAGGCAGGTTTTTTTGTCACTTTTGGGGAGAGCTGTCATGGGAAATCCTCTGCTCTTCATCTTGTTAATATATATGCTTGATCATCTGTATTTGAAGTTTTGGAGTATGTTTAAAGTGTGTTGAATAAGTGACGTTACCCATCGGCACCGCTGGTGTAACACTTTCTCTCTATTGGTCCTGTTCTCTTCTTGTGGTCCAGTATTGCTTAAAACAGAATAATTGCATTTGCTATAATGGCTTAATTAATACGTTTTTCAGAGGTATGAGTGACTAAATATGTAATTCTCCAGGGGACAAATCCAGTCAAAAGTTTTTTCTTTCTCTTGATATAGCACCTATAAGTTTATATACTCCACCAGTTAAAGCAAATGGCCTTGCATATTTATTTGACAAATATCTTCAGTAAGTAAGTTTTGGCTGTGATCTGCAAGTAGTTACGCATATGCTTAACGTTTTAGTGCTGCTTCAGCTAGATAATAGCTGCACGGCGCAGAGGATCAAGGGAGCTGGGAACTAAATTCCCATCCCTTAATGGGAACTGATCTTCCCAATAATTTTTTTTTTTGGGGGTGGTGGTGGGGTGAAAGGCTAAAGGAGGGTGGGAACCAGGTTCCATTATTTGCCAAAATGCTTGAAACCCAAGGTTGGTAGCCCAGAGGTAGCCCCAGGTTCGCGTCTGTTCCTACAGCTCAGATGAAGTCAGAGGAACTGATCCAGCTTGTACCTGGCTGCTGATTTGGCCCTTGCCTGCTAACACAGGTGACAAATATTGCCTGAAGGAAAACTATTTTTACTCCCGTGGGTGTTACAACCTGACAGAACGTGACACTTGCATTTTGCTGTTGTGTACCGTGAGGAGCAGGAAAGGCTGCTCTGCCCACAGAGAGCTGAACCAAGTGAAGAACGTGCACCTGGGCCTAGTGCCTTGGTGTTTTACAGTCACCTACGGGCAAGTTTTAACATTCTGAGCTTTAGATTCAAAGTTCAGGTTTCCAGGATTCCTTGCTTTAACTGATGCATAGTGGGGGGAAAACCTGGAACCTGAACTGATTTCTTCCACTTTTTTTAATATGGTGTTAGTCCCCACTGTGTCGTCTCGGCTTATTCCACCTGGTGAAGCGGGCCAACAACTAGGAAATAAAAACTTAATCAAATCAAAGCTGTGATAAGGATCAATTCCATGCAAACTCTCCTCGTCCAACGAAGTATCATGGGTAACTTCTCCATTTGAAAAATATCAGTCTGACTAATTAAACTCATTCTACAGGTAATGCTTTTGGGTTTGCCAGTTAATAAAGCGCTACCCATTAAGGTTATACCAGACATCTGGAGCTGCCTACCTATGGTTTATAGGGCATCTCTAGCTCTACATTACTTGTGGGGTGGTTTTTTTTTTTTTGAACTTTCCTTTGGTTTTCTTGTCTCTGGTACTCCCAAGCTAATTAATATTTGCGGTCTTTAACTATCAAATGAGGTCGCAATCATAAGCACATTCTTAAACCTCTTAGTACTGAAAGGAAGACCTAAATAACTTTTAAATCTGTGAGACAATGTCAAGAAATGTACTTGCTTAAATTTAATCCATCGCTCTGTGCCAGCAACACATATAGCTGAAAGGTCAGGGAATCACCGAGAGGGAGAAAAACAATTAATTTGGTATCAAAAAGGTAATAGGATAAGGCCTCGCCAACCCTCTCCTATTGTTCTGCCGCATTAACTTCAGCAGGTCAGATGCCGCTGGTCGTTGACCTCGGGCTAAACAGGGTCAGCCCAGGCTGATTACAAAAGAGATGTGTTTGCACTTACCCAAGTGTGCCTTAAAAAAAAACCGAACCCACATCTGTGTTGTTCCTGGGGAGGATCACACAAAGGGTAAACATTTTTCAATGCAAATATCACTTACGGAATCTTCTGCGTGAAGAACGGCGTCTCCCATCGTGGCATGGCCCCTGTGCCCCATTCTTTCCCGCCACCGTGATGGGTTGTAACCCCAGACCTGCCAGTAGGTGTGTGTCAAAGAACTGGGGATGCACTGGGAAAATCTGCCATGAAAGGAACTGGTGGAAAACAATTGTATTTTTTTTTTTCCCCCTCAACTCTGCCACATCCCATTTCAGCAGGGGCCCTGCTCCAAGGGGAGCTGCTGATGTTATTAAAACAGAAGATGCCAGTGAGTTAGGTAATTCTTGGTGGGGGAAAGAAAGGTCCCAAAACTCCCAGTAAGGCTCGTCCCAGTGTAGTGGGCGGGATTCTGGCCTCACCATGGCTTTTAAATTCACCTGTCTGAGCCCTTGGGATCCGCTCTGTGCTCCTGCGGGGGTCAGTGGTGCTTCCCTCCTTGGGGACAGTCCATCCCACTGCTTCTAGGCACCTAGCTGGAAGGAATCGCGTTCTGTTGGTGCTGGATTGGCTTCACCAACGCTGTGATGACCCGCAGGTTGATTTTTCTAGCACAGCTCTAGGTAGTTAAGGCCCGGCTGAGGATACTGTCTGCCCATCTCTCTCTCCTTTCAACAAATTCTGATGCTTTCGGTTGACTTCAGCCAAAGCTCACCAACTGGTAAAGAGCCACAAGTTTCTACAGGATTTGTGACAGCAGAATACAAGTAGGGCAGAGAGAATCTGGGTCTCCTAAAAAGAGTTGGTGAAAAATCTGTAATATCAGCTCACTTCTAATAGTAAAGAAACTGGGGGTGGAAGAAACTGGCTCAGCCACAGAAACGGTTATAGACGAGAGAATGAAAAACAAGATACAAATTGTGTGAAACCTGGCTTCTGTAGCTCTTTAGTTTTCCGAAGCTAACTTAGGCCTTGACTGGATGCAAGTGTCTTATTTCCGTACCTTGTGCCAGACTGCCCCATCCAAGCCATCCCGTTTGCAGCTCCGGAGTTCAGGCAAATTTAATAATTACAAAGCTGTAAATATTCCAGCTGACAGATGTGAACTGGAGTATCACTGTGTTGTAAAAACATTTGAGACTCTGGCTCCGGGCTAGAGACAGTTAGCTAATTGAAGAAAACCCCCTCCTACTTTCGTATGTCATCTACCTGCTTAAATTTTAATAGGATTTCTCCCCTAAAGATACTCATTTAGTCTATGGACGAGACCTTTTGGAACCAGTTAAATTCACATTACCTTTATTGCTGGGCTTGGTTCTGCCAGGTGCTGGGCCTTCTCCACCTCTGCTGGGGAACAGGAGTTAGAGGTTTGGTTGTAAGCACCGGTGTTTCTAAAGCAGATGGGGAGGTCTCCGAATTGGTTTTCTAGGAAAGGAACAAGTGAAAACAGGGCTGTGGTAATTGCTAGTAAATGTACACTGCATAGTAGGGTTTGGGTTCCGTGGGGGGAGCAATGGCAATCCATTGGAGTAGGAAAAGTAGGAACTATTTGCAGCTTTAAAAATATTGAGCTGCAGCAATGCTCTTTTGCTTTGGATTATGCTGATTAAAAGCATTAATTGCAAAGACTTCCAGCATGCTCTTGAGCATTGCTAGGCTTTGCTTTGTGTTGACCAACAGCCCTCCGTGCAGCTTCCACATGTGAAGTCTTCCCTCATGCGATGCTTCCATGTTTGAACATTCACTGGTCATGAGGACGATATTGTCACTGTCCCGATGGCTGTGCCGGCAGGTGATGGCCCGCTGTGCGGAGGCACCCAGGTGCAGGTATTTCTTCAGCAGGAAAGAGCAAAATGCTCAGAAAACCAGGCAAAGGCTGGGAAACTGAAGTGCTGAATGAAGAATAAGTTAGGTAAGTGGAAAAGTAAGGAGGATTTTGCCAAGCTGAGACTGTCCTGTGGTGTCTGTCACTTAGAAACCCAATTGCACGGTCAACTGCAATAGCATGAAAGCCCATCAGCCCAGTGATCTCCAGCTTGTAATTGATTCTGTTTCTACAAATGTTAGCTAAAGAAAAAATCTGCATTAAGGTAAGTGCTAAACATCCATCAGCCTGACTGATTAGTCAAAGTAGGAATTGCTGGAGAAATGCACGTTATTTGCCATCAGATTAAGTGAAGTTTTGCTTCCACGGTCAGAAAGCTAATAATTTGCTCGTGATGGGATCAGTTCAGTTTTCAGCTCCAGTTGCTGTACAAATCTCAGTGTTCGAGGGCACATCTTTTAAGATCATGAGGCAGATAATCAGAAAATATTTTTATTTTGCCTAAGTAGATATCAAAAGCTGTTGGGGGGAAAAAAACCTTGAATTGCAAAGATTGAACAGCTAAACTAGACAATAGACAGGCCAGACTCTTAATATATCAAAGACCAAACTGGATTTATCCGTGGATTGTCTAAATCTTCTTTGATATTGTGTTGTGTCTGTGTTTCTTTGCCATTTTCTTTTCTTAAAGCATGATCAGCTGATATTAGTTTCCGTGAACTTGTTGATGTAACTCTGCTTTTGTCAACCGGGCAACTATATTCCATGCCTGAGAACGCATACAGGGTACATGTGTTTTTACAACATAATAGATATATTGACTTAGTGGGGAGATAGCCCTGAATTTGACAAACTCATTTTTTTTGAAACATTCTGTAATGATTATGTGTGTCCATACTAAAATTATTCCTGGTCCAACCGAAATCTGTCATTTGCTGATGCTGAGCAATTACATGGCAGATGGTGTTACTTTCCTTTCTAGCTCATGTAACTACGCATGGCTTCAGGAATTACAAGTCTTATAATATCCTAATCGTACTTCCATTGAACATTGGAGTATTTAAACTTAAAATTCACTTATAAAAATGTTCTCTAGTAATCACAGGACTCTAAAGCTTAGCAAAAATGAATCCAAAAGGGGCTATAAAGAGATTAAAAACTTGGTTCTCTTTGTATTCAAGCGAGTACTTGTGAATAACTTTTTCTCTATTTGCTTATCGCTAAGGTAAGCATCTTGAACGTACCTCACCGAGAAATGTAGTGAGTATGGAGCAATGCTGCAGTCCAACAGGAGCCCTACCCTTGGCGAGATGCTAGGGGATCTTGAGTGACCACCGGTGGTCAGGAGTCTGCTTCTACCACCACCAGTGATCACCTCTGACCACGTGTGCTGGGCTAGCAGGTTTCCTGTCAACAGCGCATGCACAACACCAGCGTTTTGATGTTCCTTCCACCAAAATACCCAATCTTTAATCACCTTGGAAAGCCCTCTCATTCCCAAGTTTTCAAAAAATGTCCTTCCCCTGCATACTGACGATGAGCCTCTTGGCCCTGTGACCCTGATGGCATGTCGTTGTTGTTTATCAGCAGCAGGGAGGAATTGCCCTGGCTGTGATCCCACAGGGTTCGTCCCACCAGACGCCCTGCAAGCCAAGCCACGGTGGTGCTGAGATCCTAATAATGTCTGAAGATATTTATGGATTAGCCAGATATTGCCCTGGACGCGCCATGACTTGGCAAGCTCAACCCAGGAAAAAGGTGAAGCAAAGCGAGCTGCCCCACAAGCAGGAGGAAGCTTCTCGCATGGATCTCTCCCTCCTGGCCGGACTCCTGTGGGGCTCTGGGCTCCGCTGAAATGTTTTCTGTGGGCAGGGTGAGTCGCGAGGTTTCTCCCCCATGTGGGCGCTGTGGTTTGCGTTCACGCTGCGTCCTTTCTGTCTGCCGGGGCATCCTTGTGTCGGAACTGGCAGTTCCCTGGAAACCTGCAAGGCTGCTGTTTCCAAAGACCTTTTTCAAATCTAGGTGAAACTGCTCCCCAGGCTCAAAAAGAGCAGCTGACGACGGGAGCGCTTGGATTGGGTTCCTCAGGCTTATTTGTCGTATCTTCCACGACTAGCAGCGCTGTTACTTCGCAGGCTGGCACATAAAATCTCCCCACGAGGGCTTTCCCTTCCCTGGGTGCAGCTCTCGGCTGAGGTGTGTGCGGCCGAGCGGGAGCAGGGAGTTCGCTGGCAGGAACTGGGATGCTTCTGCCCACACCAGGCGTGGGAGGAGCTGCAGCCTCTGGGGGTAACTCTCGCTGGTGAGACTTTCAGCTGACTTTTCTGGCCCAAAAGGAGTTGATGGGACTTTGTGTAAGTACCTAAACATTTAGATACATGTGAACTAAATAAAACCACCAAACCATGTGCAGTTTATTTAAGGTTACAATAGCTTAATTTCTTAAGCATCCTTATTCAAAAACGAGCAACAATTCAGCCTTTAATACAAGGTCGAGCTGTGAGTCATAGTTGGTGGTAGGAGAAAGCAGTGAGCTAATTGCTGGGGTCTGGTCAGCAGAGAGTGAAGCAGCTCCCTTGTCCGTGACACCAGGCCCCTTCCCTTTCTGGTTATTCACCAGAGAACATCCTACGGCCCCATTCATAAAGTCCAGTAATGACACAAGAAATGTCAGGAGTATCTGCTGGGAGAGTGGGAGGCTGACAGAGCCGCGCATTGTGAGCCGGCGAGGGCAGCTCTGCGTTTCCTCTGGGGTTGTTTTCAGTTCTTTTGTCAGCTGATTACATGGTCTTTTATAATTTCTAATCTACAAAATAGGGCTATTTGCTTGTGGATTATGTGAAAGTCGCAGGCTTATGCAAAAGAAAAACAAAATAATCTGAAAGTGGATTCTGTTGGCAAAAGTTAAACTTCATTTAGGGGGTTTTTATCTAAAGGGGAGTTTAATCTAGGGGTGTGAAGGAAAAAACCAAAACTTCTGTCAGTCTTTGAGATTTCAGCTTTATGGAGTTAATTCACCAGTGCCACTATGCACATAGTTAAAATTACTTCTCCCTATTCAGTGAAATGTATTTAAGACTCTGCTTAAATTTAAAGGTTGGTCTTACGTGTTTTGGTGAATAGTGTTAAATGTGTGCTAAAGTCCTTTGTGGATTGGTGCCTGTGTGTGTTAAATGCTATAAACCAGCTTATTACACTTACTGTCTCCTTTATAGTTAATGACAACAGTGCATGCTTTTCCTGATGCTTTTTTATGTTAGTCTGTGGATGTGGGTGCCGAGTCTTTGCAGAAAGAAGGAACTGTGAGATTAGGATTGGGATATAAGCAAAGTGAGGTGTGAGATGTGTTTATATTGCTCCCCAAACTTCTTCAGGTAGATCTGGGTTTGCAGTCTCAAGCAGGCAGAAAGTGTCTGTTGGGTCGTAGTGGAACACGTGTGTATGTATATAGAAATATTTCACGACTTCCTTCTTCTATAGGAGTTGAAAATGGTGCTAGTGAGCAGTATAGTTTCTTGTGGGTCTGCAGATCGAAAGACAGACCTTGAGATGGGACCTGGGGGAAACAAGGGAGGTTCTTCTTGGCAAGGGTGAGAAAGCCCAACTACCGAGAGGGGTCTGAAACGCCAGCGTGGCTGGAGGAGGGAAGGGTTTGCTCAGCTGTATGTAAAACCTCCCTCCGCTCCTTGCAAGGCCTCCATCTGACTTGCAGATGTGACTAGGTGTGTGCAGACGGCTGCTGTGATATGCTTCTGATTTATCAATATGAACTTTGGAAGCCGGCTTAAACCCCTCTCCGTAGCACCTGCAGCAGGCCCCCTGCTATCTGCTGTGCAAAGTGGACAGATGTATATCGAAGAGGCACGCTTTATTTTTCTTGGGTCAATATTCCACATGGAGTTCTAGCCGGGTAGTTTTGTTTGGTTTTCATCGAGCCCCTTATTATCATGCTTCTGGTGGGGGGGTGTGAATAGTAATGCCAGAGTCGTGGGAGCTGCAGCGGCGGGCGGTGTGCTGATACCCCTGCGTCTGGCCTCCCAGGAAACTGCTCTTCCACTTGTGCAAACGCACTGTTGGAACACAAAAAACCCACCGAGGAAAAAGGTAACAGTGCGTGAGATGTGCTGGTGCAGAGGGAAAAGGTCTCGGGGAGAGAATTTGGCTCTGTAACAAAAATGAACGGACCTCAAATAATGAGACTTCTGATATCTTGTTCTGCTATGAAACTTCTAAAAATTAGCGAGAAAGAGTCTTGTTGACTTTGATAACTATTAATGAAGGTTCTTGAGAGATCTCAGTGCTTGTTAGTTAGATGCGTTTGGAGGCATTAAAAAAGTTTCTGTGTGGCAAAGGTTGATTTGAGAAAAAGATTCTTCCCTCTGGTTTAAAGTTTGCTGGCTTGAATAGGAGTTAAGTTTACAAATGAGGGTTTCTGCTTCTTATTACTGAAGCAGGTACCGTCTACTTATAGCTTACTATTTCTGTTGTCTGCGGATTGTGCAGAATGAATTCTATTGTATCACTAAAAAATGGATTTGATAGTTTCCTGAATGCTTCTGTTAATCTGGAAACGGGGGTTCTGCCCAAGCCATCTAGATGCCCATCCTACTTGTGTGTTAACCCAGCACTCGAAGGAGAATGTGATCCAGCGTAAAGAAGCGTTCACCTTGCGGAAACATGGCACAAAACATCTTGCTCCATGACTGCGCTTGGGGAAGAAATTAAAAGGAGCTGTTGGCTTGCGGGTGCACGTGGCTTCTTTCCCGGAGTTGGAAAGGGGCGTCTGGCCTGTAAAGGCACAAAAGCCCCTATGGTATATGTTCTGCTTGTACTCTCTTTTAAATGCTTCCCTTGGAGTTTACCACTCTAATAGTAGGTTTTTGTCTCCAAGATTACGAAATGGTTTACAGGCTGTTTATGTAGGGATTACTTTATATATCTCTTAGCTGCCTCTCAGAATTTGACAACTGTGTCCCACAATAATGCGTGATTATTTTTGTTAAAAAATAATCTGCAATATGAGGATCTAGTTCACAAATCCAGACTCACCCACATTGTTTACATGAAGACATGGATTTGGATAGGAGCTTAGACTCAAGCCTGGAGCAGAGAAACCAATGAGTGTTTTGTCCCAAAAGTGAATTGTTAAACTGTGGGTTTGTTTGTTTATTTTTTTTTCCTCCATTGCCACCAACCTCAGAAATTTGGAAGCAAGTTGAAAAGCAGGAGAGACTTCGGATCTTGTCGTGACCTTACAGGCTTTGCTTCTGGCTGTGGTCCTATACGCTGTGGCTCACATCTTGGTCACTAAATCCCCAGGATGACCCGACGGCTCTTCTGTGCCAGAAGCTCCAGAGAGTTACAGGTTCACCTTGTTCGTCCTCAAGATGCTCGTGTTGTCACGTCTTATGAGATTTATACTGAAATATTGTGGTGAGGAAGGTCACTGCTTGTGGCTTTGATGCTGAGTCAACTCAATATAAAAGTAGTTTCCAGCTGCCAAATATCAGTACATTTATATACAGATACTTACGTTTACCCGTAGCGTCTGGTTCTTGTCTTTAGTCGTAAGACCAAGCGTCCTTTCTTTTTTTTTTTCGCACTCGGAGCTGGTAGTCCTTTCCCCGGGCACTGTGCCTCTACAGCCCCTGTTTTCTGTCCTGACGGTCAGCACAGTCTTCTCTTTGGTGACAACTGCGAGAGCCCGTTCTGTCCCTACAGAAGGTCTCCATCATCAGAGAGAGCAGAGGTTTGCCCTGCCCAGCAGAAGCTGCCCTGGCCCCTGCTTTCATTTAGACTCGCCCTCTAAATCCAAGGGACATCAAAGGTTTCCCCCGTACGATGGAGGCTGCCTGGCCTGTTCCAAAGCGAAACAATGGATTCCCTATATTCTGGGCTCAGTGCTCGAAACGCGCCTGTCTGCCTGGCTAATGGGGCTTGGAGCGTTTCTGCTATAAAGGACCGGTTGTCTTTTGCGTAATGGCCTTTGATAGATATTCTGGGTGGGTACACCCTAATGTACAGTGTAAGGAAAGAGGCTACCAATTGTAGCCGTGAATGTTTTGTTTATGAGATCAAAATCACACACAGTATTTGGGGAAAAAAAACACAACCCCAAACACAAAACAAAACCCCATGAAATAGGAATTGACCGTATTGTGACAGTATTGGTACAAATAATGTTTTCTAAATCGCCGGAGGGTGATGCGCGTGTGTGAGTATAGAGTGTTTGTCAAGCCAACTTTAGCTAGACCAGGTAGCAAAAGCATTGAAGAACAGATTTTTTTTTTTCCAAACTTGGTTGACCCCCTGCATGGTTCCAGTGGTCCCAGGTGGTCTTGAAACATGTAGTTTTAAAACTTTGAGAATTAGCAGGGATGCTGCAGCTTCATTGCTCTCTGCACTTGGAATATAGAGGAAGCTCGTTTGCAGACATCCTGCTGGCACAGTTCTCTGCCCCGTTTTTAGAAACCACGCAAGTCCTATTTTTAAAAAGAAAACCTACTTTTGGAAAAGGTCATTCTCTATCACTGGAGCCTGATAGATTGTGCAGATGGAAAGTTCTGCTGTAAACACATCCATCTGATCGCTGCTCAGCGTCACGTATTACTGCTCTGACTTCCACCCCTCGAGGACAAACGTGGGATCTTCAGAAACACGGGCATCACTGGAAGGGGCCATGCAAAACTCATCTAAAGGCAAAGGTGTTTGGGCTTTCTTTATTTTAATTGCTTTTGGAAGTTTTCTCAAGATACTTGGAATTTTGCAGAAAGAGAGTTTGTGGGGAATTTTGTGTACAAGGATTAATTTTGTAGAGAAAATTAGCTTTATTTTTCATTTTTTCCATCTGAAAATGAGAATAATTTGGCTGAAATGGCATAAAGTGAAATCTGTAGAGAGCAAATGAGAGAATAAAATTGGGAGGGAAAGCAGTATCTTTTACTCCCCGAGAAAAGGCTTCAATAATGAGGGCATCTTGTGCATCTTCCATCAAAAGGGACGTTTGTGGCTGAGATTCGTGCCTGACATCAGGCAGGTTTGCATCAAGTTTTGACGTCTGATGTTAGATCCCTAAATATCCCCTCTTGCACTGGGTTTTTGTTGCTCTTTTTTGCCTCATCTGTGCCTGAGGAATTCTATGACACTGCGAAGTCATTGTTTCCTCTGTAGCTTGGATGCCT
Organism: Larus michahellis; assembly: GCF_964199755.1. Taxonomy (NCBI): domain Eukaryota; kingdom Metazoa; phylum Chordata; class Aves; order Charadriiformes; family Laridae; genus Larus; species Larus michahellis. The sequence goes on along the minus strand of NC_133901.1, from coordinate 1,409,151 downwards.
TCCTGCAAACAGCGATGCGCTGGCTGCGGAGCGCTCATGCGGCCGTGGCCGTGTAAGCTGCCAGACAATAGTTCACATCATCACCTGCGTTAAAAGCCAGAACATTCCTGCTTTGCCGACTCCGGTTTTGACAACCATTGTTCTTCTTGTGTGTGCAGTATAGTATCACAGGCAAATAAGGAAAAATTGCTTTTTATTAATAACTGTATGAATTGGAATGAAATAGTGTCCTAATTCTATTTCAGTCAACCTGAAAAGAAAATCCCTTCTGTCAGGGTATTGACAACGCTCAAGTAACGAAATACAAGGTGCAAGGGTTGCATCACAAGAACACTTCTCACCGCCTAAATACACCTCAGGGCAAGCTAGAGATACATAGCTACGTTTAGGAGCTTATTAACTCCGTGGTTGTGTCCTTTAGGCTGTTATATCCTGGAAAAATATTTGTTTCCTATCATTCAGCTTTGTTTTCAGATCACTTTCTAATGACGGTACTTGTTTGCTGAGTCCAAGTCTACCTGCGAAGGTTTATGCTACTCCCGCTGGACGGAGGTGGCTTGTCTCCATCCACCTATCTATATCTCGCGTGGAGAGCACTCTCTGAAGTTGTCATAACTCACAGGAGAAACGCGTGTTGGCTTTGGGGTGCACTGCCTGAGGGATGTGGCGATGTACATCGCCTGGGCAAAAAGGCGTTCTGGAGGAAAGCGATTTTATGACACCTTTTGCTGCTTTGATTGCTGCTTTTTGAATACAGTGATGGCAGCTATTCTGGAAAATTAGGTCTGAAAGACAAAATCAATGAAGGTACCCCCCCTTCCCAAGTTATTTTTTTTTTTCCCCTCAAACATTTCTGAGGTATTTAGTAGTGCTTCCTTGTTTCTTCTGTGGGTTTTAAATCAAATCTGTGTAGGTGACACAGCCCTGCTGCAGAGCAGCTCTGGCTTCATTTTGTTTGCTCGTCGCTGCTGGTGGGAAAGGAAGAATAATAATTTATTGATGTGGTACAGAAGCGGTTGATTTTTGCGTTAGGGAACTGGTGCTTTCTTAACGCTCAGAATAAACGCTGTGAACATCTCTACAGTCCTGCCTTGGTCCAGTAAGCTATATGAACATTCTTGTGCTATATGGCAAGTCCCCAGTGCTTAGTTGCCTTCATGGTCTAGTGACCACAAGAGGTAGAAGCATTACGGGCCATTCCTACGTAAAACATATTATTGTCTATGGCTGATGTCCAGAGGGTCAATCCAAGCTGTCAGTTTTAGCTCCCTAATTCTAATCTCCCCTCTTCAAATGTCTTATGAATAAGAAGAGGGTAGAGGAAGCCAATTGGCCCCAAAGAGCAAGGTAGAGGATTAGGATTTGGGGTGATGTGCTGCCAGAGTGTAAAAGATACTCCTCGCTCCCCACGCTGCTTGATAGCAGCTTTGCAGAACACTTAATAGGTCTGGCTAGAAGTCTGCCAGTTCAGTGTTCTTGTTCCCCTGAGACCATGTACTGGTGTGCTTGGCTCGGGTAGCTGGAGATGGCTTACAGCCCCCTTCAGTTTAGCCACCCAAAAACTAGGCATCCAGTTTCAGGGCACTGGGTGTGCTCTCCTGGCTGCTGGTGGCCAGGCTGACCTCCTCTGGAGGTTGCCTTGTCCCACCCTGCAGCAGCTAAAGTGGGGCGAGTACCACCCTGATCCATCCTTTCTCCAAAGAATTTGTCTCCTCCGTTACTGCCGTCTGGGCTCAGCTCGTTGCTTTGGAGGTAGAAAATGGCCCAAGGCATGCTCGTGGACTAAGCGCAGGCACACTGGCCTGTGTCGCTCAGTCTCCGACATCAAGGCGAAGGCAGAACAAAATGGCCAAGCTGACTCCTGCATCCCTGTCTTCTGATGCAGGAAAGTGAAGAGTCAGCCCAGGTAATGCCCTTCCCCTGTTAATTACCCAGCAGGCTCTGTTCATAGACAGGGCTTTCTTTCACTACTTGACTCTATCAGGGTGTTGGGGTGGTCCCTTCTAGTCGATGGTGAGGGGTGAGGAGGATGAGGGATGGAGATAGTCACTAGGAGGGATGGTCACTAATTGCTGGGCACATGCCCGCCTGCAATTAAGGCTTCCTTAAATGCAGACTTATTTGTGGAAGTCTGGTGGAGCCTTTTGTGGACTACTGCAGCCAAGAGGTATTTTGTCCCAAGGGGGAGGGCGCGAAATGCATCTGCAAAGTCTGCAGGAACTGTTCTGGAGGCCTCGGATCTGCCTCTACCTGTCAGAGGGTAAACAAAGCGCCCTGGGAGGACGCGGGGTGAGCCGAACACCTTGGTCACACACTAAGCAAACTATCCCCCAGGTGTGCTTGCAGAACAGACTCTCCATCAGCGTCCTGTCATGCACAAAATGTTTATCCAATTTGTCAAGATAATCTTTCTTCAAATAAGCTCAGGTCCCAGGCCTCAGAACAGCCCAATTTCAAGCAGTATAAAGTAACTTTTTCGTTTTCTTTTTTTTTCCTCCTTTGCTCACCCTCCCCCCCTCCCTTTAATCACTGTGTCAACTTTTCCTTGGCTTTGAGCAAACTGAAAGTAATTATATCATTCTCAAGTGAGTTATCTTTTGACTGAGTTAGCTGATTTGTAAGTGACTTCAAAATGCTCCCAAGTTGTGGTATCCCTTTCCAAACACACGTTCTCAGATGCTTCACGAAGTTGAGTTCATCAATGACCCAACAATTTGTTTATACAGGCACATACAATAGCTAACTAATGACAACTAATTCAGAGCATCTGTAAAGAAATAGAATTTTGAGTTGTTTTTTTTTTTTTACCTTAATGGTAGCTTTACCTATAGTTCTGGATTTCCCTTAGGAATTTAAGAGTCTGTACATTGTCATTTTCTGCTTGAAGCTGTCAATACATTTTAAGTCTATTCTGAAGTATGGATTAATAATCAGGTGTTACTGCCTAAGACAATGCTCACTCTTATTTTTGACAGACAACAGAGTTTCTCAGTTGTATTGCATACAGAATATTACTTCTGTCATCACTCACAACTGTCAGATTGAAAATCATTTGCTCAGTTTTTCCCCCAGCTCCCCCAAAGAACTGAGTGTGTATCCCAAAATAGAAAGATAAATCATCTTCCCCCCCCGCTATGTTTCATTCATTGATTTCCTTCCCCCTCCCGCCCCAGGTAATACTACAGAATCTGTCGTTTCCTTTTCACTTAAATGAAGGTGGAACCAAACTTTGGGTATTCTCTTGCAGTCCTTCGCAGGTAGGATCCTTAATGCAAAAGGACGGCTGCACGTGCTCTTTAATTTTTAAACTTGGCGGGTAAAATCCTCCTCAGTTGGAGACAATGGGTCTGTTCCTGTGGGGCTGTGTGGGCCGGAACTGGTCAGTGGTGATCGGGGAAACTTGCAGAAGAAGCTGAGTAAACCCATCAGTCAGTTCTAGATGTTCATAAAAATAAATCTTTGGACTACGATATGGAAAAAAAAAAAAAACAAACCAAAACCCACCCCAAAACCCAAAAAACCCCCACCAACAGAAAAAAAAACCCAAAAGAAAACCCACCACAAAAAAACCCCAAGCAAGGATTGAAAAATGTCTAGAGCTGTTATAAAGATAATAACTGGTATATTTACATAAGTAAGGGATGTGATAGCTAATAAATAGAACTTAATTAATAAAGATTGCCATTATGCAGCTGAGGACCTTGAAGCGCTTAACAATTAATTAAGCCTCACAACCCTTTTGCTTTATTGATAAGTGTTGTTATGATTATATACCTCTTCTACAATAGGTAAATGGAGACCTTGTGCACTTGAGTGAATCATTTTCCTCAAGGTCACATAATGACTTGGCGATAGAATTCAGGAATCTTCCCATCACCACCTGAGACTGGTCCTTAGACAATACGGTTTTGGCGTAGATGGGGGAGGGAGGGAAGTATATTCATGCTGGTGTCAATACAGCTCTTCTGTCTGCGGAACCATTGTCTCTTGGTTCGTGTGGAGTACGTTATATGTGCTGTCAGGGTTTTTTTTTTTTTTTAATGGTAAATTCATCTTTTCTGTTGCATTGCCAGTCAACTAATTGCTGTCTGTGCAGCCTCACAACTGTTCTAAGTTTGTTCTGTATAATTCTATTTCCGTTCGTGCTCTCTTGTGCTTTTGTTTGCATAACTCGGTTTGCACATTATACAGCCCTTGTCAGGCTCATCTGCAAGGAAAAAACTGAAGAATTGTGCTGCGTAATATTTTGGGTAGGAAGAAGTCCGTCTTCATCTGGTTGACTTGACAGTCGCAGGAACGGCTTTGCTAGTTGCTGAAGAGTGAAATATTGTCTGTAAATGGGTGTGAACAGGCACACGCTCAGTCGTGAAAGGGAAATTGGAAGAATAGCACATCAAAATGAAATTTGGGTTTTGCTGAGGCAGTTGCACATTGCCTGGCTCACCAAAGGGAGCAGGGAGGTATTGCTTTTGCGAGAGCAGAGGCAGCATCCTCCTTCAGAGCTACCTCTGAAGCTCTCTACAAAAGGCCTTCCTCTCCCGTGGCCCTGTGGCGAGATTCTTGTTACTCTCCGACAGGTTCCTTTGCCGGCCTCGCACAAAGAATCTGTCCTGGTGCCCTGTGAAAATAATGATCAAGTTCTCCCAGAAGCCATTAGCCAGGAAGTATTTCTGGCAAAAGAGAAGTGTTCTCTGAGCCTGTGCTTAGGCAGAGAAATAGTGAAATACATACGGCCAACCCCAAATGTTTACTATTCAACAAGGCAGATCTTTCAAAACAATGAAAGTGGATTAAAAATATTACTTTGCCCACGTCAGTGAAGGCTGGAAATATATTTCTTGTCAATAAAATAGATTCTCAAATAATGATGAGATTCTGGGAACAGGAGTGCTTATGAAAATCTTGCTATTTTCCGTCAGGCTATCACAAATCTTGTAATAAAACGTTAAGTTTTGGCAATAAAACGTTAAGCTTTGGCATCAGTAATGTTGCTTTGTGATCGTTTAAAAAAAAAAAGAAATTCAGACTGGTCAAGTCCCTGAAATTCGTGGGTTTTTTGAAAGCAAAACTTTATTTTTGTCTCCTTTTTTTTGCAGCAGACCAAATTGTGCTATTTTGCCCTGTGCAAAACCCCATTTTTTCCCAGATATTTTCATGTTATGATTGTTGGAAAGGGATGCTTTTAATTTCGCCTAGTTTTGGAAACACAAAGATACTTTTATTTCAGATGTTTTTGTTGCCAGCCAGGACATAATGTGCTCCTACTGACCTGTACTAATTAAGGCTTCATGTCCAGTGTGGACACTCACTGTTCTAGTGTCATGGCAAAACCAAAGCTCGAATCTGCCACAATCAGACAAGCCATACACTTGCCAATTATGCTAAGGAAAATCTCCGTTACCCATTGGCTCCATGAGGGAATCAACAATTATGAGTTAGTCTCACTTTAACAGTGTCTGGGCAAGTTGCTAGTGCTCATTGGGCAGCTCTGGACACAACACTGAAGTAAAACCATGGAGCTTTGCTTCTCAGATCCACGCAAATGAGTAAAATTAAACTAAATAAGCCGTGGCTTCTATGAAGCATCATGGCAAGAAAGTGGCCAGACTTTCCACTTGCATTCTCCTGGAGAAGCTGGTGAATCATGGCATAGACAAGTGTACTCTTCGCTGGGTTAAAAACTGGCTGGATGGCCGTGCCCAGAGAGTTGTGATTAATGGGGTGAAATCCTCTTGGCAGCCGGTCACCAGTGGTGTCCCTCAGGGCTCAGTTTTGGGGCCGGTTTTGTTTAATATCTTTATCAATGATCTGGATGAGGGGATGGAGTGCACCCTCAGTCAGTTTGCAGATGACACCAAACTAGGTGGGAGTGCTCATCTGCTTGAGGGTAGGAAGGCTCTACAGAGGGCCCTGGACAGGCTGGATCGATGGGCCAAGGCCAACTGTATGAGGGTTAATAAGGCCAAGTGCCGGGTCCTGCATTTCGGTCACAACAACCCCAAGCAACGCTACAGGTTTGGGGCAGAGTGGCTGGAAAGCTGCCCGGCAGAAAAGGACCTGGGGGTGCTGGTGGAGCCAGCTTAACATGAGCCAGCAGTGTGCCCAGGTGGCCAAGAAAGCCAGCAGCATTCTGGCTTGTATCAAACAGCGTGGCCAGCAGGAGCAGGGAAGTGATGGTGCCTCTGTACTGGGCACTGGTGAGGCCTCACCTTGCGTACTGTGTTCAGTTCTGCGCCCCTCTGTACAGGAGGGACATTGAGGTGCTGGAGCGTGTCCAGAGGAGAGCGACCAGGCTGGTGAGGGGTCTGGAGACCAGGTCACGTGAGGAGAGGCTGAGGGAGCTGGGCATGTTTAGCTTGGAGAAGAGGAGGCTGAGGGGAGACTTCATTGCCCTCTACAGCTCCCTGAAAGGAGGGTGCAGAGAGGTGGGGGTTGGCCTCTGCTCCCAGGGGAATAATGGCAGGACCAGAGGAAATGGTCTGAAGTTGCAGCAGGGCAGGTTTAGATTAGATATTAGGAGGAATTACTTTACTGAAAGAGTGGTCAGGCCCTGGAACAGCTGCCCAGGGAGGGGGCTGAGTCACCATCCCTAGAGGTGTTTAAGAAACGTCTAGATTTGGCACTTCAGGGCATGCCCTAGTGACAGAGATTGTAGGGGTCTTTTTTTGTGTGTGTATGGTTGGACTCGATGATCTCAAAGGTCCTTTCCAACCACGAAGATTCTATGATTCTACGTTTGTTTTCTAGGGGGGGTGGACTTCTGTCAGTTATGTCTGAACTCTGCTGAAAGTGAAGGTAGTCATAAATATGTTGCTTTTAGAATACAGGAAAATGCATGTACTTTTCCATCTTGTTTTCCCTTTCTCCTGATTTATTAGTTGAATGTGGGTTTCTTACTAGTATCTTGTCATATTTTGGGAAAAATCAATATTTCAGATTTTTTTTTTCTTTTCCGTATCACACGAGGAACGTAATCATACAGCGGTGGTTCTTGGGGGGAAAAACTCTAACCTCGTTTTGCAGACTCAAGAAGTTCAAATAATTCTGTCAGCATGCAAATGTCGGTGCTTAACCAGGGATTGTCTCCGAACCTTTATGTTCATTGCTGCTTCTTGATTGAGTATTCATGTTGTTGTATGGAAGAAGAAAAGGTTGCAGGATAATTCTTTACCATTCTGGCAAGCTGTGATCTGGGGTGTGGAGGGAATCATCTCTCTTATTTTGTCAGTGCTACTCCTTTGAACTCCTGGCTAAAAAGCTGTAATAAAGATCTGTCTCAAAAGGAAGGTCATCAGGCAAGTGCTGAGACTTCAGGAAGTCTTAAGCGAACCTATAGAGTCTTTTTGCCATTCAATTGCTCTGTCTCAAGCCAGGCCCTTCCTTACCGGTGTGTGCTGTAAGGAAAATGCCAGTGCTGCTCTAGCTCCTGCTGCTCTAATGCGCTTCTCCCCGGCCCCTGCGCAGAATGCTGATTATTCCCTCCGCGGTGGTGCCCTGGGCGTGCGGTATGTTGTGTAGAGTCCTGGAGATGCCACGGACGGTCTTGAAGTCTGAAAAGAAAACATGGCTGAGACTAATCATAGAGGCAATTGGATACTGAATGGTAAATAGTATGTTGGGGAAGATGAAAACGTGTGTGTGTGGGGGGAAGAGCAGCTAAGTTCAGCCACATACTTCAAAAACAGATGTTTGACAGCTTTTGGTATGAATGTTTCCCACTTTTAAAATAGCGTGTTCTGATACTTCCAATTTCTTTACCTAGCCATCGCTGTTGGGAGGCTGTTAAGAGGACTGGGGGGTCCAAGGGCAGTGCTCTGGTGCTGTACCCCACGGCGCAGGACACACAACGATGGCTGCTGTAGAGTGAGGGAGAGCGCACAGGAGTTTAAGGAGAAGTGTTCCTAGAAATGCTCTTCTCGTGAAACGCCCCAAGGCCTCCAGCTGCTTGAAAGACGTGTCCCAAGGGCAAACTTATTCTCTAAGAAGACAACAGAGACATCAGATCTTGGCAGACTAATGCGCAAGCTCTTTAATGTGTGTATTAACTCTTTAGCTGCTAAGCTATTTTTTTCTTCTTAAACATTGTTAATAATATCTTTGGAAGAAGTTGTCCTAGAAATTTAAGTTGATCTGGAGTTTGCTTGCAAAGCTCAGCTGTGCTCCAGGTGAAATCTTGGAATTGATTGCATAAGGCTAAAGCATATTCCTTCTCGGTGAGAGAGTTTTGACTGTTATATTCTCCAGTCAGTGCAAACACACAGGCTATAAAAGCTGTTTGCAAATTCTTTTCTTTCCTGTGTTGTTTTTGTAAGTTGCTCATTGGCTTAATGGTTTTCCAGGAACTCTCTTTGTTTTTCTGTTCTTTTCATGAATTGTTGGACAGGATCTGTGCTCCAGAGTCAGCAGGAGTGTAGACTTTAAGGTAGAATATTCGGATTTGATCCCCCCCCGGCATCAGTAGAATCTTCGGGAGCTCTCCAGCTTTCTCACACGTGCTCAGAGCTCAATGGTCACCATCCAATGATCAGATGATCAGATTCTCAGAGGTTTGTGGTGGTGGTTTTTTGGTGGTTTTTTTTTTTCTTTTAGAAAGGCTCTGTTATGTAAATCAAACAGCCACAATTATCATGGATGTCAATAGGATCCCATAATCATTATTACCTCTTGAGGAGTGATCCTCAAATGACCTAAGAAAAGTAATTTTGAATAACACGTGTCTCCATTTCACTGATAGAAAAGTTTTAGTCTTGCAAAAGAAGAAACAGATGTCTAGTTTGGCATCAGCAGGTACAGTTCTGCCCATAGAGGAAGCCGTAATGTGGCCCCAACAAGAAAAGAAACCATGCAGTTTTAAGCAGATTAGATAATTGAGATTAGCCCTCTGTGATCTTGCTGTGTTTTCATTTATTTCAAAACAGTTTAACATAGAGCATGTTGGGCAATCAGTTGAAAATCACGTGCAAACACTGCCTAAGTACCGATAAGAATCGTGGAGGTAAACAATGAATTCCTACTAATGGCTAAGTCACCAAGGTAAGATCAAGTCTAAATACACACCCTTAGTTAAATATAATTTCATTAACTCAGGTTACGTGGCTTTGGTAAAGATTTTCTTTTTTTTTTTTTTTCTTCTTCTCTCCCTGCTCTCCACTTTCTGATGCTTGTCAAATGAATTGCATACAACTAATCCATCACTTTCGACTTTGTCTGTACCGGAGATGTGTTCTGAGCTGAGCACCAGCCCAGCAGAGCTCTGTGAACCTGCCGGCAGAGCAGCGCTAGGTGTGTGTGCTGATGCCGGTTGGGGAAGTGCGGTTTTAGTGCGTTTTGCATATCACGCTTCTGCATCTGAATTCTACTAAAAGTTTAGCTTATTAAAAAAACCCCATAGTCCATTATAAATACCCAAATATCACATATTTTCCATTTGGAAAACACCAAATGTCTTTTTTGCAGGCGCTGCAGGGTTTCTAATCCCCTGTTAACATTATGCGTTGAGCACTATGCACTTGAAGTCACTCACTCGTCCCTTTTCAGCCTCTCCCATTCCAGAATTCTACATAGGTGTGGTGCGGCTTTTTTTTTTCCTATACTCAACAAGCAAGTCCAGGTATTGTAATTATAAACAGTTTATCGCTTGTTTCACACTTTTGTGGAAAATCCTAACTTTGAGTATCTAACTGATATTTACATCTCGGAATTTGCCTCCCTTTGTAAGATTTGCTCTTTCGTTCTGTGATGTCTCGTGTCCTTTGCTTTTTTTCTGCCCATGCAGCCATTTGTTTGGATCACTTGTCTTTCCTTGGTTTTCTGGCCAACAAGCCCTTCTAAAATATCCAGATTCCCTTTTGCTAAATATTCTGCAGTAAAGCTTCCAATCAGCAATGCAGCAGACGAAAACAATGGGCAAACAACATGAGGGCTCCCTTTTCCACAGGGAGTTCTTGCTCCCACAGAAAATATTCCTACTTTAATATTCCTCTCATCCTCCCTATTAAGTTCTACAGGACCAGTTTTCTTTTTTTAACGCAACAGAAGACTTTTCACCCTGCTCAGTACTGCCAACTGGTCCAGTCCCAAGGAGATAGTTAACACATAACAGCTGACAATAAATAATAGCAATAATTAAAGCATCCATGGCAGTGGATTTAGAATTTATTGGCTCATTTATCAGCCTGCATAGAAAAACAGATTTCCTTGCTGCCATAGTCAGTAGCCTGACAAGGGCCAGTAATAGATTCTTCAAGAGGGAATACAATAAAACCCGTAGTGGGAACATATGGGCTCTCCTGACTCAAAAAGGACGGGGGGAAGAAGTCTTGTTTATATGCTGATGCCTGATTTGTCCTATTACCTGAAACTATGAAAGTTGGTTGGTTTTTTTTTTTATACCAATGGTATTTGTGGTGGTGAATACTGTAGGTGCTTGTTATTTGTCCGAAGGTTGGACCTCTTTGTGTTAAGCAAACGCAGAGCAAAAAGTTAACTGCTGCCTCAAAGAGTTTGCAACCTTGGCGAAGAACTAGAGATGGATAAGAAAGCGGTGCAAGAGTGGTATGAGACCTCATTGACCAAGATGAAAAGCTTTGGCTACAGAATGTGAGTTGTCGAAGCATCACCCATGATTTTTCATGAGGAGGATGGGAGAGGACATAAATGAGCTAATAGTCTCGTAGGTGCCTGCAAGGAATTCCCACTGAACACTAAGGTAGTGTGGTCGAAATCGTGAAGGTGTCTCTCTGTGAATGCAACAAATGCCTTTCCGACTGGTATATTGGGATGATGATGCAGAAGAGGGGTCAGGGATAATCTGTGAAAGACCTTGCCAAGGAAGATAAGCTTGTGTTTGAAGTAATAGAGAAGGTGAACCAGCTGAGAAGTGAAACATAGTCAAAGAGAGGAGCCGAGAAATGATCTCTCTCCCATGATGAGATAGCAACAAAACATTATGGTGTGCAATTGTGGCCAGAGGATAATGGCAGGAACTGATATGAGATGGCTTAGATAAGAGTTGGCTCAAGTGCCTGATGTTATGCAGAACAACTGTGGAAATTGTCTATATAGGACTGTGAGAGTCCAGAGGAAGCTCTAAATCCAAGGTGACTTTTTGGTACTGGTGAGATCTCCGTACTTGGGATGACAGAGTGGACACGAGTGATGGGGAAGACGGTGGTATGATCAACAGTGAGAAAAGGACAAAACTGGGAAAAGAGAGGATTTAATACATCTGCCTTGGATGTTGTCTGATATTATTTTTTTAAAATCATTATCCCTCATGATTATCCTAACAATAGAAAAAAGGCCCAATTTGGAACAGCAGGGAGATCTGGAGTAGAGATGTGGATTTTTAGAGCCACTAAGATACGGTGAATTTGTGAATAAGATCATCTGTGTAAAAAGGGGTACAGGGAGGCAAGACAGAGGATAAAACCCCCCTGGCTCCCAATTTTGCCACCGTGAAAGATGAGGGAGAGCGAGGACAGATTTTTCCATAGGATGCAATAAATAGCACATTTAAACCTGTTCCATTAAGGTAGCTGCCTTTTAGCTTTACTGAACGTTTCCCTGCTCTTGTGTTGCAGCAGAAGCTGTATGAAGTACCCATTTTAATCCTTTACAGTTCATTATTTCATAGATTTTTATTTGCTTTTTCTCTAATCTAAAGAGCAATCATCTCAAGATGGCAGAGTAAGAAAAGTAATTGTGAACACTGTGGCACATAAGTAGCGCATAGGAAGAAGCTGAAGTCATCCATTATTACTGTTAGTCTGATTTGCCTCTTTAATCTCTTTCATCTCCTTGCACTCAATGCCCTTTTCTTGCTTGGGAAGCCGATAGTTTAGCTTTGTTCCTAGATTTGTGCAATTACAGATACAAATATCTGCTGTATGTTTTCTGCGCTCAGAATTCTGGCATGAGATATCACAAAAATTTCCAGGTGTGTTGCTATTACTGTCCAGGGAATCTGAACTTCCAGCAATTCCTATATTTCTGTGAAGTGTAGTTGGGCTTATTTTATTGCCTGCATTTTTGTTTGCAACCTTTAGTTGTCGAATCTTTGTGTTTGCAATTGGGGTGTTTTGGATCTGACACTTTCTGTAGTGGTGGGGGGTGTGTGCGTTTGGTTTTTTGTGTGTGTGTGTTTGTGTGTTGTTTTTTTTTTTAAAGTGCATCCCAGCTGGGATAGGGAAGTGTCCTTGCTACCTCTCGGCTGTGGCAGTTAAGGGTGTCTTTTTGAAGCCCCCTGGGGATGGATCCCCTCTGGGATCTGGCACAGCGTCCCCAGCAAGCGCAGTCCCAGGTGTGCGCTGACCTGCTCTGCCGAGTAACGGTGGTTAGAGATGCATGGGAAGTTAGCAGAGATGTGGCTCGCTGCGGCAGAAATGGAGTAACAAAGTCCCCTGTCCTTTGCCCCGAGCTGTGTTACTCCACCTGCGAGGACAGCAGAGCAATACAAATAAACCACTCGCCGCCTTTAAGGCATCTCAGTTTACTTAGTCGTCTCTCTGCTGAGGTAGCCCCTATCTGGAATGTGATCTAAGTCGGCTATTCCAAGTCTTCCCGCCTCTTTATGCTAAGCTTGCCTCCAGTTTGGGGAAAGCAGGAAAAATATTGAATCAGGGCACAGATGGCAGGAAGTTTCCTAGGAAAACAAAAAAGCATTAAAAATCTCTTTATTTTCTGTTGAAATTAAAACCTGTTCTGTGCGTATCTAAATAGGAGGAAAATGTATCTTTTAAAATTACGTCCAGGAATCCAAATCTGGTTGTGCGAATCCCAACTGCTGGCTCCACAGCTCATCGTTTTGGAGGTTCGAGAGGAGGCAGTGTGGAATAGGGAGATTCTGACTTGACAGGACAAAAACATCTCTAGGGAGGGAAGGAGCTACACGTGGCCAGGTGTCGGCTCTCTGATGTCCTGCAGGAAAATACCCGCCAGCCGTGTGTACTGAAAGCAGCGCGAGGGCCATGTGATGTTATATCCCAAATTGCACTTACTGAAAGTCAAGGAACAGGTTTGTTGTACCAACAAGCTGGCTGTGCCCCGAGGAGACAGGCGGTGGCTGCGGCTGGTTTGGAGGGGAGGTGATGCTCTGGCCCGGTCGCAAGGTCGGGGCTGGTGTGGGATTTGGGTCTGGGTTGGGGGGCAGCACTGTGGTGCCCTGTGAAGTCTGGCCTCCGGCTTTTTTTCACCTTGGAAAGTATTGCTGATCTCACATGATGGATTGCAAGGAAGGACTTTTTTTTTTTTTAAGTAGTATTTTTAGTACCTTTGGCTGGAATAGGAAAAGGATCCTTTTGCAACTAAATCCGACCCACCAGCACAACTCAAAGACCTGAGGTTGTATTTCAGGGGTTAATCCCATCTCTGATGTCAGATTGCCTAATCCTCTTTAAAAATTCCAACAGCCCATGCTTGCACGTTGCCCATACCTTGACACCTGAGGACGCTGGGGAAGGAGGACAAGTTAAATAATCGGAAATTTTGGAGCCGGTTTTGATCTGTACAGATCTCATTTGATCTGTTAATGAGATGGAAAATCATGGTGCTTTATGGCAGCTCAAAGTGTGTCAGTTGAACAGTCATAACCAAGGCACTTATTGGATTTGAACCGCTGGCCGAGTAAGACTGTTATTGTATCCATGAGAAACAGTGCGGATATGCCTGAGCCTGGTGAACCTGGGGCTGTGGGAGCCGGCATGGAAAGTTAAACACCAAACAGCAGCCAGGTGCTGTTGTTAGCAAATGTTTCCCCAATAATTAGATCACCTTGTGGTGGGGACAGTGGAGCCAGATGGTGCAGCAGAGCTCACCTTGTTAGAGACCAAGAGAGGCAATGCACTTCTACAATAAATTTCACTTTCCATGTCTCTTAACTGCGGTATTTCCCCCCCCGGCCTTTCTGGGTTATCTTTTGGCAACGCTGACAGTTTTCTCGTATTCTTTTGGAAGTATTTTCAACATTGCACAGCTGTTTATTTAATATGTCTCTAGTGCCTCGGCAGATAATAGCAAGTCAGGGGGAATATTTACCTTATTTCTGAAGCACTATTCCATTCAGCACTTCTAGCACTCCCTTTGGCGGTTTCAAGTGAGCAGCACAGCATTTTAGTTTTTCTTTACTTTGGGCATTCAGCCACTCTAGAACAAGACTATTGCTCATGTTCTTTCTCCCATTATCTTTTCTTTCTCATCAAATTGTAAATAACTTCATTGCCTCTTTTCCCTGGCAGACTTTCAAATTTTTATTTGCCAGGTTGGAATGACCTCATAGAAAGCAGCGGTTCCCCTCACCCTCCCCAGAAGGCTGCAGAGTGCTCAGGAAAGTACCGTGGGCTGTTGTTACCGCACTCCCACAGCACCAATTAGCTGAAAAGCGGACAGCAAAGTCTATTAACATAAAGAGAAAGGAACCCCAAATAACACTTCCCCACTGCGAGAAAACTAAGCTGTGTTTATTCCACCACTCACTGTAGCGTTGGTTTAGGGGTGGATTCTCAAAACTTGTCTGCAGCGCTTCTGCTGAAGTCCTAAATCTCTAATAAACTTCTGGTGAGCGCTGAGAACGGGAATCCTGAAAACCCTGTCCCCAACAGGCACCTTGGGAGGGACTGGGGGCGGCTGTTCGCTGCTTATTTACTACTTGTGCAAACTAAGTCGCTCCGAAGAGATTAAGAAATATTCTCCTTACTTTTCAGAAATAAGTTACCCACAGCTGAAGCTGGGCATTTATTTAATGTGATTCTCTTTCACTGCAGTATGTCACAACATAGTGCTTCATACTAAATATATGATCATAGGAATTTATTCTGGTCTGAACAACATTTATATCGTATTTAAGCATCCTTCATTTGAACCAGATTGGGAATTCACTGTATCTTGGAGAATAGGTAGTAAGGGAAGCGTTCTTCAGATGACAAGGGGTATTTTTGTATTTAGCTTTGATAGCGCACATTACATCAGCCAGAGCACTTCTGTAAGGGTCTGCCAAGTCCTAAATTTTCAATAATCCCACTTCCTTCTCTTAAAATTGAAAAGGTAGTGACTCCCCTGGGAATGCATGTCATTTCAGCATTCCCGTTGACTGTGTATTCTGAAATGCTGCAGTCTGTTTGCTTAGTAATCCCCTTGTCTGTGTAAGTTGTTAGGGGTAACCAAAGGCAGCTGATTACTTAATTGTATAAGGCAGGAAATCGGGTTCTTTCATTAGTTCCCATAATGTTCTTGAGAGCAACCAGTATTCTGCCTGACTGAGTTTTCGATCCTTTAATTCAAAAGATATACTTTCCCTTGGCATACTCAGTGACCCTTTACCCTGATAGGCTATTTACTGAATAAACGGAACATTTTAGATTAAAAAAAAAAAAAGCCTAAGATTTCTAAATAAAATAAAGCATTATCTCTTATTATAAGACAAAATACATTGCAACCAGAGGAGAAATATAACCTGCGAGGTCTTCACGTCACTCTGCACTCTTGTGAGATTGTTGATTTTTGTGTGTGTTGCTTGAACTGATGGGCCCGACTAGGAAAAGAAATATTACTATCAACTTGTCAGAGCCCTAGAGATCTGACTTTGTTCAGCGTCTCAAGCTGAGGAAGCCCTTTTCCATACTGATGATTGGCTTCCTTTGGCTGAAATTAAAAGAGAGCTTCGGGCCAAATTGTGCCGTTTCCGTGTCCATTGGCAAATAGTTGCCAGAGAAGGAGACAGTCACAAAGTCTGTGCTTTGCCGTGCGATCAGGGGCGTATGCAGAATTCTGAGCAGCGCTGGCGGGGGCTCTGGCTCAGGTATGTTCCCCCCGTCCCACCCCACCGTTTCCCAGGTGTAACTCTTTCTGTTGCTGGTTCAAGCAGCAAAGCGAAGGGGGAGTTTGTGAGCTATCCACACGGCTGGGGGTAACTTCAATACTGGGTGGCCTGTTCGTGCTCCTCAGCAATGAGTTGGTTCAAAAATACCTCCAAACCTCTTCTGCCCCAGATCATCTCTCTACCTCTTCTCCATTCCCTGTAGATAAAGCTGGGGCTTGTCCAAGCTGGCCTCGGGTGTCCTGTGTGCCTGCACTGGTGCCTGACGTGACCTAAGACGTTTTAGGCGCAGCTTCAAGAGGGAGCGACGTTTCCTCCTGCCTGTCACACATCACTTGTGTTACCTGCTCCTGTCGCCAAAGGAAAACATTGCATTTGTGAGCTTGTAGACCTTCAAAGCATAAAAACCAAACAAACACAACTTACTAAATTTTCCATTGATCCGTATAGGCAAAAACATCCCTTGCAAGATATTTTCTAACATTTTGGGCAGCTGGACCGCTGCATGAAACCTGTGCGGGTGGGTGAGTTTTGCAGGGTTATTTCAGATAAAGATGAGTACAGTTTGAGAAGAGGAGCCTTAATCGCTGAGCGAAGGCGTTTGCCTCGTTTGGGCTGATCTGGGAACAATCGTGTCTGTCTGCTGTGCTTCTTAGTGGATGTGGAAAAGGTGAAAGGAACTGTGAAAATGTTTGCGAAACAGGCATGATTTCAGTGGCCTGTGGTGGCAGCGCCCTTCTGTTGAGCTTGCGCGCCGCTTTCCCTGGGTTTGTAAGAGGACACCTTCGCTGGTCACTGGCCCATATTGACATCATGCAGAAGGACAGATCTATAACCAGGTGTTTACTTTGGATCTGATTTAACACTCACTGCAGTTGATGAAAAATCATCAGATGATTTAAATGCCCTTTACATAAACAGAACAGCCTTTCTTTTTTCCTTAAGGAAAATGTAGGGCCTCCTAAAGGGCTAGAGACTGCAGAACCATGTGAACACATTTAATTTGAGTCTAATAATTTCAAACAAATATGTGACTCAACTTAAATTAATTGGAGGTTTCTGCTTCTAACTATAACATTTCTTATCGTGTAAAGCATTAAGGCAGCATAACATATACAAGACAAATATTAAACAAAGGTATTATGGATGGGAAATTCCTAATCTAGCTCACTGTGTTGGTACAGTGGAAGTTTCTTAATCCAATATCTGATGAAGGAACAAGGAGAGAATTAATTTACTGCACACTAATTACTGAGGAGTATGCACTGTATATACAGTGAAAGGCGCTGAAATGAATACTTGATAAACAATATCTGGCAAATTAAAAATCTGAAATGTTAAATGAAATGCAAATTAAAAATCTGGACCGTTAAATTAATTGAATGCAAAAAAAACCCTGACATTAACTATCGTCAAGGGTCGAAGTTATATCAGCAAAAGCAAAGCTATTCAGAGCTAAATCCTGCTTCTCTCCGTGATTTACTTGTTGTGAATGGGTGGGTGCTAGAGGAGCCCCAAAGACACGGAGGAATTTGCATACGTGAGGAGCCATCCTTTCTGCCTGCTGCGCAAAACGCGGTCCTGGGAAATGAACGGGGATGGTCTAAGAGACCATAAGAGAAGGTCTGGAATGAACGGGTCCCTTGGGTACCGGCGAAATGCCAGCCCCGCGTGGCGGTGTCCGTGCCGACTTCAGCTAAGTCAACGCTGGACAAGTTTTAATCTTAGAAGAGACTTGATTTTTTTTTTGTCTTTTGCATTATATTTTAAGTCTAGTTTTCTCTGTGTGTCTCATCTTTTGGCAGAAAGGAAACTGGAAAACACTACATGGTGAGGATGTAAGATGTTTCTAAGAATGAATTTACACAAAATTAATTAAGGCTTAATATATACTCACACATGCATATTAAATAATGTTTTCGCCCAAAATATGCCCATTAGGGATCTAATACTATAAATATGTACGTAAACTTCTAATGCAATTGAAGCAAACGGAAATATGTTTTAAGGATCACGCTGCTTGTATCAACTTGGTCAAGAGACTGAAAAGATAGGGAGAAGTGCAGTATTTATCTCAAAATGCTGGGGCATACCACAAACTGTGCATTAGCATGGGGCTTTTATTTAACAAATTTAAATTTTCACCTGTTTTCCTCCATTTTCATGTTTGTTCATTATTATTTGCGTAGGGTATAATGTTACATAAAGTGCTGAGTATGCGAATTGTTCCAGATGGAAACTGTTTCTGCACAGCCACCAGGCTGCGGCGGAGAATCTGGAAACTTTGCAAAAGGCATGTTGTAGGCCAGCCTTAAAGTTAAACCCTCCCAAGCACACATGTGCACGCACATCCACACACGTGCACACCAGCCCTTATAAAGTGTAAGGGAGATAAGAACACTCCCAATTTTAAGCATGTGCATAGTCCCATAAAGGTCAAGTGCTGAGTAGGGGGATCTGATGACTCAAGTTCTCTTTTGGGGTGCAAGAGCCGGTTCCAACAACTCTGAGACAAATTGTCGAGGCCACAGTTAAAGTGTGAGGCTCTTTGCAGGTGCTTATTTCTGTCATCTGGTTGCAAAGAGAGAGGTGGTATTGCTGGGTGCTAGTCCTGAGCTGACTTGAGTGTGTATCCAGAGAAGTGGGCAGCAGCAGCGGGTGTTCTGCATCTTTGTACCAGTTTCTTCCAACTGAAGAGCTTGCTAGCAGCGAGGGGGGTTGATTTCGCTGTTTGAAGATAATGCCCTCAGAATGGCGGTTTTCATTGATTAAATGAGGGCACTTTTCAGAGGGAAAGTGATTGCAGTAAATTCCAGCTTAAACTGATATTAGTATTTGAATTATAGGCAAGTATCGTAACGACTAAGCATAAGGAATTTATATTAAGATAAGATCGATCTGGAGGAGAGTACTGCTAGTAAAAAAAGATGATCTATATATTACCCTCGTCATGTCATGTCATGACCCAATTCCAGTGTCCTACCACTTAAAGTCTGGAAAGAATGCAATGCAATTAGTTTAACATTTAACAAATCTGAACTATAGCCTAGCACTATATTTCTATTAATCTTGGTTTGTTCCAATGTGTTTTAATAGGTTTAGACATACAGCGGCAGATCTATCGCAATTAAAAATAAAAGTTCTTAGGTGCTAGTAGTGTTTCCCTGGAGGTCTAGTCAGTCTCCCACAGTAATGAAGATATAATTATACTGATGTAAATCACAGCACCATAACTAGGAGGGATTGGCCTTTCCCCTCCTTTAATTCATTGAAAGATTTTATCTTTGACAGGTACTGTCAAACAGGGTGATGGGCTGGAAGGCAGGATGTTTTTTCTGGTAACTAATTTGCTGGGGAGAATTTTCTCTTTTTTTTTTTTTTTAAAGATGGCTTGAATTCTGAGATGATTCTCAAGTCCTGCTTCTCCTGTTCCTGTAGCAGCAATGCTCCAGCTTCTCCCACTCCTGTAGCGTGGTTAAGAACCAACTTTCTGCTCTGACTGTGCTGTTCCCGGCCTAAGAATAGGAAAACTTGTCTGAAGGTAGCATGAGATCACTTTTGGGTTCCAGCTCTGCAAAGAGCAACCTAGCTCCTGATGCAAACGTGAAAAAAATGGCCTTAGGGCTGATTTGTATTTTCTCAACTGTGATAGTCCCAGACATTCATTCTTTGCCGTGAGAAGAGCATGCTCAAACCAGAACCGTTTCTCTCTTGGTAGGCTTCCAGATATACTTCCTACCTGTCGGATGCAGCAAAGGGCTACTTTGACAGCTGTAGTGCTGCCTGAAGAAATCCATTGGCTTCGGATGTTTTCTGCGGGTTTGCTTCTACTCTGCCGCTACCTGAGTACTATAAATAAGCCACAACAGAGGGAAACTCTCCTGCCTGTTGGGTTATTTTTCTTGGCCATCAAATATGACTTGTCCTACCGAGATGCCAGCTTCCTAGGAAAAGACTAAAGTTTAAAAATAATTATCTTAGAGTGAAATAACAAAATTTGTTGCTGACAGCTCTTATATTCTGCGGTGGGTTTTTTTTGTGTGTGTATATACATATATAAAAATAATAATAAAAAACCCACTAAGCCAAACCCAGCATCAGAAGGTGGTGTTTGCTTCAGGCAGTAGTTTAACGTATTAAGGATTTTTTTTTTTTGTTGTGCTCCTGGACTGAAATAGCATTTAGTTTTCCCCTAGTCCCTTATCTAGCAAACATCTCCCATTTTCTTTCACTCAGTAACCTCTTCTCCTTGGATCCGTGCATATGTTCTGCCATGTTTTGTGTATACTGTTAAAGCCCACAAACAAAATACTAAATTAAGCCTGACCAGATGACCCACTCCTTATTTTATTGCATGGCTGGGACGTGATGTCTGAGAAGGGAGCACTGCGGTAAGAGAAAGGGCTTCCTGCAGAACAGTCTGGTTCCGTGTTTCAAACACCGCCTCAGAGGTCTGAGAGCAAGGCAGGACCTTTCCACAGAAATATGTTGTACCAAAAATCTGGGGGGCCACCAAAGAGGCTGTTCAAGTGTCATCATGATCCTTCTTCCAGCCAGCTGATGGTTATGATGTGTTCCTCATCAGGTTCATTACCAAAGATTTTGTAGGGACATGTCAAAGATCCACTAATCTCTGACTTTCTGGGCAACGCAGGTGTCAAAGGAGATGTTTGAGGCAAACTGTCCCTAACATATCTCCTAGGAGAAATTCTCACAAGATGGATTTCCCACCCCATCAATGACAACAGTCAGGTTTTAGACTAAGACAGCAGTGAAGGATGTTACTATTATATTACTGGGAAAAGACTGCTACTTTTTTTTCATCTCCATCACTTTTTTTGGTAAATATTCTGAGGATTTGCACATCTGTGTGTGTCATCTCTGGCAGTCTGCAGTTGCCTGACTTTGGTAATGAAAATAGGGCTTAGGAATGACAGCAGAAGTCCCAGACTGCCTGGGCCTGGGGGTGGCTTGCTGTTGACCCATGGGGACTCCTCCAGGAGCAGGCACAGGTGTGGTGGCCGTGCCACCGCTGTCTAAGCTGTGTGTGCCCTTGGGAGAGAGCTTCATCCTTCAGCACTGGGAGGCCAGAGCCTTTTCCAATTGCTGAAATTCACTGAGGAGAAGATACAAAAATAAAATAAACGTCTCGGTTTTATTTTCCATTGAACTGATGTTCCTTTAGAATTGGTCGTTCCACACACTACTCACCTTGCTGGCAAAAGCATCGGTGATCAATGAGGACAAAGTGATTCTGACTGTCAGCTTGCCACATCCAGCCAGAGCAAACGAACACATCAGAAGCTGATTTTGTGCAAGGCCTGCTTTTGATTTGTGCATTTTTCTGGCAGACTTGGGCTATGCCCTATTACTTTCTTACAATAAAAGGGAACATTTCTTCTACTGGAGCTTGCAGCATGCAGCTGCAATAATCATAGGGGAGCCCCAGGTGGTCTGATTTATGGTGTTTAATGTGAACCCCTGAGGTTCAGTGGGGAGAGATATATAAAGTATAAAACATTTTGCAGAATTGTTTTGCCACACTTCGTTTCCAACTTGCAATGGGCCTCCTTCATTTATCTCCCTGCCCCAAGACAGCTTATCTAAACGTATGTTTATTAAAGAGCTCCTGAACCATGTTAAAGTTGCTTCTGAAAATATTCTGACTAATGGCGATGTTGATGAGGGTGAATCATTGCTGAGAACATCGTGCTCATCAGGACAGTTTCTCAGCTGATGGGATTTGGCAGAATGCCATGGGAGTTGGTGGCACTTTTCTGTGGATGGGTATCGGGCAAGGATTGAAACTCCGGGCAGGCGAAGAGTGACTGCAGCTCTGATGGAGCTCTGTGGATTTGGACTGGCTGAGAGCCTGCAGTTCATAAAAGGAAGGCCTGAACTTAAATGCTTTTATTCTACATTCTTTATACGGGGAATGTTATTTACTGAATGTTAGTGCGAGGATGCATCAGCAAATGAGGCAAGGAGTAAGAAGCTATTAGTTTGACTGTGCTGCCATTATTAAGGTACTGGCTACAGGTTTCGTTGCTGTCCTTCCCAAGAACAAGTCAGAGCAAGCTGGGTTAGGGCTACCCCCCGCGCTGGGAGTCCGCAGTGGGAGCGGTGGAGGAGGTGCGCTGGCTGCACCCATCCACGCAACTGCACTGGCACCAGCGGCAGGGAGGGACTGGCTGAGCAAGCTACAGGGATGTGCCTGGGGCTTTGGCTGACTCTGTTCAAACAATGGTTTGTCCAGGCAAGGAGACGGATTTCCACCCCTGGTACAGCCTGTGACTCAGAGTCCGTGCTGGAGCCCTTCTCCTCAGCGTGCTTTCAGCGAGCCCGATTGCAAAATTACCATGACGGATCCAGATCTCGTCTGTCTTCACTAGCCGGGGGAGCTTAGACTCAGGGTTTAAACCTAGGTTCCTCTGTAACTAGAAATGATGTAGTTGCATAGTATTACAAGCACAAGATAGTCCTCAAGGTGGAATTCATGTCCTGAAGTGTTTAGTGAAGCAAAATAAGACGACAGTAGCTGAGAAAAGAAGGTACTGGCTGAGTTGATGCTTGCTTGATGAGGAAGTGAAGGAATGAAATCAGAGTAGGCTCAATGATTAAACTTGTACTGGATCAACCGTAGGGGTTTGGTTTCGTTGTTTAACCCTCTCCATTCCTGTGCTACCTACAACTGAAACTTCCTGATATTTTTTTTGGCAGAGAATAGACGATGTTTGTTATAGCACTTAGTTTCAGCTAATGACAAGAAGACACAATCTGTAATCTTGTCTATTACCTGTCCTGTATCACACCCTTTCATTTACTACATTAAAGTAGCAGTAAAAAGCATTCCAAGAGACACAATGGAGCAGCACAGCAGCCCCAACACAGTTTAAGGCTGTGTATTATATTACAAAATGACACTTTTTTTTGAGGTAGGAAAGGGGGGGAGATATTGTGCCAGTTTACAGGAAGGTTGGGCAAAAGGTCAGGGAAAGTGCGTGATTATTATCGACTCTGCGGAGGCCACACCTGTGTGAAATGTTTAATGCTGACACAAGAATGAACTTGAAGCCTGTTTGGAACATACAAGCAGCAAAGACAATCAGAGAACTTAAATGGGAATTTACACTGTGTTGAAAAAATAAAAATATAATTATTAGAATCGGCTATAGGATGGAGAGCCCAAAAAGCAGCTGACAGAGATCTAAAAGTGTAGTCAAGGCCACCGTCATCTTACTAAGGACGTGGAGTGCACGGAGGTTACAGAGCTCGGCATGAAAGTGGTCCATCAAGAGCAGCTTTGGCAGGTGAAGGAAGAGGGCTCAGTTTTAGGTTGTAGTGAATGTACCTTCTCTGTAAGCAGGACGGACTATTGCCGTGGTGTGACTGCTGGATTTGGAACCTGTAAACGAAACGACTGGCTGACTTTCGTTCTTGCACACCTACCCTAACAGGAGGCAGGAGTTGGTTTCCGCATTGCTGCAAACCTGCTTAACTTTGCCAGCATCAGTCGCTTTGTGACTGTCTGTACCAGTTCGGACTTAATGCCAGTTGCAACTTGCTCACCACTGCCGGCTGGAATGGAACCCAAACCTGGCTCCTCTACTGATGCTCTATCATAACACCCTTCTTCGTCTCCTCCTCTGAAAATCTTGCACTTAGAGATATTGAACCCTAAAGGAGAAGTGACTCTCAGCGGACCTAATTTTGTATGAGTAATTCACTTTTAAAGCTTGGATCTATTCCATCTTCCTTGTGACTAATGGTACCCGAACAGAAGATAATTGTATAATCATTTTCCAATTGCTTAATAATTCATTTTCCTTGTTTGCAAGATGCTGTTTTTCAGCATTTCAGACGAGATGCAAGGACCTGCGTGCAGTAATGAGTGACAGACAATTGTTTATTTCTCAGCAATAACGCCATTAAAGAGAACTTTACGCTTAGAGCCCTGACAGCTGGCAAGATCCTGACATTCTTACTCATCTCTCAACCCAGTGGAAGGCCTGTCGGCAGGCAATTAGTCCACGGTTTCGCATGATGTTGTCTTTAGTGGCAACGCTCGCTTGAGGAGTTCTGACCCCACCACTTCTTGCCTGCTCGCCAACACCTAAAAGCCAGCACATCGCAACCGCTCGGGGCTGCGCTGCAGGCACCAACACAGCAGCCCCGCAAATAGTTCTGTTGGTGATGCTGGTGGAAAGGGGAGGAGAGAATAGGTGGGAGCTGAAACCTCTCAAGCTGGTTCCTCTGTTGGAGGGGGATGAACTTCCTCAGATGTGGAAAGCTTGGGCGGGAGGGAAGGATCCTGCACTGGTAGCATACAATGTTGTCTCCAACGGCTGGACCAGCCAAGTTGAAGAAAGTTATTCAGGGAGAAAAGGGCAGGCAGAGGAGGAGAAGCAGAGAGGCGACTGGGTGTGGAAATGCGCGTGCATCTCTGATATGGCAGAAGAAATGTGCATAAAGACCAGAAATTTCCCAGAGGCTTTGATCTAGTTGCAGAAAATGCTTTTGAACAGAGGGGACCAGTGCAGGAAAATAGGTTGCGTAGATGTTTTATGTTATTTTAAACAGAGCTGATGCCTATGTGTGACTTCACTGTATTGTATTCTTAAATAGATGAACAAAAAGTATTCACTTTTTTTGGGAGAATGGATTCCTGAGGCTTAGGAGTTGATGATGATGTTTAGGGGTAGAAAGAGAAGCCTTTTGTGGGTGGGCAATAAACTGCCATTCTTTCAAAGAGGCAACAGACAATCTGTGCCCAAGATTTCTTGCCAGGAACAGCAAGTGCCACAACCTACTGAAATAAAAAGAAATTTAAAGCACGTGGGTCCAGATGGAATGGGACTGAAACACAGAGCCCGGAGAATGTCCAGTTCTAGCAGGGTTGTGTGATCCCTGCTAGGGCCAAGAAATACATTTTATACTGCAGTTACAGATATAAGCACCAAACCCCCTGTTGCATTTGGTAGTCCAGTATCAAGTCTTGATTTGGCTGATGTGAATTGATGTTTTACTCTTGGAGAGTTTGCTCTGTAGAGTCTCATCCTGGACTTCTAGAAGATTAATGAAGTAACTTGCTTTACGGTCTTTTGAGATCTATCACAGAATCGTAGGGTTGGAAGGGACCTCTGGAGATCTTCTAGTCCAGCCCCTTTTCAAACCTGAAAATGGAGCTCAGAGCTGGGTGATGTTCACAGGAATTGTGATTGAGGAGAGAAAGTTATCCGTATATCTGAACGTGAAAAAAAAGGTTCCGTTCTTGCAAAGAAATTCCACCAATTTCTTCAAAGTTGCTCAAAGTGTTCATTTAGAAATTAGAAAAATGTGTTACAGAGAACAGGGATTAGAATTTCCAGGGGAGTGAAATACAGCTTTAATTGAGAAGTGTGCACAAAACTGTATTGCATCTGTCAGTGGGTGCCTGGAAGTGGCCTGAGCTGATGTAGTTGGTGGCACTGCAAACAAAGTCAGAGGATAACGGGACCACTTTGAAAATCAATATTCAATCTTGCCTACCAGATTGAGTTCTTCTGTTCTGGCATTTAGACCTGCCTTCAGGGATGGCTGACTTGCCTGCTTCCATCCTCCAGGTAGCTGCAAGATGAGGGAGGAACCAGTTCAGCCATCGGAATCTGTCTTCCCTCTGACAGAACAGAGTAGCCGTGTTCAAACGGGGACTTCTTTAGAGGAAGAATCTGTTTGGTTTTGCTCTTTTCTACCCCCACCCCCCAGTGTTAAAATACTTGGGTCGTCTCTTAGGAACCTCTGTTCCTTCATGCATGGGAGCTTCTGCAGGTTGTCCTTATACAGGAGCGTTGCATTGTTTATTTTGTTTCCCCTCGGTATGAATTTTTTAGATTTCTCTTTTCTGATACTGCCAAAACATGCTATAGCAGGCTGTGTTCTCTCACAACCCATTCCATGTCGAAATGTAAACCCATTGCAACACAGCCCATCTGGCATATGTTGTCATAGCGTTTAAAAAGTTGCCCTGCTTTTCTGTTGGCGTGGAGAATTTTATTAAATAAGAGTATTTATTTTTCCAAATTCCCCATGGGCAAAAGCAGGTAGAAAACAGATACCTATGTCTAATTATAACCTTATATTTCACATTAATCTCTCTTAATTTTCTTTCATCCCACCTCCAGCCTGCATTCTCTCGTTCATAATTGCCACTGGATAATTTGAAGTCATTTGCTTACTCAGGGCTTTATGCCATACACTCGCGGATTGTGGCATATGAATCCTTTGCAAAAAATAAAATGAGAAGCTCGTTCTCACTGTGTAGGTAGCTCTCTCCCTCCCTGTCCCAAAGTTACCGAGCAAATTGTTGCCATTAACTTTTAAATTAGTGTACTTGTTGCTCAAGGAAAAGCTCAGTGTTCAGAGGAATTTTGCAACAGACTCCAGACTGACTGTGCGTCTTCAGGAGAGATAGTCCACGCTACGTGTGTGTTGCCAGAATACCTGATGTGTGGTTCCTCCTTGGCTGCTGTGGGAATTCCGTTGTTCCCAGGGAACTGCCTCGTTGAAGGAGAAAGGACTGCTCAGCCTTGGTCCATGGGGGACCACAGACTTGTGGCACTGTTGACCCCCAGATGGATGCCGTAACTGACCTGAGTGACAAGGATGTTGCTTTTTCATTTTTCCTCCCTCTCTAATCAGTCTTGTCTTACTCTGTGCTTTTTTTTTTTTGTGCTACTTTAAATATTTTCAGGATTATGGCCTCATTTGCTGTGTTTAGAAATATTACTGCCTCTTGATCCACAGGAAAAAAAAAAATTACCTCCCAAACCAGAAACTCTGGGAACATTCAAACTGAATGAAAAAACCCAACAAATTTTCAAGGCTCCCTGGTATGTAAATATGCTCTGACTTCTATTACGTGAATATATGGCTTGAACGTGGTGAGATTATTAGCGGCAGTTATCCTAAAAGGAGATATAATTCCTCCTCTAGCTCACTGTCCTATTTCCAGCTCCCTCGAAGCGGTCTCTCTCTTTTTACAGAGTTAAGTCACAGAAATCCTTTAGTTCGTTAGATATGGACAAACAAAAGGGGAAACACACTTCCAGTTCTTAAACTAGCCATGGCTTGGGAAAGGCCTGCCCCAGTTTCCAAACAGACTGAAGTCCTTGTGTAGTTTCCTTTCCTTTGGTTTTCTTTGGCCCCACAGCCCACTGAGCTGGGCAGAGAGTTGCTCTCACTGCCAAAGAGATGTGTCTAAACAAAAGCAAGTCCTAGCAAGGCCTCTCGTGCCTCGAGAGGGAATATTCCCATTGCCTGCTCTCTTGCAGTCCGGTCACCGGTGGCTCAACCTCAGTTTCCCTTCCTTTGCATCAGGGAACAACATGCACAGGGTTTTTACTTATCCTTAAGCACTTAAACCCCAGTTATGAAATGTTGTTGCGACCCGCTCTCCTTTGGGCTTCAGTGAGAATGAAGACCCTTACTGCCGCAGGGGAACGGTCCTACACAGCACCATAGTCTGACTGGGATGTTGTATTGTGCGTTTTCTGTCAGGCAAATGTCATCCCACTGGGTTAACCTGTTGGACACACGTTGATCTCTTACTTTGTATTCGCTTCCTTTGGTCAAGAAGTATGCAAAGCCTTGGTCTGCTACACTGGTTAATGTTTTCTGCTATTCACATTTCTTTCAATCCATTTTATGCAGCCCTATTTTTTTTGGTCAAAGTCTTTCATATTCCGAGTCATTTATCTCCTAAAACAGCTACTTAGTTGCAACTTCAGTGTTAAGAATTTACAGTGTGATAGAGCTGGGGAGAGGGTGGCTGAAAATCAAACATTATCAAGCAAAAGCACATGCCACTTCTTGTGTATCTTATTCTGCAATTCTTTGAAGTTTAATCTTTTCAAAAGAAAAGCCTTTCAGCTACTTTGTGGCAACAACTCGGCCTTGTAACTTTTGACTGCACAGTGCTCCTAGTTCATAAACTGATCTCATCCTTTTCTGACAATTAATGCTAAAGCGAATTTAAACTGTATCTCCTACTGCCACCGCATCAGCCGTCTGGAGCAGTTTGCCTACCTTGGTCTCCCACACTAATTCTCTCTGTGCCTTTTCACAATGCTGCTAAAAACCCTGACCACCTTGATAGCTTGTCGGCTGGTAGAGCCCTAAATGAATT
The DNA here is from genome assembly GCF_964199755.1 of Larus michahellis. Classification (NCBI taxonomy): domain Eukaryota; kingdom Metazoa; phylum Chordata; class Aves; order Charadriiformes; family Laridae; genus Larus; species Larus michahellis. Next base: position 1,381,177 of record NC_133901.1, on the reverse strand, counting down.
TCCCTTCATGCGTGGATTTGGTTGTGCATCCACTTTGCATAGGGGACTAGAGAAGGGGTGACTGAAGGCCGCACATGGGGATCAGGAGATCAGCTTAAGCGGTGCCATAAGCCTTTGAAGCCACCTTCACCTTATGTTTTGGCTGCATTAAGCTGCAGAACAGAGCAGGGGTCAGTGCAGCTCACGCGTGCCCTGGGCGAAGCTCGGCATGAACTTCTCCTTCCTTCCCCTTCTACCGAGTGCTCTGCAGAGCTGCAGCCCCAGCGCTTCATCCGTCTCCTGTGCGGTTGTGTGAACTGTGCGCATCCCCAGACCAGCATACAGAGATGCTCTCGGAGCTGCGATGAGGCCTGTAAAAGGAAGAATTCTCCTTGCATCCTTTTCTTTTCATGCAAGGAAGAAGCATTCACAGGTTGGCTCTCAAGGCTCCCATTTATCTGAAAAGCACTATCTTGATTACTGCGTTAAAAGTGGAAATATTTTTATACTGTGATAAGATTTTTCTTTTTTTTTTTTTTTGGTCTAAATGTGGGCTGGTAAACAGTGAGTATAATATCACATTGCCTTCTGGTTTGTTCTGTAGTCAAAGGAGTAATTATACGAAAGTTGTCTTCCCCGCCCCCCCCCTTTAGCTCCTGTTGTACAGTAATTCTGCTGGCATTGGGTTACGAGAGAATTGTATTTACACCAAGGCCTCTGAAATAGTCTGTGTACAGAAACTCAGAGTCGTGAGTCAGACGCTTCTTGCATCTCACGAGGTTTCCCATAGCAGGTTATACATTTCAGAGCATTCCGCATCCTATTTTCAAAGGCTTAGCACTCACAGCTGGGGCCAAATTTTCAAAAGAGAAACATTTTGATGTAGAGCCTGAAATAAGGGACTGTGATGAAAATGCGATCGTTACCTATCACTTTGGAAAACCCGTGAGCTTATTTTTGTTGCCTTAACAGTACCTTTGCTTAAACACCTATATTAATAAAAACATCTTGCCCTTTGTGAACTGACTGTAAATGTTTCCTGAGGACGTTACTAAACTCATACATGTCAGTGGCATAACTGTTTCCATGGAAACTAACATACTTTTAAAGGAAAATAATAAAACACACAACAGAGGACATATGAGACCATAAAAACGGCCATAGCAGGTTCGAGCAGAGGTCTGTTGAGATGTGTGTCCTGCATCCGGCAGTGGTCAACGGAAGGTGCTTGGGGAGGTGTGTCAGAACAATGGGAGCATGTGGCAATGCTGCTCCAGAAATTCTTTCAGCTTTAGCAGTTTTGGACTCATATTTCCTGAGCCAAAGGCGTCAGCCTTACAAGCAACATGTAAATTTTTTTGCTACTGTGAAAAGCCTCGTACAGCACAATGACATGTCTTTGCAATCAGGCTCTTGCAACCATATCATTCCGCAGAGAACACAGGGGCAATTTGACCGTCTTTAGTTGTTAATTCAGTCCTTCCTCAAGCAAAATGCCTGCTAGCTTTGCTTCCTTAAATGTTTCAAGATTAACTGTCTAGAATTCATCATGGAGATGCTTTAGGGAAAGAACTGGGGTCATAGGGTTTCGCTTAGAATGACAGTTGGAAGAGAGCAATCCTCTGTATATTATTACACTCTTTTATCCTAAGAGCTAATCATTTGTTCAATTTTTCTTAATATCACATGTCTAACATAACCTTGTTCACTTCACCTGCCCTTTGTCCCTGCCCCCGTCCATCTCGATCAGGACGCTCCTTTTAAAACAGGTGGTTAAAATGATGTGCTTCCCGTCTTTTTTAAGGAGGATTGCACATCTTCATGTAAGTTTGAAGCCAGACTTTAAAGAAATGTGGTTTCCAGTTGTGCAAGTGTGTAAAAAAATTTTTTTTCTATATGCGTTTCTCAGTGCTGAAACTTGGAGTGCCGTCTCTGTGCATGGTAAATTGTATCAGTGCCAAGTCTTCATTGTAGCTGGGGAGAAAGCAAGAGGTGTGCCCACACGCAAGCTGCTTGACCCCAGCTGACATGCGTAATCTTAATATTCCACGAATCTGATGAGTTTGGTCACGGTTTGACCATGCTCTGCTGCAGATTTTCAGATGTCCAGAGCATGTACCGTGTGTTTGCCTATGTGGGCTAGTGAAATATTATGCTGGGGAAAGACCCTGATTTATTAGGCTTTAAACAAAAAGTCCACCTTGGGTGTTAATTGGAATCTAAATTCAGGTGTTAACCTCTTCGATTGAAAATACATGCTGAGTAATTACGGGAAAGAGGCCAATTTCAGGCACAGCAGTAATTACTGAATTAGCAGAAAAGTTCAAGAAGAGCTTCAAATTTCATATCATTGCTAAGGTTTCTGAGGAACAGTTAATCCTGAAGTGACTGCGCTCCTCACACCTGTATATGTTTTTGGAAACTTCACTTAAATTTCAAAGAAATCTCTGCATGAATAATTCCAGAACCAGATGTCAATATTTCTTAAAATGTTGCTTTGTTTTCAAATGCAGAAGACTGACTATCAGCCTGACATTTCAGTGCTGATGAGACCAGGGAGAAAAGCTTTTTTTTTTTTTTTTTTTTTTTTGTTAGGTAGTATTTCTTTTTCTTGTTTGTGAACTTTGTGCTCTCTTGCTTGATTCATTTAAGTGGAATCCTCTGGTATAACCTCCTGCCTGTAGTGGTGTGCCTCATGTCTACTGCTTCTCAAATTTTCCTTTCCCCAAGAAAGTCTTCACATTATTTACCTGACCACATCGGTAGCTGCCAAAACAAGGAAATCCATGTCCTCATCTTCGGTGCCAATGTCACAGTTCAGTCACCAAAACAAATCTTAAACGCTATCACTTGTATGTCGGGTTTCAGGCCATTAACGTTTATGATAATATTTTGCTCTGGACAATAGCTGTGTCTATTTTAAGAGTTAAAGCCTCTTTTCAACCCTTGAAGAACTGTTTGGTTGTCGTCAGATATTGTGATGTAGCAAAAAAGATGAGAGATGCCACAAGTATTTCAGTTACAGTAACAAGAGCTTAGGAGTGGATATGTGGGGTGAAACCTTGACATTGTTGAAGTACAGTGCAGGAGCCTTTTATTCATGGTTTTGGTATAGTTGCATGATAAAGGAGTAGATACAGCTACAGTATATGGCCAGAGGTGCCATTCTGAAAGTGCAGAATCTGTACCACAAGTGCTTGATAACATGTCTGTGCACTCACAAGAAGAATCTGATGCAAATCCTTAAATATAGAAGCTTTCTATTTAGTTCTCAATAGGTACTAGACCATTATTGAGTAAGTCTTTCCATTAATACTTTTTTGACAACTTTCCTTTGAGAAAAATCCATTTACAGACAAACAATTCAGATCCTTAAAACAAACTGGTCGTATATTGATATCAATTAACTAGAGAGTAAGCTACTCCCAGGTTCAAAGAACTTCTTTGTGTATTGAAAAGACAGATTATGATTGCTTCAGAGAGTATTTAAGGCCACCTTGATAAGGCAAATCCAACCAGTAACTCAGAGCACTTTTGAACTGTTTTATCTAATTTATCATATATCTAAATGGCAAGTTGTGCTGTTAGGAGAAAAAATATCTGATACGTGAATTCTTTGATTCTGTCTATTGTGACAAACCCTTGGTCAGTTGATTCTCTCTTGCTGCATCCAATATCTTTGACTAAGACAGAATGTCAGCATATAATACATGTTCTGACAGTGTGATGCATACGTTGATGCATGTACAAGAACAATACACCTGTGAAATTCACCAGGATTCTATTTTATAATAAAAATACTATATTATATAAACTTTTTCTGATACTCTTTTCTATGTGCATTGATTCTCTGAGTGTGCTGCAATCAGGCAAAGCCACTGTGAGACTTATCAGAAGGTAATCCCAAATTGTGAAATCATTCTCACTCATTAATATCTCTGGGAATTTGAATTGAACAGTGGAACAATTCATGCTTGCTTTTGGTTTTTTTTTTATTATCTCCAATACATAAATCCAAGTCCTGCAGGATATTTATTTTGCACATATCTGGCATGCATTAATCAATAATAAAGAGAAAATTGTACAGTGATTAAAGGCTCTGCTTGGAATGAATGATCCAAACATTACGTTGAATTGTTTTCAATTAATTTATTAAAGTTTCAGGTGCAGCTATCTAACTTATTTGTGCAGCCAGCATTTGCAACAGTGGTAATAAAAGACTATGGCTTTAGGAGATTTATCTAGCAATCAAAATATACAGTATTTTTAAACTGTCATTATATTCTCCTTATCCTATGTACTATATTAGGCATTGAAATGAAATAAGGGAAGGGAGCTGAGGAGAAAGAGGAATGGGGAGGTGACAAGATAGTGTTTGTGTACAACACCCACAGTGTCTTCCTGAGAAGTCCAGAAAGAAAAAGAGGGTTCTGGTACTTAATGTGCAGAATGGTGAAGTTTGTTGAAATTACATGTTCCTGTTTTCTAGGAGCAGGAATACCCTTGATGGTTTTTGTCTGTGTGTTGGGAGACACGGCTGATACTCAGAATCATCGTGGGCAGTGTTCAGGATCCGCAGGGCCTGCTGCGGGGATGGTCCTGTAGTCTGTGTCACGCAGGGGTGGCTGGACCATGGCTCCATAGATGAGTAAAGTAGGGAGAGGGTAGTAATGTCTGTACAAGGCAGCCTGCCTAAGTTAGGCTCTGAAACGTCTTCTTTTCATGGACTCTCCAGGGAGCCGGAGACTGGTCTAGTTTGTACTGGTGAGGTCTACAGACCTTTGTGGTGGGTGGTCTGTATGCGAGCCCCAGTTCGCTCAGATGTGAGGCATGCTGTGATGATTTTGTCCAACTGCACTGACTCTCCCCGTGATCCTAGACTTACTGATAGTTCATGTTTTTCTGGTTCTGTGTTTAAAAAAAAAAAAAAAGCCACGGGGGATGGAAAAGGGGAAAATCCATAGGATAATTAAGGACAATAACTCTATACCTGTTTATTTTATCCCATCTTAAACCTTTCTGACATGTACTGATGTCTGTAATGTAAGTGCCCTAAAGGTGTGTGGGCCGTCATATTCTTTGGTGGTGTTTGCTTTAGGAACTTAGCTGTCTGAAAGTTTTGATATCTAAGAGGAACTCCATGTTCTGGCATGATGCAGCTTGCAGGCTTCAGGGAGAAAAACAAGCCCAGCAATGCACACACTAGTCCCCTTTTAAGCCGCTGGAGGTAAAAGCATAGAAGTTCAGGCACTTAGATGTCCAGACTGAATGTAAAGAGATAAGTGATTGTATTTGTAATACCTCGGTGTGCTGGATGATTCATTCAACCAATTAATAAACCCCTGCCCTGAGCATAAAGCAAAGCCTGTTTGGAAAGGTTAATGTCAGACTCTCAGACAGCTCAGTTAAAGTTACCTTTTTGCACTCTGCAGGAGCTCCCTGAAAATCTTGTCATAAAGTCTGCTTCGTGAAGCAGAGCAAAATAATGCAGTAATAACACTTGGTATCTCATAAAAAGCCATCAGAGAATCTCCAAGCACTTTGGACAAATTAGTAAAGCCAGCTCAGCTCTGTCCATTGCCAGGTAGAGCAGGTCTATGTCCTTTAGCAAGAGGAAGGCTTTTTTTCCTTTTTATTTCTTTCATCTTCCCTGTTTCAAAAAGACTACTTTTCTCCTTTAAAAAAAAAAATAATAAAAAAAATAATCTTTGAACGTGTTCCTGTTCTGCATGGTCTCAAAGTGAAAAACTCTCAGGAGGCCACAGCAGGGAAAACAGCAATGAACAAGTTTAAAGCAGGAACCCTGTTCTGAGGTGCGCAGGAGTTGAAGGCAAAAGTGCTATTGGCTGAGTGGGATCCAGATCGTACTTCACATTTAGCTGAGGCTAAAGAAGTTTCTCAGGATCAAGTCAAGTCCCACCCCAGCTGCTGGTGATTGGAATTTTTCCATTTATTTTAATGGAGGCAATATTGCCACTCCTAGAGGTTTCACTCGGAACAGAACTAGCTCTAGAGGGTGGGGAATATCCATGGAGGGGTTACTTCTGGCTGCCTGTTCTGTTTTTCATGAACTTTCTCAATTTATGCTCTCCCACCCCTTTTCTAAAGGTGACTTTTGTTTTTATTTTTCCCTTCAATAGAACTCGTTTCAAAATCTCCCACAGCTCTAAGCAGAGGTTTGTGTCTTGCAAACAAATAAATACTCTTGTTGTGAAAGTAATTAATTCTTTCTTTGATCTGACATGATCAAGCTAAGGTTAAAAGAATACTAAGTAGTCAAGGAAACTCACTCCCACATCTTTACCCTTATATTTGTTTTCAGAAGGCTTGAAATGGGATGAACCCTGTTCTTCCTTACCTCATAATAACTTTAATTTGTTTAACAGTTGGATAAAAAGCAAATTAATCACACAAGTACCTTCAAAGGGAGAATTTGGACATAGAAAATATTCAGCTGTGAAACAACCATCTGCCATCGCATGCGGTTTAAGTAGCTAGTACCCCTGCGCAGAGATGTAGCTGTGCATCTGAGCATCCTTAATCCTTTCCAATGCAAAGTAAAAAGGACTTGTCTGTGGCATTGTGCTTCAGATGAGTTACTGTTAGTAAATTGTGACTGTGGTAGCTATTTGACTAGTAACCATGCATCTATGCATTACATATGGAAAAGTGTCTTGCTTAGTAGCTGGCCAGAGTGAGATCCAATTTCTGGAAGCAGTAGTCAGAAAACAACAAATTCTCCCCAAATTCAGGATCAGTAAAGATAATTAACCAAAGGAAATAGTTTACCAAGGACAACTTTACTATGTGCCTTGTCCAACTCGAAATGCATTTAAAATCAAGGTAAACACTGTAATAGGTAGGAGCTGTTGAATTTGTGACCTTTTTCTAGAAGAATTATTATCTGCCTGTGTTTTAATATTAGCTATTGTTTGATGACGGAAATGTTTCAAACTGTTTTTCTGAAATAGTTAACTATGTGTTGTGAAGCTAGAGAACTGATCCAGCTCTTCAGCTGCTGGTACCAGACTGATTTGTACCGGTGAAGCCGTGGCTGGCTGTGCTTCCTGTGGGAATCCCGAGAGCAGAAAGCTTCCAGTACAAGTAATACTTTGCACTGAGTCCTGGGCCCAGCTCACTTCTGCTGTGACTCCAAATGCCTAAGGACATAAGAGAAAAGGTGAACAATAAAAGTGTCTCCAGACTGAGAATAAGAGGTCTATTTTGCCCGTAACAACGAATACATGGAAAAAGATCACAGAATTCTCTTTCTGCCTATAAATCTGGCTCTGAGGCTTGAGGCTCATAGGTTTCACTTGTTCCTTATGATCTGAAACAGATCCAATGTCAATCAAGGCTAGGAAGGGGGAAACCCTGCTCTGAGGAAATGGCTGAACAAGAGCCCCTGTGAAGCTCCGTTGCTTAACTAACAAGCTGAAGTAAATCCAGTTTGGTGACGATGCCGTGAGGAAGAAGAGAAAGGGCCGGGAAGGGCTGTGGAGCTGGGCCTGGTGGGCAGGGGCGGCGCTGGGCCTGCTGCAGGCTGGCCCTGAGGCGTAAGCAGCCCCCAGCTCCCCACTCTAAGCTGGAGCAGCCGCTCCCTCTGACAGGAAACTTCCACATTTTGGGTCAATCGTGAATAGTTTTGCAGTAAGGCGTTTGTTGTGAGAAAGCTTCCCCAGCACCAGGGCAGAAATCTTCCCTGAAGGAAGGGAAAGGCCACCCCGCTGCATCTCCCTGCAGGCCATGGCTGGGGCCTGCTCTGCCCTGAGGCCTCAGGTCTGGTTCAGAGGCCTCAGTCCCCACTTAATCCTCAGAATGATGGAATGAAATCTCCACACCTCGCAGTTTTCTGTGGATTTCTTTCGGGCTAGTCCAGGTAGTTGTTATTCCCATACGTTTCTGCCTCTGATACAGCTAACCTGCTGGGGCATGGCACTGATACGTCTGGTCACTTGGAACAAGTTTGTTTTCATCATGCTTGTCCTTACAGGATTTATGTGAGGTATGAGTCTCATTAAATTAATAGCCTTCATCTTTTCAGCATAGGATACATTTAAAACCATCTGGTCCTAAATGCTAGGTGTCTTTATCCATAAATGAAATGACAGGGTTGGGAACCTCCTTTCAGCCCTGAAGCAAGCCACAAAACCGCCAAACCCCATGGTCCCCTCCATTCAAAAGTGCTGCTCCTTAGGGTGCCTGAAAAATTACTTTCTTCTGGGTATGCAGCTGTTTCCCAAAGCTGATAGTGGCGAGTGTGCCCGTACATTCTGTTTCTGACCAAAGCTTGATGGCACCTTCCAAACCTGAGGCCCTGAAAAGCAGCTGGATGTGAGCACTGAGCTGCCCCTTCTCCGGCCTGCTAGCAACCTCAAACAAGCATAACTGTGACTGAAAAACACCCCCAGCCACGAAAATACCCCACAGTTCTCCCCCGAAAGGTGTCTCTGTCAGTCACTGTTGGCTCTGTGGCTTTTACCAAATGGGAGATTTGGTTGCACATGGTTTTCTTTTAATAAAGTGTCCTCATCTGTGGTATGAGGATATCCTGATGAATAAGATCCAAAAGGAAGTACCTAATACTGCTGAAAGCTAAATTAGGAGATTGCTTCAAAACAAGACATTTAAACACGTTAATGAAGGTATTAGGTGTTTAACAGGAGTCTGGCTAGATGAGCAGATGTTTGCCAAGGACCTTTTTTTCTGATGTATCAGTGAAGAAATAAAAAAGTGAAAGGGTAGTCGTGATCCCACACAAATGAAAGAAAATATACTTGAACTTATTGCTGGTTTGAATTGCTTCCCATTCCAGCTACTTGATTCCTTGGGTTTGTTTTGTTCTCATGTGATTGGATTGAATGTTTTAGGGTTTAAAAAATTAGAAGCTTTATCGAGGTTTCCTAATACCGTAGGATTTCAGGTTTTGTGCAGACACTCATACTGTTTGAATCCAAAGGAATTTAAATTATGGATGCTGATGGTTAATTTTATCTATGATGTTGTTTATGCTGTGTGCGACACTCTGTGTGTGTTTGGGAGTCATCTTGCAACTTCTGATAATTAAAGTAAATATTTCACTACGTAAAGATTTTTGAATTGAGTCTGGATGTTTTAGCGAAGTTGTTGGGCTGTAGCTGTAGGACACGTATTCGGCTGTACGATACTGGGCTGGAATTGGAAGGAACCATTATAGAGCTCACGTCATAATCTTCTGTCTTTAAAATTACTGAGACTGCACTCGCTTTCCTTCTCATAAAGACCTCTCATCATACAAAAAGCATTACTCCAGAGTTCAGATGCAGAGATCTGGATAATTTTCTGTGGGAGAACTAGTAGAAGACATTCTGGATATGGACTGAAACAGTTTAAATGTCACTTCATATTCTGTTAAGGTGTCATCTTTGCAGTGAGCTTGGTTTTTGCACAGAAGAGGGAGTATGTGTAGATGTATCTGTATCTGAGATCTTTTAAGATTCACCTGTGGCTGGAGTCATCTCTGTAGAGAACATACGTGTCTTTGTTGCTTCTGCTTCAGCTCCTAAGTAATGCAGTTTGTATGTGGCTGCATAATCTGTGGCTATCGTCCTACATGCTACCCCAGAGTGTCAAAATTCATCTCCCATGAAAGGTCAGCCTGTGATACAGAGTAATGTAGAATGGCAACTAGAGGGGGATTCTGCAACCTGCTTCCGTTATGTGAATTACCTCTTTGGGATTTTCTTTACTGTCTTGGTGACTTTAAAAAATAAACAAATCTCCATCTGAATTTGCTCTTCGTTTTTCTCTCCCTTCATCTCCAGCCTCTGACAGTAAAACATCAACGAAAATTAACTGCGTGCAGCTGTGGTCAAGTGGGTTTGGAATATGCAAACAAGATCACTCAGGTCTGGACACTGACACTGTCCAAACTCTCTTATCAATCTGTGTTATAGGGATTTACTTTTACCTACTTTTGTGATTGAAGTCTCTGCTGTAAATGGAGCCTCTGACTCAGATAACCAGTACTGTATCAAGTTCATATAGCCTATTAAAATAACATTACATAGTTAGATGGGATGGTCCTTTTACAATCTTCTTAACAAGGAAGAAACTGATGCCTAAGGCACTGAGCACTGCCTGCGAGATAGAGAGAGCCCTAAATCATTGCTTTCGATGTGTATTCAGGCCGCTAACTTCTGTGCAGCTCAATGTCTTGCAAGGATGGGCCCCTAACAGAGCTGTTAAATGGGCTCAGCTACAAGAGTTGCTGCAAGTGTGCACCTGTCTAGTGACAGCAAGTTAAAAGATAAGTGCCTGAATAAATCAGTCGACAGGTTTTATGAAAGACTTGGGAGGAGAGAGAGGACAGCAGAAAATAGTTGTTTGTAATGCTAATAAAAAATGAAACATGTTTTAAAAGCATGTGAGAACAAGCAAATATTAGCAGGTGTTGTAAATGTCCAGGCTTACAGCAGAGTTTGAGCCACACTGGGTAAACTACTTTCTCATGGGTTAAACTGTGCTGAAGATGCTAGTTCAGCCACATAGCCTCAGTGAAGGAAATTGTAATTTAGGGATGGATGACATATCTTAGTCTCTGAAGTCTCTCTTGACTTCTTTACCACAGATTCTTCTTTCCAGGTCTGCTCTGGGATCCCTAAACTACTTATACTACATAACACACTTGTGCATTCCTTCTTCATACACTTAATTTTGGGGGCAAAATCCTGGCATTCACCACCTTTCCCAGCACTTCCACAAATCTAAATTTTCTCAGTGACTGTTTCCATTGCATTTCAGACCATCAGGAGCAGTTTCCAAGGAGACTACCTCCTTGTGGGTTGAATCTTCAGCAGGTGCATATTAGCTCATTTCCAGTGAAGTCTGCAGGGTGAGTTGTTCCAGTTTATTTATGGTATTAAGTTCACTAATCAAACTGTTAGCTGTATCACGAATGAAAAAAAGTGGTTTAATCTCTTTTGACTACTCTTGAGGGCAATACAGATGATCAGTCTGTGGTTTCAAAATAAACAAACTCATTCTGGCTACAGAAAGTAAAGCCTGTTTGCACTACATGCATCAAATTCCACCACAGGCTTGAGATTTTTAAGGAAATGGCAAGTTCTGGAAAACAATATGTTTGCATACGATTTCTGTAAGTCTTACTTTTCAGAGCATTAGGAGACCAGCCTGCAGCTCTTCTGGTTGCTTTGTGTAAAACGGGGAACATCAGGATGCTGACTGAAATTTTGCAGCATTTTTTCCTCCTTTGGCACTTCTCTCTCTGTGATGGCGATACAGGTGGCAATTGTGAAGTGTACTTATTTTTTCCACAGAAAGCCCAAAGTTAGCATTTGCTACAGATCGTTGCTGTGCCTCCCTCAGCAGGTCCCATCCTGGAACTAATTGACTTTCTGTTTGGTGTGTGTGTTCTTGGGGGAGGCATATGCGGTTTTTACTTTAATTATCAGTACAGCAGGCTAGACTTGCCTGTGTATAATGTTAGAAATAGAAGAAACGCTGTAGGCAGTTTATGTCACATTAATTTATAGCTTGGATAGGATTTGGATAACCATATGAATTACTTTACCAGTGGACTTGACCTTTACATGTGGTGGTAAATTTTGTGAAAGAGAGAACAGCAACAATGTATTTAAGGAGGGGTGGAATTTGAATCTGAATTGTCCTGATTCTGTAATAAATCAGCCACAGAATAAACATGTCTCTTCTCTCATCCCCCCCACATATGGAACGATGATTAAAACCAGGACATCAAAAAGGTTGCAGGAGTAAACAAATCTATGACACTTTTTTTTTTAAATTTATGAGCATGTTTAAAACACTAACTTTGTAATCTCTCTTAATGCACATAAATCAAGTATATGTTTTAATGGTAAAAGTATGGGTACGTTCCAGCCTTACCCTTCATAAACATATTTTGGGCTATTTCTTAAATAGCTGTGGCCCTTAATGAAAGGTGTAGCATTGCACACCCCTCTTAGTGCTGTATTTCTATGGATAATGTGTGTGTGTTTCTATCTCGGGAGGTCTCCTAGACCAGACCCTCTCTTCTGACAGTTGCATCCAGCAATATGGTAGTGTTACAAATTATTTTTAATATTATTAATGCAAGGAGTTAGCAGCTCTACCCTTTCTGTGCCCCTCAGTCTTCTCTTACAGCTTCTTGACTCATGAGGACTTTGGCATAACATGTGCAGCTTCATTGGATTGGGCTTGAAAAGTGGCTTTGCAACTAACTCAAACATGTCACTGCCATCATTTTCATGTGCAGCTTATTGTAGCGTCGTATTTGCCAAGAAAGCTATAGAAGGAAAGCTGGTTTAAAAAAAAAAAAAAAAAAAGAGAGAAAGTGAAAACCTAAATTTAGAATTAAGTAATTAAGTTTGTAGGTTAACAGATGAAATCTCACTGGGGTTTGAACTTTGGGCTGAACTAATACAAAGACATCTATGGTATAGCGAGTTGCTTGTGTAAATTTCTAGTTAGACTAAATTCATGGGAGCAGATCTAATAACATTCAGAATGTGTTGCTGGATGGAATAAGTGAGCTAAGAAACAATGTGCATCATCTTCTAATTACTATTTTAAATGTAGACTAGCATCTCAGAAGGATCACTGTTTCTCATTAAAAGTCTGACCATACAGTGCTAAACTTCCCAATTTTTGCTCAAGCCAGCACTAAAATCATAAAGGTTGGGTTGGATTGTCTGAAATTTTTAAAGCAAATTTGGCTTTAACGCACATGTAATTAAAATCTTTCAAGCATCTAACCCACTCAGTACTCGGATTCAATTGGGCTTGGTACGGAATTGTATGTGATCTGGATTCTTGTATATTAGCATGGCTTTCCCCCACCCCCATGCTATTAAGTAACTGTTGAGCATCACTGCAAATACATATTATGGTGTGACAATTTCCTACTGTATTTGGGTAAATGTTGTAGAAAACATAATGCTGTAACTCTGTTTAGTCAGGCTCTGTACAGATGTAAGGTTAGTCATGGATCAGACTTCGTTTTCATCTCTCCTTCTGCTTCATTGCCCACATATGGGGTTTTGAGCATGAATTATTAATAATTGAATCATTTTAAATGCTGGAGATGCACCAATTGCTGTCAGATTTTAAATTTGTTCCTTTTAATTACATAGTTACCATTTAATGCACAACATGGATCTAAGGAGTTCTAATTGTTAAAGAACATTTTTCATCTCTCCTGATTGGTATGAGGTAGATTAAGGGTATAAAAAAAGCTCTTCATCAAACCCACTGAATTTTCTTGTTGGTGCTAAATCAACACAATATGAGTGTAAGAAATGACCAGGAATAAACATTTTAAAGGAGGTATGCTTTTAAATCTGTGCATTCCTGTACTGTAAATAATACTGGGGGGACTAAAGCTTCCAATTGTTTTACCTGGTAACTGTAGATAGTGTAGGAAAGATAATAAGACAGAGCACACACACAAAGTGAGGATTAATTACTTCATATGGATGAAAATCTGAAGTCACCCTGGAGATGCTATTGCATCTGTTATTGCTTTGCTTTCAGCGGTTGGTGCTGATGGTAATGTTTCATCAAGGGCCTTGGAAAAATTTACATGCTAAATACTTGAGGCTTGGCTTAATAAAATGGAATTTGGAATATGCTAATCATGCTTACTTTGATTTGCTGTACCTGGCAGTTGATTGGGCCCACTTGCCACCTAGATCTTGGATCAAGGAGGTTCAGTTTGAAGACCATTCCCCAGAGATTTTCCCCTAGAACTTCATATGAAATTGATTAAGGATTTAAGGTCATCTGTAGAAAAAGGTTGTTACAAAGTGAAGTTCAAATTTCAGCAGAAACAAGTACCTATGGAAACATAGAGAAAATTTCTTCTGTTGTTTTTCCTCAACAATAATTGGACACTTATTTTTCTGATCAATCTGTGGGTACTTCCACGGAACAGCCTGAAGAGAGATGAAAGTGAGTGGGCTTTGCACGACTTTCTTAAAACCAAAATTTAGGTCTGTAATGAGCAATGCTGTAAATAGCTAGGGAGTTTTCTTTTTTTTCTAGATTCACCCACAGTGGGAAATTTCATCCCTGTCCCTCTCTGTGCCTCTCAACCAGTTTCTTTTGGTGGCTACAAGTAAATAAATGGAGGAAAATCAGAACCTGGGAAATCCAATAAGTTTAATTTGTAAGGGACGGCTTTTGATTGAGAAGTAGGCATTTGAAAAAGTGATGGACTTGATTTATATTCACCCAAGGGTAAACGTGAAATTCTGGGTGGGGAATTAAAATTTAGAAATTTTCTCAAAGAGGAATATGCTGATATAACTGTAGCCATAGCGAAGAGTTTCTGTTCAGGTAGCAGAAGTATTGAGAAATTCCTGTGCTACGGCAGAGAGAAAAGTAGGTGTTTCCTGTTAGGACAGTGAATACGCACTTGATCCTACAAGTGCAAACCCAACCTTTAGAGCCAGAAATTATGTTAGAACAACCACTACTTTCCAAATGGGTGAACCTTTCTCAAACACCAACTGTCTGTTCTTCCCTGTCTAGTTAGTGTCTCTGATAGCTGCCTTTGAGGAGCTCCATTTGAGGAAGGATTCACCACTCACTGAATGGGGGATTCACCAGTCAAGGAAAAAATAAATACATCCAAAACTTGATGTCATAGTCCTCTAAGACTCTTCTAGCTAGCTAACCATTAATAAAACCATTAATAACTGCTTGTAGAACTGCATAGTGCTTGATAGAACCTGCTAGTTTTGAAGCATCGATGGGAAACCTGTTTTCGTTGAGTTCAAATGAAAGGGCTGCACAGGGAAATGGCCTCTATACTTCTGTCGTTATCGTGTAACTTCGGGTCTGGAAGACAATGCCTGATGGTAGTGAGGTTCAATGATTGGACTGGCCTATCTGCGATTAGACCCGGTACTCTTCTCTCCAAGAACTTTATAACACTACAGATACTTTAGAAAGAGAATCAAAATATTTTAATCCTCTGTGGTAGAGAGAGTGTGAGAACAGAGGACATTACTGATTTACTGCTGTAAACAGGGAATTTTCTGTTTCTAAAAAAAAGAGGCAGACCATTGGATTTATCTTAGGCTTGACTAGAGACGTATCCAAACAGAATCCAGTTTGGATGAAAAAAAACTTGCTAAGGTGAGAAATCCATGTGCTTACACAGGAGTGTTTGGAACAGTACCCTTAGGTACGAACAGCCCTGCTCCAGTGCATTGTGGCAGGCTCCGCACAATTACATCAGTCTTTGCTCTCAAAACCAAACAGATGATACCTCATAGAAATTTTTATCTCTTCCTCCTCCTTTTTTTCTATTTTTTTCTAATGATTTGTTGAAACTGGAGGAGTCATTTTAGCTTTACATAGCATGAATTCCAAATCTGTTCTACTGGGACTTCTCGTGGGTATAGGAGAATAATTAAACTATTTCAGTACTGCAAATGATCTCACTTTTCTTTCACCTTGCCCCAGTATAATATTAGCTACTCATCATTTACATAGCTAAAATAAGAAGTTTCTGAATACCAAAGTAGTCAGAGAGCGTATTATGAAATCTTAGTTTCTCTTACATTTTATTCTGGAGTGGTTCTCAAAAGTTGTACATAATCATCTATCATTTTAATTTTGTAATGCCATTTAAATATCAAAGTAATAATATCTAAATTCATGCTAGTGTAAGATAAGGATCTAGTCCTATAATTTCAGCTGTAAGCTTAGCACCACTGAAGTTAATAAGAGTCTACAGAGCTACGTGATATGGTTGGGATCAGGCCCTCTGGAATTAGCATGACTGTCCACACACAAAAAGGCTGTTTGAGTAGGTAAGGATTTGCAGCCTTGGTGGTGTAATCTGTTGAGTCTTCCTGTTGTAACCTATCTGGAATTTTAGCAAGAAAACAATTTTCACAACTTTTGATGCTTAACCGATTTAAACTTTTAGTTTGAAACCTGATAAACTTTGCAACCTGTTGCAGCTTTGAGATTTTATTGCTTCTTGCTGCTTTCATTCACCATATGGTCTGCTATTCACAAACTCTGCCCTAATGAGAATTACTCTTGCAGGTAATTTTCTAATGATTGTCTTGGGATAAACAAATTTTTCATACTTGTTTTGCTAATGTATTCAAGTAGGTTCACAGGGGAAAAGATTAATCATCTAAAAAGCAAGCCGGTGTCTTTCATTATGCTAAAGGATCCAAAGATGATCAGAGCAAAGCCACTCGTTGCTATGACAGCAGATACCTTTTTCTCCCTTTGTGAGGTAAATGGCAGCTCCCAAGCTGATTGGCTAAAATGAGCTTATCCTGGTGACCAACCATAGGGAGTTAATTTCATCAGAAAGAGAAAATGGTGGGAAATCCTGCCGTGATTGTACAAAGGAATTTTCATTAGAAGCCAACAGAGTCAGGGGTTCTCTTTCATTATAATTAATATGTTCTATCTAATAAAATAATTTAGGAGAGGCAGACAATAGAATTAGCCTATCTATTATTTTGTATATCCACATAAGCTTTAATCTGTTTTCTACTAAGACCTACACTCAAAGTAAAGCAACCCTTATTTTCCCCATAATACCTCTATTACCGAAGACTGTCATCATGTACCTGTTTATATAATTGGAGATAAGCTAACTGCAGGCAATACAAAAGGGCTGGCATTCTTACAGGTATTTGCTGGAATCGCTCGTGCTCTATGGAAATAATGGATGCAATAAACTTTAAAGAGCAACATTTCCCTTTGGTTTATGGTGGTAATCCACATCGCATTTCTCACTTTCTCAGTGGAGGAGATTTTTATGTGGGTCAGATTCAAGGACAGAGGTTCCATGTCCGTTCACAGGTGAAAGGAAGGAATTGTAATGAGGCATTAGGGTTCTCAGTTCGGTAACAAGGAAGGGACCTACACCAGCTTGCCTGAGTTCTCACCTCCTGTGAGCTTTCAGCTGTGGCCATCTCATCTAGCCTTTCAGGTAGGATTTACCTTGAAGAGGTTGGACTCGGTCACTTCTGTACAGTTTGCCATGCATAATACATCACAGGTCAAAAAAGAGGTGGTAAGAGTCTTATTAAAAGCTGTAAATTACATACTAATGATTGCGTTTAAGTCACTGTAGAACAGGACGTAAGGTTGAGCTGTTTTACCTGCTGCAGGAGGTCTGGTTTTCCTTTTTACTGATTGCTTTTCACTGACGTTGGTCAAGAGAGATTAAGTTTAACTATGAGACTTTGTTTTGCAAGGGCCAAAGAAAGCACATCATACCTCAGAGAAAACTTCCACTGTCTGAACCTGGGCTTCTTTTTGTGGTTGCTTTACAGCTTATTTTTAAGGTCATTTGGGGGGTTTAATCATAAAAGCATTTATAACTGTTGCTTTATTTGATTCCTATGTTCATGTTTTAGGAAAAATGATGTAAAATGATGAAGTAATTCAGCTTATTGGGTATGTAGTGGATTAAAACCACTTTCTTGGTTGTTATTAGATGTTTATAAAATATGTGCTGCCACAGGAGATACAAAATCTCTATCACATCAAACTAATGTAACATGAAAACTGTGCCCTGAGACACTAATTTTTAATATGAAGCATGATCTTAAAGTCACTGAAATCACCAATTTCAGTTGGTTTTGTACAGTGCCTATACTTGAAGGTTTCATAAATCTGTAGTATCCTCTGCGATTGTCATTGTATATCTGTAGCGTGAGAGAAGAAATCTAGAACCGAGTAATGTAATAAAATTACTGTTCTTGGTGCTTTAAAATGCAAAGGTTAGGCAGTAAAGTATTAGCTTGTATACATCTGCTTTATTTACCCTTCTTATACATCAAGGGGAAAATACTGGGCTGTATCTAACATAAGGAGAAAACCAAGACAGTGGAAAGTTTAATTACTTGCCTAAAACCACAGTGATTCAGTTGCACAGATGAGATTACAATCAGGAGCTTCTGGCCCTTTGCCCAGGCTCTCTCAGTGTCATGGAGCTCTTAGTTTACATGTTATTCTACCAGGACACTTCCAAGACCTGATTTTCTGCACTGTGTATGTGTACACATGCAAAAACACTTATGGGCAAAACTTACATGTGTCTTTGTATTTAACCCTGCTAATTACATATGCAAATCTACAGCTGACAGACTGTTTGCCTTCATCTTGTGCAGTTGTGGTAACTTGGCATGCAAATTGGCCATGCAACTGTAACCTACCTTTTTGCATCTGCAAACTCCTGGGAATCCTACTCTTTGTTCTGCTTCTCAGGTTGGTGTAGTGGAGCTGGTTCATCCAATTTGCAAGCAGTGATGTGGTAGCTGAAGTAAGACCAGCCCTTCTATCAGTTGAACGCTGTCCTGTACTGTGTATGTTCAGCCGTTAACAGGAGAACAGGCTTCAGGCTCGACACTTAATGTCTTCATTTGAGATATCGAATCTTAACTGCAAGTTCATGAGAGGCATGTAAGCAACCGCTTGGGTGCCCTGACATGGCCACAATTAACAGCCAAAAAAGGGAATCATAAAAAGCATGTGCAGTGTCTCCTAGATTAAGTTTTCATCCTTTGGGATGTAAGTCTTTTTATGTCTGTAATCCCAATATTGGTCTGTCTTGAATTGGGTGTGGGACTATATGTCAATATGAAGATATCAAAGGTGTCTCTCAAGGAGTTAATGCAGCTACCTATTTCCAAGGACTGTTTTTAAGGCCAATGTGAGAATGGTATCAATGGTACTCAATGGTATCCTGGAACATAAGCATGCATTTTTATATGCCTGTGCTGTAGGCTTCTGAGAGCCTGAGTTTTGCAGGGAGAGTTCTAACATAAAAGCTTGGTGAGTAAGGAGGTCCCTTGCAAGCAGTTTTGTGAATCCAGCCCTGCCTCTCCACAGACTTCAATGCAGGCAACCTTGCAAAGAGGGCTGTGACATCAAAGCCAACTGCTTCTTTAAAATTGGCATGTTTTCTTGTTTTCTTCTGTAAAAGGTGGTGTTCTCAGGTGTGCTAAACCTTGCTGAAAGTGGCAAGTTTAACCACTGCCCTGAACTTCCATTAGCAGTAAGAGAGTTAATCGCTTGTTTCCCCTCTAAACAAAAGCCAATGCTCAGGAATTCCAGTCCTTTCCCGAAGAGGCCCCCGTGGGGTGTTGCTTTGGGAAGGGTCGGTGTGCAGTGCGGGAGAAAGGCTGAAAGAGCTCCCAGGCACGTGATATAGGTTTTGGTGGGGATGCCAGGTTAGATTTCCACCCTTCATGCCGCTGCGTAACACAGTGAACAAGGTGGCAAACTGTGGGACAGTGGCAGGAGTGAGAATGGGGGGGGAAATAGAGGGGAGGGGGTTTCCTTGCTTCAGCTTTCTGGGGCTGTGAGCACACACTACTTCTCCCCCTTCCAGCAGGAAGCTGACTTGGAGCCACCTGCTTTCAAAACTTTGGAGTTTAGGTATCTGTTCAAGTCTAAAAGAGTAAAAACTGATTTATCATAAAAATGGAGTGAAAGGAAAATAAAACGGTTGTCTCTATGGAAGTCCACACGCCAAGTTTGTTGTAAATGGTTTCAGGATTTTACAGTCCTTTGGGATTGAGGTTTTGGCTCAGTTCACGAGATTAGTATCTAACCACAAAGTGTAGATCAGAAATTTGGATTAAAATTTCTACAAAGGTAATAAATATTTTATATTTTTATTTTTATGTGCTTGATTTAGGGTCTGCCTCGATCCAGTGCAGGTAAAATTTATTTACTTAAAAAAAAGCCATATAAATTCTTATATACCTTTGATTAGTATCTTCAGAAGTTACAGTAAAAAAATGCACTTCAAAGCTAGGCGTCTTTAAACTGTACTGTTCCAAGGTTTCAAATTTTCTTTCACAAAGGAAATAGGATGAATTTTTTTGAAAAGAATAAAAACAGAGCAGAAAGTATTTTTTTAATTTAAATTATTTTTTCCACTAGCCTGTTCTCTGATTTTCAGCTGGAATTTAATCTCTCCTTAAAAAGCAGACGAACAGAATTATCTAACAATGGTAGAGAAATTATTTCAGAATGAGCGTTTTTCTACCTGGAAAGGTGAAACCATAGTTTCTGAGGTGAGCAGCAACTTGTACTGTGCTCATTGATTACAGAATTTTATATGTTTGAACTCTCCAGAAAGATTATCTTCTATGTAAATTCCAGGTGGAAAAGGTATTTAAACATACACCTGTAAATGAGCTGGCTTTGAATGTTTTCTCATGAAATGCATTAATGGGATGCAAAGGCTGCAATGGAGCTGATACTGTTCTGCTGTTCGTAATGGTCCCATTAAAGTACTGCATGATCAAAATGATAGGACTTAGCTTAAAAATTCCAGCGCCAGTCTCAAGACTCTGCTTTTCAATGCTTTCGAATTAGGTCAGAACGTGGAGATAAAACGTACTATTGTGGAAACAGAATCCATTTACAGCCTGCACTGTCAAAACCTGAGTGATGACTCCCCTCTTAAGAATGGTGTTGATGATGTATTTTCTGACACCAAACAATTTCTATTTTTGACTCTTTAATTCTATCGTTGCACTTCTGTTCAGTGCCCTTCGATTTGTATTCAATCTCACTGTACTTTGGCAGCTGTAATTCTGTCACTTCCAAGGTACACTTAGAGCTTTCTTGCAACTGTTCTGACATACTCATCACAGGTACAGTTTTTCTTTGACAGTGCAGTATCTGTTTTTATCGGCGTGTGGGCTGCTGCCAGTGATTTACAATCAAATGTTAATAAAATTTGTCTGTTCCCTGTACTGCGTTTGTTTAAGTAGCTACTCTGAGTCTTTTCATGAGTTGCTCCAAATAAGATCAAAGGGTTGAGAAAAATGTTTGTCGATTTGAGAAGTTACAGCGGTGGCGTTCTTGTAAACTCAGAATCCTAAAAATCCATAGCTAGTAAAGTGCTCTGCACACATGATTAATGACTTAATGGTAGATGACAAGATAGAATACTTTTTGGTAAAGTTTCACTTTAAAGACAAAGAGTAATCTGTTTCAAGCTTAGAAAGAAGGGAAAGGAAAAAAAAAAAAGACAATGTCAGGCTAGATTTCCCCTCTAGATACGGGTAGAGCTTCTGTCCCTGCCATTGAGCACAACAGCTGGTAAGCAGCAAGCAACTGGAGAAAAAGACCTGCCTTCAATCCAGCACAATGTTTTCTTGTGCCCACTTTACTGTAAGTCTCAGTGGCAAAGAGACAAAGGCTGTTGACTGATCTATGCAATTACCTCCTTTAATATTGCTTTCAACTGTCTGCCTGGAGTGGTGGATGAGGTTTAGTTAAAGTCTGGGTAAAAACGCCCTTTTAATAAATAAATAAATAAATCTCCCTCTCTGTTATCAAGCTGCTCTTTTAGACCTTTGAATCTGTTTTGGAAGAGTGCAGGTGATGTGATTGAAACTTAGAGTGAGTCTGAAGTCAAATAGCAGCAACGCAATCACAGTTTTTTACTGAAATACCCTTAGCACTGTGTGCAGTTTGCATTGGGAAAGAAGAGGTGTCTCTTTTTTTTTTCTTTTTTCCATTTCTGGCATGTGTGCACATGTAGGGTGATATCTCTTTTACGTAGTATGACTCAGAAGCAAACATATTTAAAAATAATTGTCCAGTGCACAATTTGGAGGCTTTATCTGTCCTTGATGACAAAAATGTGATCCTTTAAAAATAAATAAACAAAGATAATCCAAGCTGCTATTTATTTCTAATGTGGAAGATACAAAGATAAAATTGTGTTTAATGAACTGTAGATGGAAGCCTTTTCCTTTCATCTGAGAAGGCACTGCACGTACCTTTATACTCTGACTCAGTGCAACGGATCCGAAACCTAATGCCGAGGCTCGTTCTGTGATGCAGGTGACTGTAACAACTGGTATCTTGGCCCCTATTTTCTTAGTTGGTTGTGCAAAAGGAGACAAGTGAACAGGAGTACGTGCTGCACGCAGGGGCTCGATGTGAGCTGGGGCTATGCAGTCACAGTGATGAGTGCACCTGTGATTGACGAACAGGCAGCATTTCAGTAAGTACAGATGTTCAGATGTCACGATGACGAATAGAGATGAGTGTTGCAAAGCCTGCATGGTACGTGGCAGAGGATATATCCTTATTTGTTGTGTGTGTGGTGTTTTGGTCAGATGCTTTCATAGATGTAGGGCAGCTTGGGCTGAGGAGAGCTGGAATCTACAGCTTTAACCAAAATCACGAGAGAAAACAATTGTGCTTCACAGCTTTCTGTTCTTTTTATACCTGTAGCCAGGAACAGGCTGGGTAGGGACACTGCCTCGCTCTTTCCCTTTTATGAATCCAGGGATTTCAGGGGAAAAAAAAATCCGCATCTGAGTCGATGCAGAATTGAGCTGAACGGGGCTCCTTTTGCTCTGAATGTGAAGACGCAGCACTTGGAAGACAGCAGATTTCATTCTGTGTCCCTGCAGAGCATTGATTACCTGCTCGCAAATTTTCATACCTAATGGTACTGCAAATTCTTCTCATTTTATTAACAGTTATTTTTATCAGCAGGCCTGAGGCCATCAGGTGTCTTAACACTAAATTGTCCTCTAAAATGCCTGAGAGGAAAGGTCAGTGAGAAGTTAATTTACATTTCATTGTATGGCATTTCTGATTATAGCAGCAGAGTAGGAATTGGGAGTGAAACTACCACATCCTTTCACATATGGCACCAAATATCCTCACTATTCAGTCCATACCAGCATCTGTTGAATAATGCTCACATATTACGAGACGAACCCATTCATTCACTAATATTTAAGCTCCTGTTCAGTACATTCCAACCATGGCTGACCCACTTCCATTCACTTTGTATAAGCTTGTATATGCATTATTTACCTATTAACAAGAAAGAGTGCACTCCAGTAGATTTAATGGTAGTGGTTGTCAAGAGAAGTGAATTCCACTCCCAGTCTTCATATTTTCCACTCAAATATGTCCCCCCCTCAAAAAAACCCAACAAAAACTGTATTTTATTTAAATTTATGCTCCTGTTTCTGCAAAAGCTCTGAGATCTTTAAGTGGAAATTGCTAAATTAAAGCCCACATTTTGTTATGGTGGCCTAATAGGTCACTGAAAATTGGCAGCGACTATCTATCTGAGCATGATCTGGAAAGATGGCCTTGCCATAAGAGTTTTGCTGTGCTGTCACGTCTGACCCTGCATGGGGAATACACTGCATTCGTACCACTTAGTGAGTGTTGCACAGTTAAGGTTTGCAGAAGGTATTGTACTACTCTCGTGTCCTGCACTGAACAGAAAGCTGTGCTTACTATCCGTCCCTGCTTCAAAACCTCTGAATCCAAATTTATTAATCATTGTTGCTTTGGTACCTTTCTAACTCTGTCGGGTGCATTGTTGACTGTTGCAGTGTCTGTGAGCCTCAAGGACAGAGCTTGCCCGGCTCAGTGGTACTTGTACCTGTTGAAATGACTGCAGAACACTGATCTTGTAACTCTGGACTGGAAGACGCTTTGCAGAACAGTGGGAACAAAAAGAACCTGCTTGTGATGACTTCGTATTCCTTTATCTTTCTAGTCTATTTGTTCTGTAAAACCAGAATAAGAGAAGAAGTAAAAACCAGTGCTGCTCCGTCCTACCTTTTTTTGTTTTTTAATAGTTAACTTTATCTTAATGCTAATTGTAAAACTTGACTAAAAATACCCTCAAATCTTTCTGGTTAAAAAGAGGAAAGGAAGCAGCATTTATAGATTTGTTCTCCTTTTGTGTTTCCATAACAGTTATTCAAGAGAATTAACCCGTGTGGAAATAAGAAATTAATTCAGAAAACTACCTGTGCTGCTTCTTGCCTTCCCTATTTTGGCCGACGCTGTGTAATTTACCAGGTTAGGGGAGACATGGAATTAATTTGCCCCAGAAACTTATTTGAGTTTCATTTGCATGGACAAAATGTGGCAATGACTTCCTTTATGCCCTGAGTGTGAAGAGGTTCAAGTAATGGCAGCACTGGTCATTTTAGCACTGCACTGGGTCATCGAGTCTGTTGTTGCTGCCTCAAGCAGTATTTGGATATAAATCCCGTTTGTTAAGTCTATTTGATTCCATCTTTCAGTCAGTTTGGGTTTTACTTTCTGCTCTTCCTATTGGAAGACAGTCCCACAACTTCTCTGATACCGACCTCTGAGAGCCCAGACATCCTCTTGGTTTGCCTGGTGGTACACGGCATGTTCTGGTGCCAGTTCTGGTCTGTTTACTTGCATGTTTTTTCACCCCAAAGCCATATCTTGCTGGGCTGGGAAGCAGTTACCAGACTTCTATGCAGCTTCTTTCTCTGGATTGTGGAAAAACTATTTAGTGTGAATTTCTGTCATTTATGGAGTAGAGGAAAGTACGATTCCCAAAACACACCCTCCTTTTCCTTCTCTGATCAATCATGTTCCAGTTATGGTTGTTCTGGAAACGTTTTCTCTAAAAATAGGATGCCTGAATCGTAAGTCTGAATAGTGTATTCCGAGAGGGGAATTCCTAGGGTGCGGTGAATTTTTACAAGACACAGACTTTTAATAGAAGAGGGAGGCATTCCTTTGAAGTGCTGGCTGAGCAGAGGAGGAGCCAGAAATCTCAGAAGGCCCAACTCAACCAATGCATTCAATTTGGCTTACAAGGTTTGTTATTTGCAGAATGCTAATGTATTTTAATACTAGAAAGCAATCAGAGGGTGGCTAGGGCTATCTTTTACATTCTCACCATTCCCTACTCCGTGCAAAATGAATAAATAACAAAAAAGCAAACTTAAATTAGTGTGGTCTAAAACTAACACCCAGGTGGGCTCTGCTAATGCTTCGGTACTTTCTCATATCTGATCTTTTCTGAGCAAAGGAACGTCTTTGCTGTCACTGCTTGAGCACCTTATGTTGCATAGGTATGGTGTAATTAAGCCTCTTAATCTTTTTTCTTCACTGTTCTTTTTTTACAAATATCTGGTGGTTATTTTAAATTTCTATTAAAATTTGACAAAGCATTCCTATAAAACGTGTATTCTCAGATGCAGAGAGATGATGTCAAACAGCTGCACTAAAAGGGAGGATACAGGTTAAAGAAAAATAAAAGCTCTAAGTATGGTGCAGTTTTTTTTTTTTTCTGGGGAGGGATACAGATACAGTTGTATATAGTGGTTTCAAAACCAACATACCCAGGCCTGAATTTCCTTCCCAATTCAACACTTCCTTCTTATTGGATTAAAAGAAAGCTAGCTGCTCTGGTTTTCATTATTACTACTCAGGGCTTCCTTGATTGAAGGTGATGTTGATCTTGTTTGTAATAGCTTTGGGTCACTTCAAAGGCTGGGAATCGTGGAAGACGACTCACTCATGATGTCTTGTATTCCATTGATTTGGAAAACCAAGAAGTGCCAATAGATCAGAAAAGACTTTCAAAATTTGGCAGCACTAAATAAACTAAAATGCAGTCGGGGGCTGTTTACAGCCATTTGGTTATTCACAAAGGAAAATTCAGTCAAAGAAATCTAAGTTGAAACCAAGCAAAATTCCTGAGTCTCCAGTGAGAGCTTATATGAAACTGTATGGACTGTGCTTCCACAGAAGTTTTGTATGAAATGTTATATACACGGTTTTTGCAATTGCCCTTGCCTGTCTTTCTAGTCACCTAACAAACTTTTATGTCAGTTTTTCACTTACGCGAATGGGCGTAATACTTGTAAGGCGGAAGAGCATGGAAACTATTGCTTTCAGTCCTTTTTTCCTTTAAAATGTTATGCTTCCCAATTAAAAGGCAATGCTTATCAAGAGAGGCTACATGCCCAATAGAAATGATCTTTCAAAGGCACAGGCAGCGGTTCTAATCTTCTCTGGGCATCTAATGAAAGCCTTCATGTTCACTATTTATTCCTGGCTCTCAAACTAGAGAAATAACTGGAAATTTCCATTCTACATTAATCTTTTGTAAGTGAATGTTGACTGTTGACTTGCTTTAAGAGTAAATAAGGGAGGTTTTTTTGGTGTGTTTTTTGTTTTTTCTTTTCTTTTTTTTTTTTTTTTTTTTTTTAAAAAGGACCTGTCGGGCCTGGTTGACCTTGATGTATCAGCTCCATTCATTATTCCTCTGCAAGGTGCTGGTTCACTTCCTACATCACGATGATAAGTAGAAAGGGACCAGATAGCAGAGGGCTACTGCTCGCTTCCTGTTAGCTGAAGTCAGATGTCAGGCTGGGCTTTCTCTTCTCTGGTTTGATTGATAAGCTTGAAGGAGTCCCTGGCAGGTATGCAGGTCAGGGGGACAACAGCTGGAAAATATGCACCCAGGAGAGAGACCACACAGAGAGAGACCAAATTCTTTCTCACTTATTGCTGCACAATTTCAGGATAACTTGGTGGTTAACACAACACGATTTGACATTTGACGCAGTGTGTAATCTCTGGATATAGCCATATAATTACGCTCTGCATTCTACTCGACTGATAAAATACTCTATTACAAAGTGGGATGATGCTAATTGTTTCTTACTTTAATTTTAGCTGCAAAATAATATCCAAGACTCAGCAACAACTGTCGATATACTGTTGGGTATTCAGAGATTTTTACATGTAATTGTGAACCAGCTACATCCAAAGAGTTTGGCGATTCCTGCTTGTTACTGGCCATAGAAAGAAAAGTTACTAAGCACAGGAAAAGTCTGGAGGAACTTTTTCCCTGCTCAGAGGCAGGGAAGTTGTCAACAAGTCTGTACTTAGATGGGAGCCGTGCCAGTCTGGCATCACTGGTAATGTGACGCTCCGGATAAGAGGGGAAGGAGCCCTTGGCAAGTTAGTGAGAGTTGTACCATGCACTCTGTCCAAAGGAACCACGGGGTTCAGTTATATTTGACGTCCTCGGTTATTGCTGTTGTACCTCACGTGGGTACCCTACCCAAGTTGCGGGAGGTCTTGGGTGGGCACTGGATACTCATAGACCTGGCCTGCTGCCTCTTCGTTCCCACTCTATGCATCCTCACCTCTACACACCCTGTCTGCCTCTCTGGGAGACAAACGTTGAGGTTCTTCTAGCAAAGATTTTGGGTGCTCTGGCCATGTTGATATTACTACAAGGGTAAATGCTGTGCCTGGCACAAAATAAGGCTGCTTAGTCATGAAGAATTGTGCCTGTGATCTGCCCCACAGCAGCTCAAGGTCACTGTCTTTTTGTGGCCTGCCCCTTTACAAAGCAAGGAGATGGCGTCCTGTCTTCCCTGTATCAACATTAGGTTTCTACACTCTCTGCAGTAGTTAGAAACAAGGAGTGACATTAGAGAAGGACTGATCTCGGGGCTCAGTGCTGGCTGAAGGGGCGCAGGTTGCTGCCATGCCCTCTGTAAGAGCTGCCTTCAAACCTCCATCGGTAAGTTAGAGATAAAACTGGTCTGAGGTCACATCCTTAGCTTTGATGAATGGATGGCCCAGAACTAAAGAACATCAGATAAGGCTGGACTTGTTGGTTTCCAGAACAAGATTTAAAATAATATTAATAAGGAGATCTAATGTCCTTCCTACAATGAATTAATCTGAAAATAGTTTTAAGACAGGAAATAGACAGGGGAACAGCTGCTTCTGACAAAGACGTTCTCTTGCACATGTGTTTTGTACAGTTTTATTCTTTCTTCTCAAATGACGAATCGGTGATACACCCTGTACAGCGACACTTGTGTAAAGAGTTGTGAATACCCTCTCAAGAACACTGCTGTTACACATGCGTATAGCTAGGAACAGCAATAATCATGGACAATTTGGGTTTTGTGTGCTCTTTTGTTAACAGTAACCACTGAGGCATGAATACACCCTACTGATTGTATTTAGTTATGGATATATTAGAGCGCTCTCCATGTTCAGTAACAGGCAGTTGTCTGGCAGAGGCATAATCCAGCCCTAGTAGAACTGTTTCATGTTCTGATTTCACAGATACAATTGAAACAAAAGAAAATCAATTGGCTTAATTTATTCAGGGTGCATTTATGAAAAATTAGTAGCATGGTATTTCATCAGTCTTTCTATACATTTTGGTAATGGAAGCTTGGCAGCAAATTAAGTTTAGATTCCCTAAGCAGTAGGTATTAAGGGCTCTGACCTCTTGTTTTGAAACCAGTAGATTGATTTCTACCAATGGGACTCACTCCACTGGTTATTAAACGGACAAACAACTTCACTGGGAGTTTAGTAGGTGTGCTGGTTTCGCAGTCAGGTGTTCGTAATGTACCTATGGGTAGCAGGTAGTACTCCTCCTCTTGAAAACATCAACCTGGTCTTTTAATTGTGTAATTCCACCTCTTCCCTTCATCGCTCTCCCCTCTCCTTCCTCCTCCAGCCCCTTCGCAGGTGTCTGGTCTGACCTGTCAGGTGGGTCTCTGTTTGCCTGTCAGCTTGGGAGCTGATGGCCTTACCGAGGTACGGCTGATTGCACAAAGCGGAACAGGCTTCGTCTGAATTGCAGGTGTGAGCAATCGGCAGAGATCTCTGCTAATCCCGGGGATAGTGGAGCACCCTGGGCTGAAGCAGGCACCGTCAGAAAGGGCTAAATGAGGTGCAAAAGGGAAAGAAAGACAAAGTTAAATGCCGTGGTTTCCTTCTCCCAGGTGGCTTGAGTTATTTAGGGCTTGTAAAGGGAGTTGCTCTTGTTTTTTCTGTCAGCCTGTGATGATGGAGTTTTGAAGCATGGCTGGGAATTTTTTTTATATACATATATATTGGTATGTATTTATATAAATATATTTATTGGAAAGTCGTTTTCAAAGGACTTTATAAGTCAATGGAAAATCCTGCCCACTTTAAGAATTTTGGGTTTGAAGCAAAAATGGAGCTCGTTATGCTTTGTCTTCCTCTGCGTCTGCGGTGATTGAGTTTTGGGCTTTATCATACAGGGTGCGCAAGAGCTCTGCTGGGTGCCAAACGCATTTGACAGTCTTGGGAGCAAAGGGGAGTGGATCTACTGAAATATTGTCTGCTTTGGGCATCTAAAGCATCATGCAGGCCAAATGCAGCGGGAAATGCTAGAGGACAGTTGGGTGTACAGAAGAGAGCGTTACAGCGGGCAGGGGACATGAGACAGATTTAGAAAACTGTAATAGGGTGAAAAGGGAGGTGTTGCCAAAGGGAAGAAATGGGGCTACTGGGGCTGGGAGAGAGAGGGCAGTACAAAAATGTAGAGGTGATATATCCCGTGTGAACTGGATGCCTTTGATCTGCTGAGTAAATATTTATTTGCTTTATGAGTTTTTAAATTCCACTCGGGCTTTATCTTCAGGGCTCTCCTGAAATCTTGTGAGTTACAAGTTCATATTTTTTAATTTTTATATTAAGCTTTCCGTATAATCACAAGATTCCAGGCTATTAATATATCTAGACTCTAATATCACAGTAGAATATATCCATAAAATTAATTTGCTAACATTTAATATTAACGGCCGGTAAATCTAACATTTTGCTAAAATCACTGAAAGTTAAGCTTTCTTATAGCAGGGACAAATTCAAGCTGCAATGTATCATTTCTACACTAAGGTCCAAATTCTATCATTCAGGGAAAGGGCTGCGGGTTATAGCTCTTTATTTGCAAACAGGGAAGGGCACTTACACTAAGCAAAGCGTGCCTTAAAAAACTAACAAGAAATTGGAGAGGTACAGAGAAGATTAAAGTATTCCTCAGCAAAGGAGGTTAATCCAATTTCTTGGCACTGATTTTTCTGCACTTAAGCGGAGATTGTGTTTTGCATGCCTGATCCATCAGGTGTGAGCTAGTTTAATGCAAGTCACCTGTGTTTGCTTGATATTTATTTATCTCTAAGCATATATTTTACAGAGGGTAGTGTGATACGGTGGTATGACTTCTGTTCTTCCCCTCCTTCTCCACACACAAAGTCAAACTGACGCTATAGTTTGTGTTCTCTGAGACCCAAGAGACCCCGCTTCAACTTTTGTTCCCCTGCTTGCTGGCCTGGTATAATGTCACTTTGTCACACTTAGTCTGCTTGTAGTATAACCTCTCCTTTGCATTGTGGAAACACTCCAAAAACACAGGAGATGCATACACGGGTCCCTACCTCTACGAGTGTAAACTGAGAGGACAAAAACAGACTCAGAATAAAATAAAGACCTGTAACATGTGAGTAAAGTGACCAGAACAATGGCTGGATTGTAGCTTATTGTTTGGTTTTCAAGTTAAAATCCCCAACAAAATCCCTCCTGTCAATTAAACTGGAAGGGGTGTGGGGCCAGGGGCCTCTCACTTTCCTCCTCCTCGCAGCTTCCTCCCTCCAGTCCAGAAGCACAGCCTGCACAGGAGATGGTGGTGTAGTCAACAGAAACCTGTGCGTGGACCCCAGGATGCCTGGGTTGGACCCGGCAGTGCTGGTTTCTAGGGGGGGTCTGCTGAAGTAGGTCTATGGGAGAGGTGAAGTGCTTGTGGATAGAGCCTGCCAAAGAACAGCATTAATGCTCAGGTATCTTTAAAAGAGGCTGTGGGGTTTTTTTTTTGTATTTTATTTTTTTTTCCCTCTTCCCCTCTATCTAATTCCTCAATGTGAAATGGATGCAGATGTGTGGAATGAATTCATCCAGGATTTAGAAACACCATTTTGTATGTGTACCCACCCACATAATTGCTTTCCTTTCACATACTGCACTTCTGTGCACACCTGTGGGATGTTGGCAAGACCTCCTGGATATTAGATCTACTGAACGTATGACCCATACAGCTTTCACAGTATGTAAAGTTACAGAATTACACCTGGTAACCTTGATGGGCAATATATTGTGTTCCTGCTTTCATCTTCTGTGTCCTTTTGCTTGTGTTAGAACTGTGTGATGGGAATCAGGACTGGTGTGCCCCTTGTGATTTACAATTTTGTGTTTTCATTTATTCATACTTTAAGCTTCATGATTAATCAGAGTGTTCCAGTTGTTGGGATTCACTTATTTCTACAGGGAGGTCAAAGGGTGATATTTATTCTGTCACTAAGTGTACCTATAAATAAAGTAGGAATAATGCTCATCTACTTGCTGATTTTGCTGTGAAGGTCGAGTACTGTTGGGAACTCTAGGACAGGGCCAGCAGGTCTTGTGCAGGACATTACAGAGAATTCCATCTTTTGGGAGCAGGTGGAGGCCAGGTGGGATAGCACAAGACATCTCAGGCTACGTGCTGTGGCCTGGCTTCAGGCAATGGAACCAAGCCTTAAATAAAGGGAGACTATAGCTCTCTCTTAGTTTTGTTTTCAGCTTTTTATTCTCCTGCTTTCATGCTTTTGACCACTTTTCCGATACACTCCCAAGTAGCTGTGTTTCTTCCTCCCAAATAGCCTGTCCTTTGGTTGTACTGCAGTCCTTAAATGATTAGCAGTTACAGTGCTGTTGTGGTCTCTTGCTTCCTCTGTTTCTGTTCAAGGATAGAAAATCTGGCAAATTTGGGGAAACCTGGATTATGCAAAAATATTAAAAAGTACAATTTGGAAAGACCCCATATAGAAATATGGATTGGGTGTAGACGACACACTTCAGCCATGTAGTAGTCAGTCTTTGTGTAGTCTGATAATGATCTTGCGGCTGTGTGAGAAGCAGGTATTGTCTCTCTAAAGTTGCATAGCTACTGAAAGATGTGGCCAAGTGGTGCAGAGATTTGCAGAACTCCTGAAAGCCGGGTGTCAACTAAACTGAGTGACTCAGCCTGCGTGCCAGGGTCCTAGAACTTTCATCTGCCATTGCTGCTTATCGTACCTGGACTTTTCATGCATTAAACTTAGTTCAACTATTGTGTTTAACGTTCTAGGAAGACTCATGGCATGGTGGGACAGTACAGGGGATGTCAGGGCAGGTAAGCATCCCTTGCCTGGGATGAATCCTGGAAATATCTGCAGGTACAAGGGCATCCCGGTGGTGTGCCATCATAGGATACCTATTTTAGCCTTGAATCCACCATGCAGGCCTGCCTCTCTGTGCAATGACCTGACTGGTTAAGGACTCGTGTGACCAAATAAAACATGGAAATCATGCTGCAATTGGTGGATGTATTTAATTTTTTTCTAAAAAATGTATTTTCTTGACACATACAGGTATTATGAACCCTTACCTCTTGATCAAAACTGTTGACTTTTAAATTGCTGTTGCTTTTAGGATAAATTAACAGTGGAGCAAAATGGCCTAATGTTGCTGAGAAGTAAAAATTGAAACTCTGTGGATTGTAGTTTTTAATCTTTTTGTGCGGGTGTTCATGAAACACATTCTCCTAGAAGAGCACCATGCATGTAAAATATCCTAGATAACAATTCAGCCAGGAAGAACAATACCGTATCTTACTTACTCTCCTTGTTGCAGTCAATTTTACTTAGTTGAATGTTTCATCATAAATTAACGTACAGTTCATTAGTTTTCAACATGAGTTTCAGAAAGGATTTTTCTGTTTCTCTAAGAAGTGGCACAAGTACTGAAGTAGGCTTTGTACTAGAGAACACATTCTTGCTCTTCCAGACTGTTTTGGCAAAGTTGGTGCCATCAGTGATGAGAACAGGAGTTACAGTCATTCAAAAGCCGCGAATGGAGAGGAGGGAGCTCCTGCACTATTATGACTTGATCAAAAATTTAGGACAGAAGGGAAACAGGAGTGATGTACGTAGCCGAAATTACAGGTGAATTAAATTACCCAGGGTGGAATTTATGCTGGTTGCAGGGGATGACAATGTTGACTTGCAGCAGTTTCCAGTGCAGCCTTTTTCTCCATCATCCCCAGCTAATAACTCCTCTTCCTGCGTGTTACCTTGTAGGTATAACAGACTGGTGCTCACCTTGCTGCCTGTTTCTGATTCTCAGAGGAAGAACTCCAGTCCAGAAAAAGGGCTACTATAGGGTCTTTTAGAGGCTACCAAGCACATAGGACCTAGGTTTTGTTGTTCATAGGAACGGCAGCTCTACGGAACGACACGGCGGTACTGTGGGGAGTGGTTGCCCCATTCATGACTTACAGGAAGAAGGTCACTTACTGATTTACTGGCACCATTTCTTAAAGTACTTAAGATTTTCCTTGAAAAGTCCTTCACCCAAATTCTGATAACTTCTAACCTAAGCTTAGCTTAGCTTGGGACCTAGTGGAACCACAGTCCAAAGTATGTTTTGGCTGCATATTATCAAAATGCTGTACAGTTATGTTGCACAAAAAATAATTTTCCCATTTGTGTGGTGGGTTTTTTTTTCAGTTACAGGTTACTTTTCTATGTTTTAACTTCCCAAATATTCCTTTCCAGGAAGGAAACAGTCTTTAACTTGTGTGTGTGTAGTCTTTAACGTGTGTGTGTGTGTGTGTTAGAGATTTGGGATATTGGAAAGATCAATCAAAATAGATAGCTGATTTCCCACTACTGTGCAATTGACAATCTGTAAAGCATTTTCACGGCAATCTGCAAGGCTAGAAAGTGTTGCTAACCCCACAGCATGGGGTTCCTGAGACTTGGGCTACAATGCTAACTATTTTTCTCCTCGTTCTCTCTCAATTTGGGAGCATGGAGCTTGATTCTTCTTCCCAAAGTCAATGACCATGTATAAAAAATAAAAAAAAAAAAAAAAAAAAGAAAGAAAAGGAAAGATAGCCTTCCCCAGGGAGCATATGGAAGGAAATAAAACAATTTGCTTGCAAATGGGAGGTAATTGGTATGTTAATTAAAGTCGACTTTACCTCTCTTAATGTTAACCTCCTGATTTTCTCCAGTGTTTCAGGTAGGGGAAAAGAATTTATTCTTTAGTATTCTCAAGAATGAGATTGGATAATAGACACAAATGAAGTCCAAACCTAGTACAAAAAAACATGAGAAGATATGTCTCCCGGCTGCCTTCCTAATACAGCGTAAGGAGGACGAGATAGTTATCTGAGCAGTCACTCCACAGCTCAGACTTCAAATTATAGTAATTATGACAATTTGTGCCAATAGCCATGAGGTGGGGTTTTTTGATGTGGTTAAAAATAACATCTGTAAAAATCCAATAAAAAAAATTACATTTTGCTAATTTTCTGATAAGATAATGTTTAACTGTACTGTGTGCCTTCTACTGCCGTTTTCAATTAGAGTATTTCCTTCTGGGCTTTTACCATCTCGTCTCATGGATCCGATTCCATCCTGAGCAGTTCATTTGTTTTAACTTTCTTAATTAATTGTTTTGTGTAGGTTTTGCCTTTCAAACTGATATCAATCTTCTAGACTTATTAACGTGCTGATTGCTAACGCGTGATACAAAGCACAACTCAGTTAAATTGTTCTTTCTGTCATATTAAACAGAGTTCCCATATTAGCCTGCTAAACAAAATAATTGTAGATAATTTAGAGGGTAACAAATGACAAGAGTCCTGTACCTGGGAGAGTAGAAAAAAGTTCTCTTTGCAGCATTTCTGTGCTGGCTTTGGGTGCAATTCCGAGCCCACAGGCAGAGTAATGCAAAATAATTAGTTGCCAAGAAATTTTAGGAGAGCTGGCGGGAAAAACTGCTTTTCCCACACAGTGAAGTTTCTTACCTTGTCTGAGGAATATGGGGGGCAGGGAGCAGTAAGGTATCGGACACAGCTGATACCTTCCCTCCTGTACGTTCAGGGAATTTTCTCTTTTGTGTGAATCAGTTCAGTTTTGTATTCCCGAGTTAAACAAGGCAGATGCAATTTTGGGGAAACGTGGCATTATGTCCTTTACATCCTCCTCACATATTACTCCATGTAGCTTGACTGAAAGGACGCATCGTTTGGAGTTATGACTGTAAATTCTGATGTAGTTTAATTGGTGTATGACAAGGAACACGTTTCCCTGGGGATAAGGGCTATCCTTGAAGCTGTCACATAGATGACCGGGGACAAATTCAGTGTGTGGCAATGCAGAATAGTTTCTCAGAAAAGGCACTAATCCTTAGACTATTTAAATTCACTTGAGGTGATGACCAGAGCCTGCATATCTGGGAATTTGTTGTTCATGCTCTGCCTGACCAAGCTGAGACCTCGTTATGCTATATATTGCACAAATGATTTCTGAACATGCTCTGTGATCACATAACTGCTCCTGGAGATTTTGCCTCTGGTGTTGGTGAGAGCAGACAAGTGCTTGAGTGCTGTTGACAATCTCCCTTTCATAAACATCACACTAAATGATAGCGTAAGGAATGAGAGAGACACGTAACTTCAGGCATGTTCTCGTAAGTCTTTAAAAGAGAGGTAAGGGCTAGGAGGACTCTTCTGGCAATCATAGTCTTCAAGATGTGCTTTAGATAGGTGACTCTGAAATGCGTATTTCAGAATTTATTGAGCAAATTTGTCTCAGTTCATAGGAGAAATAAGATACTTTACACTGCAAGTTCAGCACACAACAAAATTGAGATTTACCTCGGATTTGGAGACGTGTTTTGATTTAAATTTCCGAGGTACTAGTCTTGACGTGTAATAAAACTTGGGTGTTGTGAAATTGTAAATTCTGAAATAATGAAAATATTTTTGCTGAGTTTTGCTTGTTAGAGTGCCACAGAAGGGATTTGTCACCCTGCAATGTATTCTTCTGTATTTGTTGATTTTTTTTTTTTTTTTTCCTAATGCTTCTGCCATATGTTCCTGATTTCTCCTTCAGGCCCTGCAGAACTTTGCACCTGGTTTTCTGCCTTTTTTTCAACTAGGGAAACTCAACCTGCCTTTCTGTTTGTAGCTTCCCCTTCTCACACCTGTGCTGGTTTTTCTCTAGATCATCATGGTATATTCTTATGAGTGCGTCATTGTTCTTGAAGTGGGACACCTTTATACCAGTATTGCTTTAAAAGAATCACCTTTTAACTTGCAATCCTAGCAGGTGTACTGGAGATATTGTGACGTACCCGAGACAATATGTATTTTTCTGCATGTTTTGTCTGCTAGAGCTGGTACAACCGCTGCTGGCCGCTACAGCAGTTGTATTGAGCACTGTTCTACATGATGGTTGTGGAGGTCGTTGCTCTCTTCTTAGTTGATGCAAACCTGACCAACTCTCCAGCGCGCACAACCTCCGAGCTGCACCAGGCCTTGGTGCTCAGGCTGCTGAAGGGAGCTCACAAGATGGTACGTTTTACAGCCACAGAACCTGCAGTGCCTGTGACTCCAGTAGCAAAGATTTTCCTGCCTTAAGGTAGCTCCCTCCCATTCCTTGCAGTGGGGGTTTCCTCTGTGTTTGAAGCCATGCAAAAGCTGCAGACTGGCCACACTACAAACTATATAGAGTAATTTCCTCTTTTCTCCTTGCGACTGAAGTCCCTGTGCTGTTTCCCTGGCACTGTAGACCTCTCTTGTTTGAGAGGGGTCACATTTGCAAAGTAGGAAGAAGCATCTTGGAGCGGAATCTACATTATGCATAGACAAAGGTTGGCCGCCGTCAGCCCTGGAGCTTCTCTGAGCTTCCTGGCTTTTTATACACAAGCCCACATGTGCTGATGCAGATTTCTCAGCTCTGGTCCTAAGTTGCCCACAGAATAAGAATAATAGAAAAATGCTAAGCGTTTTGCTTGATTTAAATTTTGCAGAAAACCAAAGCAGAATGAACTTTGGCTCCTGTTCAGCTGCAATCTAGACATGAATTAACAGGCGCTTCAAACTTAAATTAGACGAGTCAACCATTGAACGTAGTTCAGCAGCACACCAAAATAAATCCGGATGACATTTATGACATATTTCATTGTTTCTATAATCTAAGTAACACAAAAGGCGTAAGTCACGG
Organism: Larus michahellis; assembly: GCF_964199755.1. Lineage (NCBI taxonomy): Eukaryota > Metazoa > Chordata > Aves > Charadriiformes > Laridae > Larus > Larus michahellis. The sequence goes on along the minus strand of NC_133901.1, from coordinate 1,344,476 downwards.
CACAATACGTTATTGCATTTCTTTTTGAAACGCTGTCCATGAATAAATTTAGACTGGAAATGGGAAGATTTGTTACTATCAAAGTGGGAAATATATGTTGCTCTGATGGCACTGGATTGCAGCTGCCCATACTAAACTGGAGCTCATGATCCAGTTCCACTCCAGGCTACTGTTCCTTGGTACGCAAGGCTGAGTTATTTAAACCAAATGTCAACACCGAATGTTTTTGGCTTCCTCTTTTATTCTAGAATCGTCAGAGTGCATAAAAAAAGTAGAAACTTCAATGAGGTATTTAAAACCCAATTTTTAGAATTTGATTTGTGGTCTAAGAAAATGTGAATATTGGTGATAGATGCCTTTATTTGAATCTTCATTCTGTGTCAAGTATATTTAAAATTCCAGATACACTTTCCTAAAAAAGAATAAAAGAAATATATGTATATATATGGAGGAACTGGGCTATTCCCCAGTGCAGCCATCCACCTGAAAGACAGGAGATATGTGACGCATTTACTAATTAGACTGCAAATATTCTCTGCCCTCTCAACTGAAAGAATACATAATGTATTTATTCATGTAGTGCCCATGCAGATCTAGCAAAGTATCTGTAGCATGCTGTCACTGGGCGAACTGCCTTCTAACGCTGCTGCCCTCTCCAGTCCAGTGCCATTTGAGAACTGAGGTGTTGAGTGGGTAGGATAGTTAACGGTGAACAGGACTGGGCCATAAGCTGCCCTTGCAGGCCGATGGCCTCTGTTCCTCATGGAAGGGTCTCTCACACAGTTGATACTCTCAAGATAACAGTAGTGCTGGATATATTCAATATCACTGGCCCGGCTGTGCCGGTAAAGGGAGGAAAATTTCAGTGAGTCATCCAGATCAAAAACATGAAAGTCAAGCTAAAAACACAGGAAAAATAAGTGTATTTAAATATGGTGGACTACAAGAAACGAGTGCAACAGAAAATCTAAGATCTCAACGACTGAAGGTTTTACAATATAATTTTAAGGATGAACTGTTCCTAAACAATTTTTCCAGTGTATTAAGCACTAACAGCATCAGGCATGCATGTCTTGTTCCACTCTTTCTCTTTTTTTTCTTGAACAAACAAGTTGAATGTGGCCAATACAAGAAAAGAGCCCACTCTCCACTTATGTGTGCGCGTTCCTTTGTCCTCTTTCCAATATCCCCCAGTAATGACGGAGTGCAGGATCGTGTTCTGCTCTAATGTCTTTCTTGTAAGATTCGGAGGGTAGTGCCGTCGTGACCTTCGGGAGCAGTTTTTTCCATTTGGAAGGAGGCGGGGGAGAGAGAGAGCATTGAATTTGAGATTGATTTTCCTCCTTTTAGCATGTGGAAATTCAAAGCAAGCTCCTTGATTCATCAACAATGGCTGCATCTCCAGCCTTAGAGAATGCAAAGGCAGCAGCAGGAGCAGACGGATGAAGTTAATACCCTCACACTGCATTGTGAATGTGACCAGAGTCCAGTATGCTATTGAAAAATGCTGATGTTGTTCCTTACAGTGACTGGTCACAGTTTTAACCAGAGAATTTTCACCTGATGATTAAAGAACTGGGGAGCTCGAGCAGTTTTAGACACGACAGTATGGCCACACTTTCTTGTTGGGGCACTTAAAGGCTCTGCATATTGCGATGTGTGTTTTGGGGGCTTCCAAGGACTGCATCCAGCTGAAGGCCAAAGCGCAGATTCAGAGTATCTATGGAGACTTTAAAGATGATGGTTTTCCCTGTTTCCGTTCCCTGCAAAGGGCTGGTCTATTCAATTGAAGTTCTATGAGGTGTTGGAGGTGAACAGCTATTCAATGTAAGCTGTATTTGCAGTAAAGAGCAGACTGAGTGAGCAGGAAATGTTCTGAAGAGCTTCAGTTCTTCAGCAGGAAGCCCTGGGGAATCACACTGGATCCAGGCTATGGGGTCCTTTGAATCCTTGGATGTTCCTTACTTGCCATCTTTGAATTTGAGCTGGTCAGTCCCTTCTGTCTGGGCTTTAAATTTAGCCCTGCTGGTTTGGGGAAAAGAGCTCACAACTAAAATTTCAGCAAGAATTGACAATACCTGGCTTTCGTCAGGCTTTGGAGAAGAAACAACTGAGTGCCCCCCTCATTCCTCAGAGGTGGCATTTCTGCATCAAGGTGGAGTCGTGTGTCTTTGTCAAGGGAGAAAGAAGTTATGTTCCTGCCCATGCTTCCTCTTGATAAAAGGGTACCAACTTTCGCCATTTAATTTTTGAGAAGGGAAATGTTTCTCACCTGCTACAAACTGAACTGTTGGCTCTGCGGGAGCGTGTAGACTCTGTGGTATGCCACTAGCAGGAGATTAAATCTGCTGAAGGTGTATGTTTATTGTCAAACAGGCATCCGCAACTGAGGGGCTGCTCTCCTACATTGTGAAATGTTATGGCCACTGAGAACATTAAATGCTGAAGTTTGTACTTGGGAATAAACATACAGCCAGATTGCCGTGCATGTTTTCTGTTGTGAGACTGCTGTACTCTATCTAGAAAACACTGGTAACTTCCAGTTGTTCTTCCCGTCACGTTTGTGCTCTTGTTGGCTGGGTGTGGAGCTAGTTGTTCTGTAGGAACAAACCCACATACGTTAGGGAGGACACAGGTAGATAGTACTTTGAGCCAGTGGGCATTTGAAGGTATTAATTTACGTCCTCTAATAGTCTTTATGAACTTTAAGAAAATAAATATGTGCTAGGGGACTTAAGGTAGGGAGATGTCGCGTTTAAGTGTGTTTGTTTTGTTTTCTTTTTCTTTTTTTCTTTTCAGTTGACCGTGTCTTTACCTGCCTAGTTACGATGCCATATTTTTGCACACTGTAGTGAAGGTTCATCTTTCAGTGCATGCCTAAGTTTCACAGTAACAAATACATGCATTTGGTCATCACACATAGGTTGATTTGTGTACATTTTAGTTCTGAAAGAGAAGAGACAGAGGAAAATAAGTGGGGTCCTGTTAAAATTTGTGTGAGAAATGTTTTAATGTAGGTGAATTTGAGAATCAATAAATGAAGTTGGCCCTATTCTGATCGCTGTTTTGAGGACAGTCAGAAGAATCTGTAGACGTTTTTGTGTATTAGAATAGCATGTATCCAGAAACAGCTACAACCAGGCAAGCGTGAGTTAATGGTGTGGTGGAATTCAGGTTGCTGGTAAAAGGAATTATTTTATCAATAAGATCACGCTTCGTTACAGTTACCACTGATAAAACTCAAAAGGCAATTTAGCACCCCGTGTTGCTGTATTCTACTACAAAATTATTTTCCCATGCTACCAGTGAATTACAACTACATGAGTTTAGCCCCAGAAAGACTTCTCTATTGTGCTTCTTATTGCTTATGAAATCTTTTTAAACTGTGTTGTTTAGTTGTTGGACATCGGATCTGAACTTATCCTAAGTTAACCTAAGGAACAGATTAGTTACTTGCATACCTCCCGTATACCTCCCTATCTGCAATGGGGAAGCAATGCATTTTGCTCTGTGTCTGCGTATTAATGCGTGAGAAATTATATTCAAGAGTATATTAATCCAATTCATATCTCTTTATGGCTCATCTTTGATCCTGGAGTGAAGTTGTAAGCTGGAAATTGAGCATGTTCGAGTACTTCCAAGCACGTTTTTGCAGTCATCTCTTATTGTCCAGTTAATATTGTATGCGAGATATGAAAATAAATGGCTTGCAGAAGACTCCCCAGAGGCTTTGGGCTGTTGTCATAGAAAGTAGATCCTGAGCTTCGCGATGAGTTCAAGTTATTTGTAACTTAAATTGAAATGACTGCTTTGTTTAGGAATTCATAATAGGAAAATCTTTAACAGGACTCAGGTGATATTATTTAGAGATATAGTCAGCACAAAGCTTCTGTGGCTATCTGGTTTTATTTCCATTGAATTTTAGGCCATGTAAATATTACTTCTTTCAATCAAGAACACACACATGTGTGTCTGTTATACATGAAACTGCTGGGGTTCAGAATTATCCTTTGTATGGATAATCTTCTGGAATGATGGTAATTTAATAAGTAGTTCATATATAAAATAACTGGCCTTGCTTCAAAGACACTACAGAAGGCCAGTTAAACTGGAAACAATTCAGACAATGCAGCGATGCAGCGTTTTTCATGTTTTTGAGTCTGCATTTGAGAATATGCAGACTTGTGCGCCTAGGAATAAATGACGGTGCATATGATGGTACCTCGATAAGGCTTTGTATTAGGAGCTACTAACTGGCTTTGTGATCTTCATCTTTAACCAGTGCTGGAAAAACCTTTTGTAATGTAACAGCCTATATTGCTCTCTGCATGTTGAAAGAGAACATGTTTTTAGAATGTTTGAGAACTTTGAAAAAAATATTAGTATGCTTTTCAAATTCCTCCACCTGCAGAGTCATGTGCCTTGCTTGCTGTAGCCTAAGTGAGGAAGTCTCAGGGTCTGTTTGTTTAAACTGCCTGTAAGAAGCTTAGAATAGCTATTGTAGAGGCGAAAATATCAGAGATTCAAATTTCAGCATCCCACAATCTGCCAGGACGAGAAGGCAAATCTCTGGTCCCACTGAAAAAGGGAACCTCCCATTTCTGGTAGCATGTTGTTCTGATTTCTTGTCTTTTAGTGATATTTCTCTAAATGAAGAAATTGTTTCTGAAATGGGGATTAAGGATTGCCAGGAAAGATGCTATAGGCAAATTTAATTCTTGTAGAAAATGTGATGTTTGGAAGGAACCTCTCTCTCCTACCACCACCATTTGTGAAGCAATTTTTTTTGCTTTTCAGCATCGCTCTTTGAGGAAGATGTTCAGGAACTTGACATGCTAATAGTAGTCTTAAGGGACATAAATGAGTGAACAGAGGGCAGATAAGACAGTCAAAGATGTATCATAATGGTTCCACAAAATGTCATCTACATCTGCAGCTTAACCGAGATGTATTATCTTATTTGCACCAGATATTTACAGTATCTAATATACTAATTCTGTGCTGGTATATAGTTGATTCCTGCTGTTAAGGTTGTTATTTATTCTTCTTGTTATGCTTATTGCACAAAAACAAATCACCTAGAAAAAAGGTGTCTGTGTTCTGGGCAACATAAGCATGAAGTCTCCACGAGCTCAGGCTCTTACCCATGACCACATATGATCCATGTTCTCTCTTTAGCACATTGAGATTTGACTAATTGTTTTGTATCAATTTTTTTCTTTGAAAGTTCAAAATTTTGGAAAACAGATTTGTTTGGCTTTTTAGGTGTCCAAACTGAAGCTCAAAGACTATAGGGTCTTGAATCATTTATCTTTTGACTCATATGAATATTTAGATCTTAAATAGGGTGATATTATTTTCTCTTTATTTAGAAATATATTTATTTACTGGGTGAAGGCTTATTCAGTGTGAATTTTTTAAAACACTACATAAGGTTAAGCTACTCATTTGGTTTTCAAATGCGAGCTTTACTAAAATTCAATGATAAGGTTGTTATTAAAAAAATAATAATTATTTGGTCTTTTAGTTATCCGTGCCCAAGCTGTGATGTTCCAGTGTGGTCAGCATTAGCCAAATTCTGCTCTAATTGAAGTCAGCGATTGTTTTCTTTGGGTGAAATATTAGGCTAGTACTAGGTGTTTTTAAAAATCTTATCCTTTAATCTTGTTCGGTTCCTAGCTTCTAATATACGCTTGTGGCTCTCATAAAGGCTTGTTTCTAAGGGCAAATGTCAGGTAGCATGAGGATTACCTTGTTTTCCTTTGCTGGAATGTACTCAGAAAGGTAGAGTTATCAGATTAGTGATCGTTGCTGCGATTAATATTGGGTAGTGCATCTATCATCAACCTGTGGAAAGCCTGACGGTGTGGACAGAGATCCTTTTCCAGCTCTGGCCCTGTGAGGAAAAGAGCTTTTCATCTGCAACGGCTCCTCCCTCTGGCAGAAGGCGTGGGGTGATTCTGTTCGTCATCCCCAGGACGTCTCCTCCAGACGGAGCCGGGCTGGTGGAGGTCCAGCAGAGCTCTGCTTGCCTGGAGACTGCCCTGGGTGGAAGTTCTCCCGTGAGCTGCAGCGCTGGTTGGTCTGCAGCGGTGCCAGCCCTGGCAGGGGTGATGGCACCGACCGGGGGGCAAACTGGTCACTGAAAACCTTCTCCGTAGTTACTGCTGTTTGCAGAGCCCTCAGCTGCCCATACCCAGAGGTGTTTTCTTTCCACAAACTCTGATGAAGAATTAACATCACCATTTCTGAAGTATGCTGAAAACATTCACTGCAGAGCTAGGAATGTGTCCATTTATCAGCAGAACTGAATTCACTTTCGTAGCATTAGCTGTAGTCAAGTTGGCCTCTTTCACCATGAAGAAAAGCAAAATGTTCCTCTATGAGAACTATTTTCTCCTCCTCTTTCCTCCCCGGTCTTTTCCATGTAGCCCAAAAAGCGAGTCGTCAGGCCCCCACAGCAGCAGTTACCGCGTAACTGGTACGGTTGTGTCACGCAAAGACTGAAGAGGTATGGAACTAAATCAACAAATTCTGATTTGTTGGTGCAACTGAGTACAAACTAGCTAAGGAAAAACCAAGTTGGAAATGGAGAGCAAATATATGTGAGAGGCAAGCCACAGCTTGCAGTAAAGAAAATGTTTGCAGAAAACGCCAGCATTACAGGTTTATCTAAGGTGTGGTCTGGCTTAAGCTGCAGTAATTACCCAAGGTACCATGGCTGTGGCTGGAAAATGAAGTGCTTTATAAACTTAACCCATTCGTGTCTCCTGAGACCAACCACAGTGTTATACCTAGGCCAAGCCATGGCTTTTCCATCACAATTGAAAATTCCGGAGGAAGATCGCATCCTCCTTCATTTACCTGGCAAGAGAGCTATGAGGCTCCGCATGCTCAGGGCAGTTCACAGCGTTACAAACTAGCAAAGGGAACCACCAGCTCTTCCCTTTTACTGCTTAGAGGTGTTAGTGATGCCATCAACTGCAGGCAAAGCAGTAAAATGAGAGAAAACCTTTGAAAACACAGAAGACCTGTGGGGAAAAACATTTGCCAGACAGTTATACATGGGGTTGGGAATACCTCCGCATAAATAATACTGGGTGAGTGAAGGAGACAAATTTAAACTTGTGAAATGTTGGGTGGAAGGGTCTGGTTACTGAATTATTGTTGGGTAGAAATACTGCTGCCTTCAGGAGAGCTGCAGAGAGCTTGCCTGGTATATTCTGTTCGGAAGAAACAGAAGACTATCCAGGAGGATGGCAAAATATTTAAGCAAATTTGGAGCAATGCCTCAAAAGGTAGCCAGGATCTGAAGGGGTTTGTTTACAAGGAAAGAACTCAAAAAAATCTGAGTAGATGAAGTTTGGCCAAAAAGGACTTTTAAGCATTTGAGGATTTAAACTATAAGTGAGTATAATGGATTGTCTGTTATGGATGAATTCCCAGGAACTGGCTGAAAAGGAGGACAATAAAATTTATGTTCTGAAGTCTTTCATTCACAGACGTATGGAGAAATGGCTTTCAAAGAAGAGATCAAGAGTTCACCTAACTTGATATTCTTTATAAATGTTTGCAAAGGATCTGATTTGGGACCAGTAACTTATGTTTTAGTCAAAACATTGTGCGTGATGTTTTGACCTGTAAAATCAGAGCTGAGAGTCTACCGCTTCCCATGCCGATGTGTTCCAATGTTTAATCTTCTTGAATAGCTCTTGTGGTTGGCTACTCTGACCATGGTTAATAATCTTCCCTGGCTAGAACTGGTATCTTTAGTCTAATTCAGATTTGTTTGGTTTTGACTTCCAGGGAATTAATCAGGAGCTATTGGTCGGGGGGGTGGGGGGCGGATGTTCTTTTTTTTTTTTTTTTTTTTCTTGGCTTTCCAAACACTGTCATTTTTAGTAAGTCTTCTGGTTTGCCAGAATGAAGCCCAACTTACCCACCAGCCCTTGCATCTTCTGTTCTTGGAGAATCTTTGTTGAGAAGGCTGTTCTGGCATGTTTTCATGTGTGCTCCATTTATTTTTAAAATGTTTTCCAAAAAGGCTTGGCAACAAGAGCTGAGACTGTCATTACTGTGAAGAACTGGAAAATAAAAGAACAGCTGGTGTGTTTGGTGTCCTGGGAGCTGTCACTCGTAGGATTCCCCCTCCAAAAGTAAAATCAAACTATGTATTTGTTTGTCTTTCATCATGTACAATAAATTACAAGAAGTCGAGCAAAAAGCCAAGCCAAATCCTGCAAAAACTCAGTTGAAAGCTGACAAATGCCTACTGGCTAAGTACATTCCTGGCATATGGGAAAGGAAAGAAAGTGGTAGGGCAACCTTCATTAAGTTCGTTACCCTAAATTACGTAGGGCCTTGTCCTTAGCTTGCAGAGGAAGTTGTTGGTGCCCTCACTGAGAGGTGCACCACAGCCAGTGAGGAGCACTGTCTCAGCCTGAGGGCAAGCTGTATGGCATGCAGCAGTATCAGAAATAAATATTACAGCTCTAGGCCCGGGAAACTGGTCTGGCACTCCAGCCACACTAACTGGTCCTGAGAAGGAGACGAGTACAAGGATCTGGACTAAACTTCATGTGTTGCTGTGTGTCATATGGACTTACCTTCTCTCCCCTGCCACTGGGAGAGCACTGTTTCTTATCTCCTTTCCGGGTTTGCTCCCCCAGGCTGTGTCATTTGTTCCTCGCAGGCTTTTCTCTGAATGCTATTCGTTTATCTATTTATTTACTTTAAGAATCTGCTCTATATTTGCTCATTTCATTTTTTATCTTGATTAAATATCTTTCTAGGTTTGGTTTTCACAGCCCCGTATTTTCCTATGCAGAAAGCTGTGGAGGGGGAGGTTTGCCTGGGAAAGGACTGCAGAACCACAGTGTTTGTGCAGCCCGGTCGGTGTACATCTGCCCCGACATCGATGGGGTTGAGATCAGACTCCTAGGTCTTATTTTTCCAGTATTCCCTGTACCAAACCGTGACTTCTGCTTTCTTTGAGTCCTCTTTCTAGCTGATGTCATCATCCCTGATGGCATTTCCCTGTCATCCCTAGTGGCATTTCACAAGGAAAACATTTGTTGCAGTGTTTGTAAGAGTTACTTGCAAGTGACTTATGCTAATTTGTTATGACTTTTCATAAAGAATATGTAAGGGCAATTTGAAAATCCTTGATTTAAGAGAAATACATCGTGAACTAGTATTTTTGGGGAGTGATCAGTTTTTGCTTTGCTGACCAAAATGTTGGCGTTGCTTTTCTCGGTAGAGTTTTCCATGTAGAAAAAAAATCCACTTGCACTCATTTCTCTTGTCTCTCTGTGCTTCTCGCTGCCTCCACCTCTGTCTTAAACTTTCTTAAACGTTTTCATTTGTTGTTCAAATATTTGCAGTTCTTAGAAGAGCAGAAAACCTTCAAGCATTTTGAAAACATAGAAGGGCTCCTTAAACTCAATGAAAATTACTGAGATATTGCTTTAAAGTGCCCTGCTTAAATAAATTAGAGAGTTCTACAACTCTTAAATGCCCAATAGAAATGCAAGAGGCACCTAGAATAATAGACTAGGTCACACTTAAATGAATCTCTCTTGAAGAACACAACGGTAATAAGATAAACTGACTCTGCACTAAACCGCAAAAGAACAGATAATAATACAATACAGCTCCCCTAACTGAAGCTCTCTTAGAGGAAGCGACCAGGTGACGGACTGGAGCATGAAAAGGGAAAAAAATTAAAATTATTTAACTTGTTGAAAGAATCAATTTTTCTGAGTATCAGGGCAAAACGTTACCAGCCTTACAGATAGCTCTTCAGAAGCAGAAAGGCTTTTTAAAGCATTGCCTTTCGTATAGAAGCAATTCGTTGACTTAGATATACACCGGAGTATGAATTTAGTTGCTGCAGGTAGGAACTAATAAAGTGCTGGTTTAGAGAGCTGGGCTTTTCTTTTCCTGTAACCTCTAAATCCAGGATTTAACCCCAGAGAGCGTCAGAATATTGTTGCAATTGGATTTTTGTCAACAGGCCCTGCGCAAATTGAGTTTGGTGGGTTCGTCAAGGTTATGTAACAGCAAACATTTGGAAAAATTGGGCACAATTGTCAGCCTTTGCTCTGAAAGGGCACAGGATTAAATGAGCATAAAAATTTAATTGTCCTCTCGCCCTGAATAAGGCTGGGGCTTTCCATATTAGGGTCGGGCTGGCTAGTTGAGCAGCAATTTTTATCTGGCCCGTGGATAAATAGATGCATTCAGCCTTCTCGGGCCTTCAACCTTCATTAACACAGAAATTAATCACATAAATTAAACATATATATTTTGCTGGAAAAAGTCTTAACAAGCTGCATCCTCTACTGGATGAGAGAAAAGAATCAGGCATGTGTACATATTTAGCCTGACAATGCCAAGATTTCCAGAATATGTTTAGGTTTCTGTCCTTAATTTTCAAGGGCCAGATTGGCAGCTGGTGTAAATTGTCGCCACTAATCACAGTGGAGTTAGGCCAATATATACCATGCCGGATTTGATTTGCAGTTTGCTCGAGGCTCTCAAATTCCCTTTCTCAACGTGTTTTCTTTTTTAAACTCCGTTGGTACTTTGCTGTAATTCAGTTTCTTTCAGAGGAGGTATATGGGTGTGTAATTGCAATAACCCAGCAAAGAACTGGTCCTTTAGATCTTATTGAGGACAAGTGTATTCCTGTGCTTCAGCAGTGAAACGTAACGCACGTAAGATACCGAATTTGTGACACATAACGACATTTTATGTCCCTCTCATTCCACGTAATCCTACGGAGATTTACAAGTAGCTTAATGGCAGCAAACTGTGTCTGTTTTTTGAAATGAATTATTTCTGCTGTTGGAGCACTTGGTCAGTAACATAAGTGATGTTAAATAGCAGAATAATCACCCATAACCTGGGCGCTTACCGGAGTTGTTCTCAGCCTCCCACTGTAAATGGCAGTGTGTTATGTGATGATGTTGACCATAAGCCATTAAAATTAGGCAGGATTTGCTTAAAAGCAAATTCTTTGTATAGACAGTTTATTTTTCTCATGTTTAAAATATGAAATTACAAAGTAAAAGGAAGTGGTAAAACCTCTGTCAGTCAAAGCCATGGGAATGTATCCGCTTGTTCACACATGCTCCATAGTTATTGAAAGTGTGATTCTCATTTTACCGACTAATCCAACACTTGGATGTGTTTAGAGGACAGCTTAGTCCTGGCCCGATGTTTTGATTTCCAAATAATTATAAAGAAGAATGTGCCGCATCATACCTGTCTTTTATTTGTGTGTCAGTGATGAATAAAATACTCAAAGTGCAATTACAGATAGGGCAACTTGTGTGCGAGACACCGAGCTCCTTTAGATAACTTCAGCGCCTGTGGTGACAGATGCCTATGGAATTTGGTGGGTCTGTATTATGCATCTGGGACGCACTGATGTACAAGCTAGCGTTAGTCAGTGAAAGTTGATTGTTTCAATTTATGGCTACCAGATCCTACCAGCTCTTCCTTGGCCGGCTCCTCACTCGCATCCTGCTTGTTTGCTCTGTGATGCACAGCCTGATGCCAGCTGCGGACGAGCTGGGGAGCAAAGGGGATTCGAGGAGCTCTGGTCCTGTGGTTTCCAGCACAGGAGATGCTGAGCGGTCCTCTGAAACGCCTCCAGCGTGGGGGGCAGAATTTCACATGCTCTCTGCATTTCCGAAATCTGGCGTTCAACTTCAGAAGAGCTGGCAGCTTTCTGCCTTAAATTGGCTGGGAATGAGACGTCTTTTCCTATGGAAAAATAGTCAAGGTTTTAAAATAGCTTATGTGATGAATCAGGATGAAATGTTAGGGGGGGGAAAACCCCACCTTACTTTAACATGCGTACTGTGTATATGAGTAGGTGTCTGGAAGTTTCTTGGAGAATCCAGCTTCTAGGGAAGCAAAAAAAAAAAGAGCATGTTTTTGGCATCTTTGCTGGCTTTCTGGAAGCCCCTGTTCCATTTTGGGTTTTGCAAAGCTGGAGAGGAGACAGAGGCGAGGAAGCAGAAAGATAAGGGCACTCGAAACCCAAGGAACTTGTTTCTGGCACGCTGCTCTTCCCTGTGCTTCTTCCCCTTTCTCTTCTCCTCTGGAAGGCTTCTGTCATTCTAATAAGGAGGGAGATTAACAGAGGCATTGTATCTGGGGAAATAATTCTGGGGATTTTTTTTCTGTTTAAATTTAAATTTTTCCCACAGAATTTTTTCAGTGGTGCAAGCGCAGCACTTCTGATTATCACGGGAGCTCTGTTTTGATGATTCACCAGTGTAGATCACAATGCTTTATTATGGTCACTTTTAATAGGATTAAGTCTTTTTCTCTAAGGTGTTTTGGCTAAAATGGGAGGGTTTTGAGCAGTAGAAAAGTATGTTCAGGTGACTGTTGTTGCACCAAATATGCCTTCATTTCCACTGGAAAGCCTATTTCTCCATGACTAGTCCTCCAAAATACATGCCCCAGGTTCTCAAAAGCATTCCCATTTCTCTGATTCCATGTTTCATTATTGTATGGGCACTCTGTGCCATTCCAGGTCTCATCTTTAATGACACGCTCCATCTGCAGGGTAATTCGAGTGAATTAAAGGATCTAAAATAAAGGACCGCAGATTTGAGGCACCTCTGAAAAAAAGAAAAAAAAAAAAAAGAGTAGAGTTTCTGAACATTAAAAATTACTATAGGATAAAAATATGCACTCTAAGAAATACTAGTACTGATTTACAAGTTAGAGTAAAAGTACACAGAAGCATTTCATTGCTCCTGTGTTGGACATGGGAAAAAAATTCAGACCTCTGAGAGACTTTGAGGAAGTCATTTCGGAATTCATATGCTGCTCTTTGATATTATTATTGTCAGGTTGATTTATCACATCTAAGAGATTATTAGGTATTATCACAGTAGATTATATTTCATTACCTCAGAATACTAATCATAGCATTAGTATTTTCTTGTTGTTAATATGAGTTTTGTTACTGGAATATTAAATATGAGCAGAGAATATAAACTGTAAAAAATGGTATTAGGAAATGTTTGATAAAAGATGTAATTAGCAGAATGGGACATTTTAAAAGAAAATTTTCATATTTATTTGTTACTACTGTACTGGTATCTCCACTTACCTTTTTTGTTTAAGCTTAATAGCGATAGGACACATAATTTGAATTTATCTGTAAGAGTCTTAAACAGTGGCTATTCGTATTAAAGCTAAAGCAAGTTTGTTCTTAAGTGTTAATTTTGCTTCTTTGTACATTGTCCTTGCCAAAATGCAGTCGCAAGTGAGTTGGTTTAGGCGGGTTTGTCTCTCTCTTGGGAATGGCAGGGTGAAGGGAGCGTTATCAGTGCAGCAACATCTCGTGGTCAGAAGTGTAAGTTGGGGAAGTGAAGAAGGTTGCCATCTCTCAGACTTAAAGGATTTCAAAGGCTGCAAGCTTAACAGACACTCTTTAATTTCACGCCACCCATCTTGTTTTCATGGTGACCCATGAAAATTGACACAAGACAGTGGTATGCCAGCGTTTCTTAAGGGGAAATCAGTTTATTACTAGAGCTTTGAGAACTTTGAAAAAGGCCACGGGAGCAAGCTTTATTTCTCCTTTTCAGCCAGCAGAAAGTTTCCCAGGTTTGTGATCGAGTTTGAAGTGGAGAAAGATCTGTGCAGTGCAGAATGCGCTGCAAGATGACTGGCCCCATGGCATTCACTGCCCTGTTTGGGGCTCGTTCATGCTCTGCCCGGGCTCGGGACCAGTAGAAATATGGTGCATTTGTATCATCTGTGCTTTTCCCCTGTCTGCTGTAGTCTCTGCCTTGGGTTTACATACTCAAACAAGCAGTACATGATGGCAGGTAGACAGTAGTGTGGAGCTGGGCTGGTTTTTGGTAGCTTACTAATGTTTAAGTCCAAGGTGAGAGCATACAAACCAGCCCAAAAAGCCTCACCCCCCTTCCTCCCCATGCCAGCTCTGGGTGAAAGCCTTGTGCTGTGTCTTCTCCATGTCAGACTTTCTTTATTTCACTGAAGGGTTTCTTTTTGGGGGAAAAGAAAGTCTCTAACCTTTTGGCTAATGGGAAATAGGGATACATGGAAGAAAATGCTAATGGTTTTCCCTCACGCCCACACATCACTCCTCCCTTTTTTGGTTCTCACCTTGTCTATCCAGGTTGTTTCTTGCGTGTGTTACTGCAAAGACACCAAGGCAGACCCTCAAACTAGATGTGCTGTTGAGATTTAATGGGGTGCAGCTCATTCTGGATGGAAATCAGTGGGGGCTGTGCTTTTGTCAGCACACTGCTGTGCAAATCCATACTGAAGGTTGGCTAGACTGGTGTTGCCAGCCCAGTACAGAAATCTCTGGTGGAAACAAGTTCTCCACTGGTCTCTATCCAGCGGGCGCTCAGAACCGAGGGCAGATTTTGCTGTGTGTGGAATGCAAGACTTCCAGCAGCTTACAACATTGCAAGGTGATGAGCAGCCCCTCGGTGCTGAGTGCCCCCACTTCCTCCATCCCATGCGCAGTACCAGGGGGTGCTTAGGAGCACTCTGCACTGCAAAGGATAAGGTCTGTCATCTCTTCCAGGGGTTTCAGAAAGAAAAAATCACTATTGAGAGTCTCCAAAAGCCTCTAGTTTTTAATGATCCATCTGTACCTTTCCATTGTGTTGTGCTGGAAAAGACATTTAATTTATTTTAAAAGATCTGGGGTGTTCAGTGAGCCCAGTTTGCACATTTCTCATGACATATCCAGCATCCTCAGCAAGGGCAACTTCTTAGCATGGCAGGCTACAGAACAATGCAGCTTTTTTTCTTTGCCCCTCTTTCTCCCAAGGAATACAAGTCTTCCAGAGAAGAGAGCATCTCTCATTATATAAAAAATGTGTGTGCCTGGTTATGTGTATCATATAGGTGGGAAATACGAACTTTAATAAAAACGAGCCATTCTAGACCTGGGTGCTGTAATCTGATGACAAAATTGATTGTCCTCATAGCTGAAAATGCATGAAGGAAACAAACGTTTTAAGAGGAAAATGACAGTGTTCGATTTAATCTGTAGAGAAATTGCAGCTTTAACTCTTTAGGGGCAGGAGATGGCTTGTTGTGAGGTGTGTGAACCATGCTGTTGTGCAGTGGAGCTCTACTCCCTGGCACAAGATTGTTAGTGCTGCTGCAATAGAAGTAATAACAAAATCCTCTTTGTCTCAAGTTGGTATCTACAAATTCTCACAGGGAGAAACAAAACAAAACAACACAAAACCCCCAACAGTCCAACATGTCAAACCCTCGCTATTTTCGCATGTGAAAATCCCCTGAGAGAAATATTGTGTATCGCTACTGTAGATAGAGTACATGTACTCAAGAACAAAGAGGGCTTAAGAAGAAGACATGGTGAATATATAATAACTCTGAATAAATACGGTAAGTCCTCTCTTGTTTCTTTGCAAGTGCTTTTCAAGAAGTGAATAATGTAAAGCTCTCCAAGTCACTTAGGGTCTGAGCCTGCAAATATCTACTCATATGAGTACTTCTTACTCATGTAAGTAGTCCCATTGAAGTCTGTAAACCTGCTCATGTGAGTAAGGCTAAACAAGTTCAGGGTCTAAAACACTATGGGAGAGACAAAAGCATATACAAGTACAGCCCTAAGACTCTTCAGACATGGAGCAGCAAAAGATTTATCTGAGGCTTCCAATGTAAAGCCTTGTAAATTAGTAGGAAGATCTAAAAAATCAGGCCGCCGCTGCATTGGGAAGCAATGGAGCTCTCTTAATATGGGGATATAGGGGTAATGTGATGGAAAGACTTAGATGCAGCATGAAGTCTAGCAGTTGTATTCTCTGCTCCTCACAAGCAGAGCAGTAGCTGGAAGTCTAGCGAGCAAATAATTATAGTAATCAAGTCACGATGAAACAAAGGAGAGGTTATTATTCCAGCAACTGGCCAAGGGAACACAAGTGTGACTGGCTGGATTCCTGAAGGAAAGCAGGATTTACTACATCACGTGGGATATAAACTTTGATGCATTTAAAGTGTTTTACAGATTTGTTTGCTTTTACTTTTTAAATAACCTTTGACCAAAAATAAACTAATACTTGACTATCAAGTTAACTGATTAAATTTTGGACAGCAATAAATGGAAATCTGCTAAAAGGCAGGGCTGGCTTGTCTTCTACACTTGCCAATACAAAAATGATCTATGATGAAATCCTTTTGCCCTGTGTTCAGTCTGATGAAGCAAGGAATACAATTCTTCCCGTTCTAAAGCTAGAACTGTAGAAGTAGCAAAACCTCCTCTCACAGGCTTTTTGAGGTGGCACAACTCTAGCTCTGTCTTTGTGGTGTGGAGCTGAGAGCAAGGTGAAGTGTGACTGTGCACACCGTGGCCACGAGGACTGCGCTCTGCCTGCGTGTCTCGTGCTGTCCCTTGCAATCAGTGAGGCTTTAGCCTTCAATAAAACAGCTTGGCCAGAATACGTGATGAAGCCTCAAGATATGGTGGGATAAGTAGTAAAGGAATGTTCCTGGCTGGCTACCTTGTCCACTTTGCACCTAGGGAATGTCTGAACATGTGAATATAGGAAGGGCATGGGGGTGGTTCAAGAGTCAGTTTCTTCCAATTGATGAACCTGCGTCCTGATCTATGTTTTGCAGGAAGGAAAAGTGAGGCTTAGAGAAATTAAGGCCTAATGTCATGAAAGTCAATGGGAAATACAGGGAAGATGGTATTTTGAGGGATCTACCCGCAGTGCTGTCCTCAGGGTGAAACACGACATCTCTCTGAAAGGAGGAAGCCCATGAGACATCCTGATGGACAGCCAGGTCTTGCCTTGAGTTTTACCTATGTCAGGTGCACTTGCTTCCTGCTTGGTGGGCTACTCTTGAACAAAGATCTCTCAATATTTGAACACAGGAGGAGATGTTGGGAAGCATTACTGGTCCATTGCCATCAGTGCTAGGTTCTTTTGTAACGTATAACTTTTAGAAATTTTTAAGCCAGGCTGAGGGAGTCTCGCCCTTTTGTTGAAAGTGCCAAACGACTGCCTTGTTGCTTCCATCACTGTTGTGGTGGCTGTGCTCGAGGTTGCTTTTTCCTGGTCAACCACATTGTCCTGGATTTTCTCTTCCCAAAGGCAGATTTTTATTGAATAACCTGGATGCTTCTGTGAATTGTGACTGGACTTGAAATGCATTGATTTGTTGGTATCAAATCCTGTACCTCAAATACTGAGGAAGCCAGCTAGCAGAGACAATTCTTGCAAAAACTAGGGGTGCTAAAAATGACTGTATCCATGCTGTTCCCAGGAACCCCAAGAAGTTTGCCTGCCTGATTTGCAATGCAGTAGATTGGACCATTTGGACTTTGATTTTGCCATTTTAAAGCCAGTGGTATTCATATGAAGTTAATGGAGTTTCTACCACTGCAAAATCTGTCCTCTCTTCTCAACTTTTCAGAGAGATTTCATCTTTGTGCTTTTTTCTTTTTTTTTCCCAAAGAAAAAAAAAGAAACATTTAAAGGGGAAAAAAATAGAGATAAGAAAGGCCGTGAAGAAATACTGTTTCTAAGTAATGTACTTTTTTCAATGACAGCTTAGTATTTTTGTTAAACGGCACCACTTTCAGCTTTCAAAAAGGTTTAGCCAACAGTGCTCACACTGTTTTCGACAAGGTAAACCTTGCCCACCCGTTATAACCTTTAGGTCATTCCAATCATGTTATTTCTCCCATAATGCCAGAAGTAATGGAGTAGGCAGGAAGTGAAAGTAGAAGTTATACAGCACTGCTCTCCTGCCTTTTGTTTGCTTGTCTATAACTACCTTAAACTACTTCCTTCTCATCATTATAACAATGGGATGAAATGGTTCTTTATAAATGGCCATGAAGTAAAGGCAGGCTGCAAAGGCTTCTGTAACCTATTATTATGACCTTTCTCTCATCAGTAATTGTTTAGCAATTTGTACCTGAAAAATCCAAGCTGTCTGTAATGTGCCACACAAGGTGTGGTGAAAGGGCTTTGGAGACAGCTGGAATAATTATTAAATACCAATGTGGTATAAGGCAGCAAGTCTAAGCAGCGTGAAAAGGCATCAGGAGATTGAATAATGAACTCATCTTCAAATGCGTTAGGCCGTGGCTTGTTTTGGTGAAATAAATGCACGCGATTTAACACACAGAGACTGCTGATGCTGTGCCTGGACTCACTTCATTAAGAGAAAACCAAACCAGACCTGGTGTAATTCTGCTATAAGTATCTGTAGGCAGAAACCAGACTCCATAAAAATCCTGGTGTCTCACAGAAGTGGCAGGAGGGAGAGGCCCGAAATACCCTCACGCTTTACTCATAAGCTACAGGGTCTGTTGTAAGCAACATTTCAGTGTCAGAACCCACCTGTTTGTTTAGATTAAAGCTGTAAGCGGCCTGACCTTTTCTAAACTCCTTCAACTGATGTCTGGGGACAGAAGCTTTATAGGTATTTTTTCACTAAGTTTTGAACGTGGCGACTAATAGAGTTGTCCTTCTGGCTAGCGATGACTCAGAGCCAGGCACAGGAGGCCTGGAGAAGTGTCACGCACGGTGAATGTCAGTGGGCTGCGAACGCTGCCGTGTCTCCAGAGGCGTAGTGATTGCAGTAAGGTCTTTGCTTATGTTTTGGAATTGAAAAGTAAAACTTTTGAAGCGTTCGGTGTTTGCCTTGACCTGGATCATTTGAAGTATTTTGTCCAAATATTCCTTGTCCTAAGTCTGACCACCCACTATTTTTTGTGGTTTGTCTTTTGCTGGCCCTTTTCCCGTACCCGTTAGCGTTTGCCTGGCGAGTGCCAAAGCTTCATTCTTCTTTCCCTGAATGGCTCCAAATTTGCATCGCATGCAAACAGCCCAGCTGCTAGAGTCACACTCACAGTAAATGGCTGACACACTATTTATACACACTTCTTCTTGGGTAGCAACTTGTTCCTTGGCTATGTGAAGAAAATAATATTGCTTGACTTTATTTTTCACACTCTTGGTTTTTTAAAAATTCTTCCTCTGAAAATATTTTGACAGATTTTTCTAGTTTTGTGGCTTTGGCAACAGCCGATGTTGGCTTATCTCTTTAGCTAGGCTTTTTTCATTATGATTTTGAACACAGTCTGGATGGTTAACAAGGGGCATCAGTGCACAGAAACAGCCATGAAAATGGGAAGAGGCGGCAAAGGAGAGAGTCCTGCAGGGAACTGCCTTGTGTGCCCTCTCCTGGCTGGAAGCAGCAGCTCAGGCGGGCACGCCATGCTCCCAGTGCCGCTGGCTGCTCCAGCAGGTCAAGTAGCAAGAGATAATGTGGGGATTTATGCAGCAAACAAGACTGGGCTCTTCCTCCGTAACCTCAGCTATTGTCACTGCATGTTCCTTAGTAATGCTCCAGACTTCCTGCCCTCCAGGCACGTCTTTTCCAACCTGCTTCCTTCAGCTGTGGCCCTCTAAGTTTGGCAGGCCCAAAGTAATGGGGTCCTCATGTGGCTTTTCCAGCTTGCTCCCTCTTCTTCCTTCTCTGGGATGAAAAGTCTTTCAGGCCTTGTTGTTCAAATCCTGGCTACAGTGCATCAGCAAAAGAGCTGTCACTCCGTTTTAGTATTTGTGTTATGGTGGCTGTCAGGTCTCAGGGTTCTGGGTACAGTAGAAACACGGAACAAGAAGGTTGGTCCTTGCCTCAAAGTTCAACACTGTCATCCTTGGCGGGGCAGGTTTGGCACTTGCCCTGCAGTTAGCTTGTCTTAATTAATGTATGACTGCAGAGAATCAGCCCCTGCATCTTGCTGTGTCCTAAGGAAGGAGGATGATTACGCTTGTTTGTCATTATCAGGTTTCAAGGACAGTAATCAAATCTAGTATTGCCAGCCTGGTCCTCCTGCCATGCAGCGCTGATGTGCAGAATGCGCTGGAGTTTACTGTGCTCTGGGCCTTCAGAGCAGATGCCAGACCTGCTGTTGCAGGTCGCTACGTAGGGACTTGTTGGCCTTAGTGCTCCAGAGATGGCTGCGTTCTACTATCACGGTTGCTGTGATGTTTGCATGCACCAGTTCTTTAAGTCTTTGAAGAAAAACCCGCAACTGTATCTTTGTAAACTAGCATCTTGTGTACTGTTATTTAACCTAGTCTGCCCAACGTTGCCATACATTTGGCAAGGGAAGAGCTAGATAAATGTGTAATGAGCAGATAGATGTGTGAGTAGAGCAAAGCAAAAGTCAGTTTTTCCTCTCTTCCCATTATTCCCATTCCCATTTCCCTCTCTTCCCTTTATTTCTCAACCTTTTACACTGATTTCTTTCTGCTTTCAAATCCCAAAGGAGTGATGACAGAGAAGGATTTTCTTATCTGCTGCTAAAGAGAAACTGAGGCCCTAATCCTGCAAATATTTATTCCTGGGCTTAACTTTAAAATTAAGAATGTTCATTAATCTTGGCAAGATCAGAGGACAATTTACCTTTTAGATGAGTCCACCAAACGACTTTTCAATGCGATAGCACTCGTCTTTCCTGCACAGATGCAGTAAGTACTATCCATTTAACATGGCTGCTGTTTGACCTGGTTTAGTTTGTTTCCAATTCATAAGAAAGCAGTTGGAAAAGGTCCCTTCATTAAGTTTTAAATTTGTGTGGGAATTTTGGTGAATTCCTTGAAATTCAGCAGAAAGCTTAGTTTTTAAGTTAAGCATTATGAGTATCAAATTAAGCTGTCAGCATGTGAAGTGATACAGAGGAAGACGTGTACAAGTACAAGCGCACTCACACGAACACAGGCATCTCTTTCCTCTCTGCCTGGTAAGTCTTAACAGCAGAACTAGAGGCTGGGAATTACATTTTAGTAATTCTTTTCTAGTTATGTCAGATTTCTAGCATGCTATTAGAGACATATGTGTCATCCTCACCATCACCCAACATATCATTGCTGTTTCAAACTGTTACCAGAGCTGTTGACACAGAATATTGTGTCTGTCGACAGCTCCAATTAGTTGGCGTGTCTGACTACTGACAGCACAGTCTACTTTTGTTTATGAAGACGGTGTGAGCTGTATCTCACTCTCACAACCTCCAGTGGCAGACAGATGGATAGAACTATATAATCATCAACGGAAGCGGGTGATATTCTGTCTTCACAAATCATCATGTGGAGCAGAACCAACGGCCTTTTGTCTGCTTTCAGAAATGACTGCAAGATTCCTCCCATCTGTCAAGTTATGAGGATGAATATGTATAAAATACATCAGATATATATGCGGGGTTTTGTATTGTGGGGGGTTTTTTTGTT
Source organism: Larus michahellis (assembly GCF_964199755.1). NCBI lineage: Eukaryota > Metazoa > Chordata > Aves > Charadriiformes > Laridae > Larus > Larus michahellis. The sequence continues at coordinate 1,323,180 of NC_133901.1, read as the reverse complement.
GTTTGATTGGGGGGTGAGGGGGAAGGGGAGAAAACTGCTTCTTAATTTTCACCAGATGTTAGCTATGAGACATGGAACAGCAGAGGGAGAAGCGCAATCATTTTCTCTCAAATTAAACTTTCTTGAGGTTTGGGTTTGGGTTTTTTTGTTGTTGTTTTGAGTTTTGGTGTTTTTTTCTGTGTGGTTTTACTTTTTTTTTTAAAGGAATGGACCCAACCCCTCATCATTTGCAAATGTGGAACCCCATTGATTTCCTAAGGTCGTGCAATTGCAACTGAGCACAGAATTTAGTCGAATGCACTCTTTACATGTATTTAATCCTCTCTATTGTGTGATTATGAAATCTTAGCAGCTGCCCAACCAGCGATGTTCTGCTTTTCATTTAATAGCAGTTACAGATACAAACTATTTTCAAATATACAGTTCCAAGTTGCCGAGGGGTTCCTCAAGCACAGTGTACACTGAGTTCAGGGAGGGTTTGTTCTGAGAGCAGACACCCACCCAAGTTGGTAAGTAGTATAGATTTGGCTCATTCATTCAAGAAACATACTGCTTAGTATACCTTAAAAGACGCAAAATTTAACCGTGACATTTGTTTTCTTAAGAACAGCAAGATAAATTGATATACACAGAATTTTATTTTTTTTTTTTAAGAAATAAGGCTTTCTTTTCCTTAACATAGCAAAATATCAAGGTTTTCAATAGAACTTTTGTTATAGCCAGCAAATTCTTTATAAAGCAAACAAACGTCTACTTGAAAGGGAAGGGGAAATCAGAATATGAATTGTGTTTCTGCTGTTTCTCTACCCAGTTTTCCTGCTCTGTACTGTATAGTATTTTTCAGCTTTCCTTTGCTGTAACCTGTTATAACATTTAAGTGCTGATCCTGACTGCTAAAAGTTAATTAGTGTTTATTACTGACTGAAGTGGAAGCAGGATTTGAGTTTTATCCGGGAATTAAGGAATACACGTTCAGTTATTATTTGCTGTATTTCATATATCAAATGAATAATTGCCATTTCTCAACCCTTGTGAGAAATGAATTCTAATCTTGAAAAAATGTCCTAACTTTCCCTGCAAAGTCAGCAGGATCTAGTGTATAAAATGTAAGCGTGGACCTAAAGCAGCAGCCAAGAGCACTGATTGATAGCATTTTTAGTTTTGTATTTTACTTCAGGATCAGATGCCTACGAAGACAATTGGAACAAAACCAGTGTTATCCAGGGTAGTTTTGATGATTCTCCCCCGCCTCACCCCCCTTATTTTCCTTCTTTTTTTCTTTCTTTCTTTCTGCCCCCATCCCCCCCCTCCTTCAAATCTCTGCTGGAGTTTGAAGAAAAAACTAAAATTTTCATCCTGACTGGTTTCACATCCCTATTAGTTCCGTAGTTTCTCCATTACTGAAAAGAACCTAAAACTGGGGAGGAATATTGCTGCTCTTGATACAGGCCAGTTCCAAGGGTAGTCAATGTAATAATTATAACAGGTAAATCAGTAATATAAAAGTACTGTACTTTATTCAGAGTTCAGCAGTTTTTCCAGTGGTGTTTTTGACTTTTGCACATCCTCAAGCAGTTGGACTGTGTGGGGTAAAATACTTTTGACTTAGACTTTTTTAGCAATGGATTTTAAAATTTACATGAGTTTGTAGTTGCATCTAGTATTTTTCAGTTGTAGATGAGCAATGATGTAATGAGATTGTGCTGCACACTCTGAAACTCAGCTGAAATTTAGAAAATTCCTGGGCAAGCCACAGAATTAAAAATTAATAGACTTTTGCTGAACATGCATGAAGTCCAAGGAAATTCATCGTGACCTCTTGGCTAATCTAAGAACAAAGGAGCAGCTAAGTTAAGTAAATAAATAATTAATTTTTGATTATTCACTCAACTGTACTAATTACCGTGACCCAGTTCTTAATCAGTCAGAGATCCCAGTGAAATACTTTATGAAAGTCAGGCGTTTGTTCAAATGAGAACTCCGATATTTAGATCATAGAAAGCCTGTGGGTCAGAGTGAGAGAAATGGGGGCTGTGGACTGACCTCTCGAGAGTCGCTGAGCACGTGTGATCCAGAGCAGCTCCTGTGGCTCCCCGGTTGTGAAGTGTGACAGTAAGCAGAGAACTTGCGCTAGCATTTCTTCTGCCATGGGTCATTGGGCCTTTTTGTTTCAAGGCCATAAGAGGGCCAGAATTATTAAGGAGCTATGGTGGGCTGGAGTAGCATCAAGCGTGTAGGCACTGGCTCTGTGAATTCATGGACTTTGAGAGCTGCTGCAGAGCAAAAGTGGTTTAATGGGAAAGTTCTTCACTACTGCCAGCATCTGCAGGCTCTCCCCTCCTTCCCGGCTTGCACGGCAGCAATACGGCACATCTCACTTCCGAGAGAGCCCCTGCTTGGGGTTCAGGTGCCGGAGAGGTCAACGGGTGGCCTTAGCCAGGTCCCAAAGGTGGCTGTTCTCTCAAATGTCATGTTCACAGGAACATCTCCAGGAGAGCTGGTCAGTCTTCTGGGATACTCCTCTCATCTCCAAACACAACTCCTTTTCCCATCGTTTTTTCTATCTTCTTGTCCCTTGTGCCATATTATGCAGGCTGTGGGATTGCTAGCATCCATGATAGTTTTATATTTGTTCCAGTATGTTATTTTTCATTTATTATTTTTTTTAACAGTGCCGTGTTACACTCTGAGAAACCAGTGATGTGTCTGCTTACTGGAACAGCAATAGGATTGCTTAAAGAGTGATGGTTACTTGTGCTGTTACCTGAGCTGGGGTTTGACTGTTTGGTGAGGACCTCATCTCACCACCTGGGCAGCTGTTGCACAGAGAAGACGCACAGTCAGATATTGCCCTGTACAGTTGCCAAAGAGAATAGGCGAACCAGACAAAAGAATGGTTTATCCCTGTTTTACACACAGGAATTGAGGCACTCGGAGATTGGGTTACTTGTGCAAGTCCATGGTATGAAATAAGTTCGTGTACCTTGTGTTCCTGTATGTGCCCTAACCACAAATCATCCTTCAGGCAAATTTACCTGTCACTCTGGTAGTTAAATGAGATTTGCTCCTGTGGTAACTTCTGCAAGTTTAAACTTGTTCCGAGCACATTTCAGAAAGGACAAGTCGTTGCAGATCCATACTTAGAGCCGGGGGTACATGGGACCACCAGCTCCTGGAGTATTTTTCATCAAGAAAGCGTGAGTGTTTCCCTTATTTAGACCAACGTGATTGCACTGGATATATTTATTATAGAAGCAAATTCTGTATCCTGTGAACTGCTGATGTTCAGAAAATGCTTTGGTTTGAATACAGTTTAAATTCAAAATAGAATTTTACTTCAGCTTTTTTTTTTAATGTGGAACCAAATCCTGGCAGCTGTAGTTGGCTTGAAAACAGCGGAGTTTCACCAAGGCAGAGTTGTTGCTCATCTCTAATGGAAAAACACCCCTTGTAGTTAGGTAACTGAAAAGGATTATCCCCGTTTTGTAGGAGGAAAGAGAGAGATGTTTTTAAAATGCGGCGCCCAAGATTCTGCGGGTTCAGAGGGCTAAGCCCAGTTTTAAGTGAGTTAAAGTGGACTGTGCCACTGTTCATTGGTAGTGCGCTATCAGCAAGTGGGTTTTTTGTCTTATTTTGCCTGGCTTGCTGTGTTGCCAGGTGCTAATCCTGCGACCTACCCTAATTCTCAGAGTTCTTTTCCTATTTTTCATTGCAGGATAACAAGTATCTTGACTGTAATCTATTAATTGAATTGAATAAACTTGTTTCCCTAGCAGTGAGAGCATATTGTTTGCACACAGTGTCATCCCAGGCCCTCCAGCTATCGAAAGATTGCCAGATATGTTTATTAAACCCCCTGAGCTTGGAAAGAACACAGAAAACTGTCATCTAGAGCAATACGAAAGTGCCTATCTCAGCTGGGGATCTGGCTGTTATGAATAAAGGAAGAGTTTGTGGTAGAGTTTTGAGATGTAAAAAGAAAAGGCTTCCCTATGGTGCAAATGTGTTGGAACCCTCAGGCGAGAAAAAAAAATATTGAATTGTTGCTGGCAGTACAATGTAATTATTGAGTTAGCTACAGCAAGGTCTGTGAGCTTCCAAGGTAAAGGCCTGGTGACTTTGTTTTTTCTTTTCTCTATTTTCCCCCCCTCAGGATAATTAAAATTTTGAATTGTAACAGTTTTTTCCGCTTCTTAGTATTAATTGAACCACAAATACCTGCCAAATTTCCAGTGATCTTGTGGAACGATAGATTTCAAAATTCCCGTTTGGGGTCTGCTTCCTTTCCCTTTTCTGTTGTAGGTGAAATGCAAACTAGCCAATAATGAAAGAAAAGCTGGAAAGAGTAGTAAAACCCAGTTCCAGATCTAACTACTCTTTACTGCAGCTGGAGACCTGGAGATTCTGGTTTGTTGTGCTACGTCCTGGCTTTGTTGAGCTTTTCCCTGTTGACGTCAGGATTTCACCTACATGCAACAGAACCAGAGCCGAGGAATCGCTATTAGAGCTATCTCCATGAAGGACATTTGTTTCTATTGACCTGAAAGCTCTTATGTCTGAAGGTGCATTAGTTAAAATATGTCTACATCACCAATGGCTAAACTTTTTCTTGATTGTCAACCGGCTTTGGGGCTGATAATTTCCTGCAAACTAGCAATACAGACTCAAATCATGTTATTAAAAAAGGGAGATAATTAATTTCTGCTGGTCTGATGACTCCGCTTGAAGTTGGGATGTTTCTTTGGGAGCTGTGGGTCTAGATGCTGCGAGGTACCAGAGGGTTTCTTATACTTGTTTTCCCTAATCCCCTCCATTAATCATCAGAAAGTTCTTGCTGGCCATCTTGGAAAAGAGACTTCTGCTTCACATTAATTAAACTTATACCCTTTGTTGTTCATATGTGCTATGGACTTATTTTAGTTCTAAAATAATATTTTTATTGAATATTATCTTTATTGATTTCTTAAATGAAACAAAACTCTTGTAGGTGCTGATTTTGGCAGCCTGTGCTGCACAGAGCATACTAGAGTATACACTCTTTAATTTTTAATGGTGAGAAGACATGGAAAATGTGCTGCATAGTAAATAACAAGCGGTGAGGTAGAGCTCAAACAAGGGCCGATACTTATCTCTGGTTCCCATAAATTGCCCAAGACAATGGGGATCTTTCCATTGACTTTTGAGCTGTGGCCTGGGTCCCGTGTGTCTATATCCAAAATATATTGTTGTCATTCATTATTTATGTTGTCATTGTGCCTCAAGGCTCCAGTCCAGATCTCTGGATCCTGTTGTGCTGGATCGTTATTGGAGCATGCAGCTAACGCTGCTCTTAAAGCTCTTTCAAGCCAAACAGAATAGCTGGTTGATAAACCAGTCCTTTTCTAGAAACAGTAATTCATGACGACACACAGGAGCAACCTGCTTCTGGTGTTGGCTGCTGGGGTTCTGCGTTACAATCCCTGCTGCGGTTCTGTGTTACAATCCCTGCAGCTGTTCCCAGGGAGCCCAAACTAGGTATAGCTGGGTTTTTTATTCCTGAAGCTTAAAGTACTACTTTACAGGTGCATACTCCTTTGCTTGCTACTGTAGTATAGTCAGGTTTTCCTTGCTTTTCCAAGGGGAATGCAATTCACGTGAAATTGCAGTTGTATTTGCCCTGGCCTGAGAGATTTCTGTAAAATATTTTTGGTTTTACTTGACCATTGTCCAAAGAGGTGTATTAAAATGTTCCTGTGGTCTGTTGTCTTCCTTGCATCTTTTAGCAGAGGTGAGTTTATTTCTTCAGATCACAAATTGGTAACTTGAAGAGTCATGAACTTGGAAGATTCAGGTTTCCACTGCTAACCTTGTAGATGGAAGTGGAGAAGAGATTCTGAAGAGTTTGGTTTGATGGTGGGCTGAGGACCACGGGTTTAGTCACCTTTGGTCACGCAGAACTCAATGGGAGTTTACCCTGACTAGCAAGGCGAGAAGCTCAGTTGCATGATCCTTGCGTACATGCAGGTCTTGCCTACTGAAGGGAATATATCCACTGCTCACTAGTAACTGATGCCGAATCCATATGTAGGAGGATAACCACTGAAAACTTCTGTGTGCACAGTGTTCCTCACCTTTGCTCTGCTTGTGGTGTTTCCTGAACGTGGGTCCTGGGGCAGCGGCCGTGCTGACTACCAGGAGACTTAAACAGGACCAAATCTCCATTCCTGCAGACAGTGCAGGCTAATTAACTGTTTGAGGGTATTGTTTGCTAGAGAGGAGCTGTGGAGAGGTGCTACCACTCTGAAGTGATGAAGTTCACCTACTTGCAACCTAACCCATGTCTCCTGTTCACTGTTGCCAAAGTTACCTTTTTATCCATGATGTCTCATGAGATTCTTTGCTGATATTGAAGACTCATGGAAAGAATTAAGTGGATTATTTTCTTCAGTATTGACTCAGAAGGGAGGTACCAGTTGTTTGGTTTCGGCTGAACCTCAGAACAGTACCCATTCCTCCACCAGTCAGTGTTTAACCTCACCCAAAGGCCTTGCAGTGCCCTTTGTAAAATCGTGCCGGATTTTGTGGGTTTTCTGAAAACTGCATAGACTTTCTCTTGAGCCCACTAACAGAGGGGAGCACGCAGGGCCTTATTATGCTTTTCAGCTGGTACCACTGTGAGTGTGTTACCTTGGAGCTACAGCTGGTTAGTGCCACTTATGATCTGTTTGCTGGAGTTTCCCCGGTTTGGAAAATCCCATCAGTTTCCTCCTTTTCTGCTAGTAAGTACCTGCATTGTCATAATTAAGATGACGCATTCTGTAACTATTCGTCCATACTTTCTACCAAGAAAGCGGATCCTCAGGTGGGAGATGCAGACTTTGTTCTCAGCTGGACTGCTGACCTGATGTTAAGTGCTAAACAAATGCCTACAACTTTGTGCATTGTTATTTCTTTTTCCCCTGTGTCTTCTGTGACCTGTGGTTAGACTTATGACTTACGTAGAACTGTCTTTACAGCTTTACAGTACAGTATGCATTTTCTCTAAGCACTTGCTCACCCGCCTCCTTTCATAGTTTACTTCAGATACGTGATTCAGGCTTTGTCATTTAATAAACATTGTGTTCTAAAATAACTAGTGGTTAAAATTAAGCAGTAGTTTACTGAAGATGCTTTAATGATGCTTAAAGAGTAGCCTGGGCTATGAAAATGCTACAAGACAGCTTTTACTAAGAAAGGTAGTCTTAGTAGACCTTGTAGTTCTTGGTGAATATCTGAGAAGGGTTTATTTTTATTTATTTTATACCAGGAAATTGGGGAGAAATTCTGCAGCACCATCTGTAGCTCAGGGTTTTGCCTGCAAATTCAGATGCTTATTACAGTGCAAAACAATTTTCAGTTTAAATAGGTGCCATCCTGAGTGTTTTAAATGATCTTTAATCTTTATATATATATAAAAACGATTATACATGTATATATACAAATACAGGCTAGGCAGAGAATTGGTTGAGAGCAGCCCTGAGGAGAAGGACTTGGGGGTGTTGGCGGATGAGAAGCTCAACAGGAGCCGGCAATGTGCGCTGGCAGCCCAGAAACGCCCCCCATCCTGGGCTGCATCCCCAGCAGGGTGGCCAGCAGGGCGACGGGGGGATTCTGCCCCTCCACTCTTGTGAGAGTGCTCTCATGGAGCGCTGTGTCCAGCTCTGAGGTCACCAACATAAGAAGGACATGGACCTGTTGGAGTGGGTCCAGAGGAGGCCATGAAGATGATCCAAGGGCTGTAGCCCCTCTGCTATGGGGAGAAGCCGAGAGAGCTGGGGGTGTTCAGCCTGGAGAAGAGAAGGCTCCAGGGGAGACTTTAGAGCCCCTTCCAGTCCCTAAAGCGAGCCTAGAAAAGGTGGAGAGGGACTCTGTCAGGGGGTGTAGCAATTGGACAAGGGGGAAGGGTTTTAAACTGAAAGAGGGGAGATTTAGAGTAGATATTAGGAAGAAAATCTTGACTGTGAGGGTGGTGAGCCCCCGGCCCAGGTTGCCCAGAGAAGCTGTGGCTGCCCCATCCCTGGAGGGGTTCAAGGCCAGGTTGGACGGGGCTTGGAGCAACCTGGGCTGGTGGGAGGTGTCCCTGCCCAGGGCAGGGGGTGGAACGGGATGGGCTTTAAGGTCCCTTCCAGCTCTAACTGTTCTGTCATTCTATGTATAATCTTCACTCAGCTGAAGCTGGCAGAACTCCCCCAGGTTTTCGTGGAGCAGAGCCTTTCCTGGTGTCCCTCTTTCACGGGGTATTTTGAGATTTCACAGTTTGACTTTTGAGCCATACTTGGGCTGAACTGCCCAGTTTAAAACTCTTGGTGAAGGAACTTTGTAGGAAAAAACATTTTTCATTTTCAACTCTTTTGTTAAATGTTTTAAAATAGACAAAACACATTTAAGAAAAATAAAAAAAAATGCTTTGTCTTGAAAATACGAAAATAGGAAAAATCTGTAATAATAATGAAGTTGCTGTGAAATTGACCCAATTTTTTGAGGTGTTCTTGTAGAATGAAGATGTAGCTCAGTCAAAACATTTGTTAGCGGCTCTAGGTATTATTCTAGAAATTACATTAGTTTTGCTTTACAAGGTTTTTCAGTTTTACTTTCAGATCTTGGAGAGTGAAAAATACCCCAATGTATCTTCATTAATGTAAAGATACCTGCAAAATATTCAAATATTTTAGATTAAAGAAAGCTAAATGATTGTATGCATTTCTTTAAAATACTCAGTTTTCCTTCCCAAATACCTACACTATTTCAGTGTGGTGGGGTTTTGTTAATTACTTTTTTTAATTATTACATATTTCTCTTGTGAGGGGATAGGGAGGGGAGGGGAAGCAACCCCAAATTTTCTTTGCAGCAGGGAAGTAAGTATAAAACAAATGAGCTTGGATGACTTTACTATAAAGTAATTTTTCACAGGTCTTTTACCCAGAATGACAGTCTGTGTTCCCTATTACCCCTTTACACAATATTCAGTTGTTATGATATTGTATATATGCATTAACAAATAAAGGAATGCATCCACAACAATTATGTTCCTCTTCTGCTTGATTTAGTTGTCAGCACGCATTCACGGCTCTGTAAAGTATCTCCTTCACAGCCTTGTCAGACATACATACCTTTTTCTCCCCATAATGTCAGCCTAGTACAGCAGGCAGGCCAGGTGAGCTTGGCTCACTTTCAGGTTTTGTCTGTCTCTTTATCTGAAATTTTTAAAGGGGGACGTCAGAAGAGGTAATTGCCATAAATTACACACTGTCTGTTGTAAATTGTGCTGAGAACATAATTGAAAATTGAGCTGAGAGGCACTTCCTGGATTCGAGCCGTACGAGAGCCAGAGGACAGCCTTAGCAATTTGCGGTGGGCCTGCAAAGTCAATTTTTCCACCCATCTCTCCAAAAGTGTAATTGATTCCGGTGCTGTACGATTACACTCCCATGTCAAGGGTTGGCCTGAGGGTCCTGGAGAGGGTTATGGAGATGATTCCGTGGGGCTTACACAAATAATTGACTTGTTTCATGTGAGTACTGTGTGAGGGGAATATCAGCTTTTTCCGACAGGAGAAGTGGAGCTTGACTGCTTGTGCAGAGATGTCACTGTTCAGAAAGGGACATTGTTCAAGGTTCCCAGGCATTGTGTGTGTTTGTGTGAGCCCTGGTGTATTTGTGCCTCTCTCAGGCCTTGTGGGGGTGGAGATAAGCATTAGGGCTGGGGGAGGGGGAATAATTAGTTTTACTCTCTCTTCCACCCACTTTTTCCTCTTCTTTGCCTCTCGGCTAAATAAAAATGTGAAATCCTAATGAACAAATCAACTTAAGTAGGTATTATTATTCATAGCAGAGACTCGTACCTAGGAGAGTGAAGTGCCTGAAGTGGTAGATAGAGGAATCCCTACCAGGAGAGGACTAAGAGTAAGAATTTTCTTTGGCCACTAAGCGCTGCTGATGCTGACCCAGCTCAGCACCTTTCCATGCAGCCGGCGTCACCCCAGCTGGCGAGAGGAGAGTTTGTGGATCCGAAGGCTGTGTTAAGAGGGATTCAGTGCAGCAATCCTTGGCAGAGCACTGACCCATCCAGAATTCACTAGAAAACACAACTGCTTTGTTTATGATTTTCTGAACAAATCCCAGCCCAAATCCAAGCGGTGAATTTGTAAGTTGGGCCCATTTCATGGCAACACTTCACTCTTACATACATTTAGATTTTTAAGTCCGTTTGCATTCTTTTAGATCTGTGCATGTATACAGTATCACCCCAGAACAATTACATCTGTGAAAAACAAAACACCCTCGCATGGAAGAACATTAATTGTCATGTTGCATGAAAGACCTGTGATAAAATGGATTTACTACAGTCTCTCAACAGCTGGAATTACGCAAAGCTGAGAGTACTTCTTTCATACTCACGGCTCATGTGAAAATAAATGTGTGTGGATGTGTGTGCACATACACATGCGTATTTGCTTATTGCCAGTGGCTTTCAGGCTCTAGCTCTAAGGAGATTTAAATAAACATTTTTATTGCCGTGGGGAAATAGCCTCTAAGCCTCTGAATCCAATTCATGTTTTGAGTACTTCTTGCCCCATTGTAACATTTATACTGCTACACCAGCCTTTTGTAGGTATAATTCCTTGATGATATTTCCTAAGAGGGATGACCTTTTTGCAAAAGCCTCGATAACTCCTGGATAGAGAATAAGTGGTACCAAAGCGGGCAGCGACCTGCATCTGGCATCCTTGGCCCCATACCCCTGGGATGGTCTTTACCTTACCGGGCTCTTACGGAATTCCCCTGGAAGCTGACTTAGGAGAAGACTGAAGCAGGGAGGCATGGCTCAGCATGAGGGCGTATGGTTTTGGACCCGTCCATTTCTACTCCTTTCTCCCTTTTCCTGCAGAACTACAATTTGAGAGACACACTGTCTTACTGGCAATCAGGAACACCAGGAAATTTGTGTATTAGGCCTTTATGTAAATCATGTAATGAGATACTTTGCATATTTAGAAACAGATAGTTTATTTAAAACATTCCACTCAATGGCAAATGGCCAGCCCTACTCAGGCTCCTTCCTCAAGCGGAGACAGACATCGGGGCTGTGCTGGGCTAACCAGGGAGCGGGTACCCTGAATTGGTGAAGATGAAGGGATTTTAGGTAGCTGTAGCTCCTGGGGGTTCTCAAGCTCTTTGGCTACTGCAAGGATGCAAGAAGTGGTGGTGGTGGGTTACGTTACAGACCTGATCAAATGGTTGTCGTGGCTGAAAAGTGCTGGGGTGTATTTATGGGAGAGCTGGGGAACTGAATGTGTAAAAAATGAAGTAATTTTCATGAAAAATCTATTCCTTTTCTTTTTTTTTTTTTCTAAGCTGGAAGAATTTTCAATTCTGACCTTTGCATCCATCTCTAAAATTAAAAAGAAGTACCTGGTACATACTTGGGTGGCTTTATGTGGGCTGTTGCAGAGGGCATGGCCTTGGCCAGCAACGGTCTGAGTGGAGTTCCATGCTTGTCAGACCTGAGGATACCAGGATTTGTTCATCCTGTCTATTTGGTGATTGTTTGTAGTTGTTGGATTTTGTCATGAATTAAAATACAGCCCTCCAAGAGAAGCAGTGATGTGTTAGCACAGGGCTGAGTCCTTGGAGAATTGTTGAGGAGGCAGTGAGGTGAGTCTTTGGGTCTCCAAGTGCATCATCGGGTTGCTTGTTCCTTTTCTCTAGGCACTGTGATGAAGGACACCATTTTTTCGTTGTGATTTTCAGACATATGGGCCATAGGAGCAGTGTTTCAAGTTTTGTAGAAACGCCCAACACAAATATGGCACATCCTCAACTCTGGATCGGAGACTGGAAATAGCCGGTGAATAATTATGATACTGACGTACTAACAGGAAAGCGGCACTGCGTGGGTTATCCTCGGAACATGACATTCTTGGGGAGAGAGTTACATCGATGGGTGAATGATGACCTAATTTTGAGTCAAAGCCTTAACAAAGGGGATTTTCTGGTTAAAGTACTGGTCAGCATGGTTTCTTTTCTAAGTGTCTCTGGGGTTGAGCACTAGTGACATAAATGACTTGTTCTATATTTTATATCGCAGCAGGTCTGACTAGTTGTTTCATTTAATTTGATTGGACTCGTATAGCTTAACAGACAAAGGAGGAGTTAAACTGCCGTACTGGAAAATGTGGAAATTACAGTCTTTTGTTTCAGTAACCCAATTGGTTTTCTGAACAGACAATCCCAGTCATCACGTCTTGAAAGCAATACAAAGCAGGTTGGATTGTGAAGAAACCTTCATGTCAAATAACCTGCAAAGCAAAAAAAATATCTTCCAAGGGCAACTAGAAAATACTCAGGACGTTTCTTTTACTTGAAATGAGAGTCAACAAAAAGGTGTGGAGGAAAAAAAGTTATTTAAATATATTTTGTTGAATGCACGTTCATGGATTTCAGGCATATTTGAACAAAAATCTAAGCAGCAGAGGTTGATGGCGGGGAATACAGAAGGTGTCTCTATTCACAAATGAAAACAACTTTTGCCGATGTTGGAATGCCAAGTAACTTAATCTTTTCAATAGAGAGGTTTCAAAACAAACAAAACAGATATAAAGCTTAAAAAAAAAAAAAGTGGAATTAAATGAGGGCATGCCGTTCTTCCTAATCAGTTATGAATAAAGCGATAAAACTGCTTTGCAGAGACAGACTCAGGAGTAATGCTGGAAACCATAGTATGGCAGAAGAATCCCCAGACTAGCGGAGAGAAATATGTTCCAATGCACGGCGTTGGGGAGATACTGTAATATGACCACCTGTTTTAGTGTCTGCGTTCTTGAAAACTGAGGAGAGCGCAAAAAAAAAAAAAGCTACTGAGATGTCCAAGGCCTCGGGCTACAATCTAATTAGTTTATTAGAAGAAAATCAAGAAGCAATTGGATGTGCAGTCACCTTTTTGGAGGGAGCACATGGGGTATTAGAGCTCGACTGAAAGAATGTCTCTGCTAAACCCCAATTGGAGTGAAACAGTTTGTGAGACTTGACAAGATGCAGGTCACACAAGAAGCACCTCAAGACAGCTAAGGGCAGCCGACGGGGGTTTGTGCTCCAGGTGTGGTGGTTAATGATCTGGGAATGCTGTGGGCTTGGACTATTTAGCAAGGAAAATTGTCACAAGAAGCAACAGAGAAAAGCCGTAGTGAGACAAATACGTGTGTCAGAAACACGGTTTGTGTTTTCAGTAGCATGGACAGTTAGCAATTGGCATAAGCTCCCGAGAGAAAGTGGGAAGATGTGTGATCCGGATAGTATTTGTTGGCCTCAGTGTTGGATTAACTGAATAAAATTCTATACTCTGTATTATACACACTTTATCCCACAAAATGGTATCTTTTGACCTTCAGAGATTTGATTCTTCTCAAAACTGGACTTAAAAACTAAGGTAGCAAGATACATACTGTATATTGCTATCAACTGGCCTATCCGTAACAACAAAATCCAGTCATAAAACCAGCTGTAGAGAGCACTGGTCGTTCTGGCCCTTCTCTCAACAGGTTGGATTCACTGGTGGCTTAGGTACCGTTTGGTCTTTCGCGTTACACACGACTGGGATCGACAGTCCCAGCTGTAACAGGAGTATCACCAGACCATATAGTGCATATGTGCTTTTTTTGGCACCTTTTTTTCAGAGCAATTTTTAGATCCTTTTGCTCCAAAGGCAAGAGGCTTTACTTGCCTTTTTGAGCTAGAACAGAAATGCTATTAACTATTAATAGCCCTAGGTTAAGTGGTGCTGATTTCTGGCAGAGGACAGTGGTTACGTGTCTCTTGGACCAGCCCGTGTTGCCATTCTCAGCATTACTGCCTCATGCTGCATTTTCCTATAACCTTCTTTTAAAACCTTTTTAGTATTTGGCTATGCGTGTGGCACGCAGCGTTCACCTCATTGTCTTTTCTAATTCAGAGCACAGAAATTGTTCTCATTTATTCAGGGAGTTTTCCTCTTTAATGATGGGAAAAGTAGTAATGGGTTACAGGTGAAAATAAGCACACAATTAACGCAGTCAGACTAGTGGGGTTTGTTGGTGCTTACTACTCCTTAATCAGTTGCAATTAACACTAGATGAGTGTTTACTCTCGATTCTCTTAATACTCATGTAATTGACCACAATAACAAATTTACATCTATGCATGTGCTGAGGTTTTTGCTATCCAGAAGTGCACTGAGACTCAGAAAACATTCTCTGTGTGTCGCGCAGATATTTCAAATAAGCAAGCATGAAATAAACCACAATAACTTCAGCATAGGAAGAAAATAGGTATTTAAAAATCAATGCGTTTGGTGTGTAAACAGCTTGAGAGTTAAATATCTGAGGGCTGTGGCAGAAATTAAGCCTGAAAACTACAAATTACGTCGAATAGAATGGCTGTTAATTGCAGATATTTGGACTGAATTCCTGCTTTGTCACCAAATGCCGTATGAACTTTGGTCGGGTGAATTCGTCTTTGTGTCTGTTTCCTTTCTGTAAAAAAAAAAAAAAAAAAAAAAGTGGGGGGGAATAATGTACTATCTTGTTTCACATCAAAAGAGATTTATACTAAATACAGCAGAAAGTTGAGACCCTGTGGTGATGGGGCCACAGGAGCAATGAAGATAGGTAGACCGACATGAAAAGATGGATTAAAGATACAGACGTGGCACTCAGACTCCCCTCTGCCCCAGTTTAAACGTAGTGGTTTCCTTGCAAGGTTCCTATTTGAGTTAATTGATTTAAAAAAGCTGATGTTTTGTAGGTAGGATTGTAAAGAGAGATTTTGGAAAGAAGATTAAGACGTTAAAAATCCATGATTTGCTTCATAACCATGAGCAAGCCTTCAGCTTGTTTGCCGCCTTTCCTCTCTGTATGTTGGGGGGCAATAGTAGCTCGTTACTTTGTAGGGGATTCATTAGTGCCTGGGGGAGCACCTTTGGGACCGGGAAATCTCCATGCTGTAGGTCATATCTACCATAGCAAGATGAGGGGGGTGGTGCTGGGGACCTGACATCCCCACAGTGTATTTTGGGTTGTCTTAGTTCAAAACCGCCTCTAGCCTGGCCCGTGGACCCAAATGCCCATGAAGGGTGTCATAAATTAGCATAAGAAATTAGAAGTGGAATTAGGTGTAATCATGGACCACCTCTTCCAGTTTGGTTTCATGTTAAAGAAATCCAGTTTGTGTGCTGTGGATCAATGTGGTGGGAACTGAAAGACAGTAAATGAGGACATCACAAGTTTTGCTTCAAAAGCACGTTCTCGACCTTAAATGCTAATGTAGACACTGCCACAGAAGTATTTAAGCTGGAAAGAAGTGATAATACACTCACAGTCAAGTTACTCCTTCAAGTTTCTTTCAATATAAACACTGAAAACAGTATATTTAATTATGTTACAATACAACCGAGAGTGCCTCTGAAATATCGGGCCACTTTGTGCTGGATACTAAAAAAGTAGCTAGAGAGTGCCTGCCCCAAAGCCTTTCCAGTTTAAGTCGGAGAGGCTGAAGAGGCTGATTTAATGGAACAATGTAAGGATTTACAATTCCTAGCCTTGAAGATTACCTTCCCTGCAGCTTTGGTACTCTTAGTTCAGGTCAGTGCTGGTGAGTTTAAATGAAACATGAATAAAAGTTCAGCAGCAGAGCTCTACCCTCGAGTCTCTCAGCTTCCAGTCTTGTGAACTAGCTACAACGCTGCAGTGAACAAATTTACTTGTGGTTCTCTCTTTGTGCTCTATACTTTCTTAGTTCCTGGCTTTTTATTTTTTACCTATAAATATATGCATAAAAAAATCGTGTGCATCAATGCTTTTTATTCTTGGCGTGATCATTAGCAAGTAATGGATGTATTTTGAATCTCGTCACTCTGTGTGTGTGTGTGTGTGTAAACGCCTACATCACCATCTGCGTGCACGACAATGGCGTTAAAAAAAAGGTTTCAGCAAAGCAAACAGCAGCAATTCAGAGAGGAAGTAGCAAACAAATGCTAGCCCTAGGAATTGCCAAGGGTAATGCTGTTAGTTTAAGTGCTGCATGGGAGGCCCAGGGGTCAGAAGCCACCTCCTTTTTGTGCGCGGCGTTGGCAGAGGTGACCAGCGACTGCCGGGGTTCAGGTGGGAGTTGCAAATTTTGTTATCTGAAGAGGAAGCTTCAAGCTTTTCTTGATCCTCCTGTGCAAAAAATTCTGCTTGATAATTTAAAAAGGGACCTTTTCTCAATTCTGCAAAGATGGCCTGTGTCCTTGAAACACAGGCGAGAGCCTGGAAGTTCACTTCAGCAGAAAATCAGACCTTGGGTCCTCCAGAAACAGTTGGTTTAAAAGGCCTGGATTACTATGCGGAGAGAGGGAATGGTCACGGTGTGCTTGGAGGGGAAAACCGGCTCTTTAAATGGTGGTTAGACTGCAGGTTTTTATATCAGGTTTTTCTTCTCTCTGCACGCTGAAGAACTCTAACCCAGATAGTCCTGCTGGTGTTGCTCAGAGACGGCCGCTATCCTACGTGGGTTATGGGGTGTTTGGGCTATTTGCTACCGCCGCCAGCATCACTGTTGGGTGGGATTGATGGGCAGAGTCCTCCAGAGCAGCGGGAGTACAGGGCTGCTGTTCTGGCTCCACATAAGGTACCAGACTTTTCAATTTACTTTTAAAATCCTTTTTAATTTATTTGCAACCAAACGCATGAGCAGATTCACAACATTCCCTGATTACCCTTCTCTTTAAAGTCAGCAGTGTAGTGAAAACAGCAGAAGCTGGTTTACCTTCCGTATCAAAACATAAGCTAAATATGGATCTGTTTTTCAAATTAGTTAAATGTTCAGTTTTAATAGGCCCTTTGGTCCCTCTTCATGAGAGGTGCTTGCTCCACGCAGCCTGCAGTCTATTCTGCGGCGCTCTATAATTTGTGAAAGTACACATTAGTGGAAAATAATAGCGAAAGGCTGCCAGAAGACCTTTTGTCTGTACATATTGCCTTGTTTCTCCCAAGAAGGTTCCCCCCCACCACTTATTTTTTGAATGCACCCTTTGTGTTTATAATGGAAATGCATTCTTGTTTTGTTTGGTTTAAGAAATTAAACAGTATCAATTGTTTCTGGTTATACACGTTTGCTTGACTTAGTAGGTCCTGAAGCGTTTTCTACAAACTGTTAGGAAAACCCTGAAGTTAAAATGAGGGGGGAAAAAAGGGAGTCTGGTCTTCCAGGTAACTCGCGTGATTGATTTTTTTTGAATTTACGTGTTCTTTGTTATCCCTTTAAACATTCAGCCCTGATCCTTCCAGTATGTGCCCCCAGCTTTGCCTGTGCAGAGCCTGTTGGAGGTCTGGGATGGTAGGAAACGGGTGGCGATTTTTTTCGGCACATGTTTAGGGACAGTGGCTGCCGCCGCCTGTGCCTGCCCCGCAACCAGGAATCGCCCGGCCAAGCGTCCCAGATGCGAGTCCTCTGCCTCGGGTCTGCCAAGTGCTAAAATATCTTTCAGTGGGACTCGGTATCTCTGTGATGGCTGACAGTTTAAGTTTAGGGCCTTTTCCTTTCTACTCTGATTATGGTCTGTGGGTTCCTCTGGCTTTTCAAATTTTTCCTGGAAAACTGGATAGCTCGACCTTCTTTTCAGATGGAAGTTGAAATTGTTGTTTTCACTAGTTGTGGCTATAGGAGAATGTCAGCCATTCAGAAATGCAGTAAAACTGAATGGCTGCGGAAACTCAGCAACTTAGGTCAGGCTTTCTTGTAAACAAGTTTTTATTTGGGATTGAGCTATTAAGGAAAAATAGAATAATGAGATAAAATGTCCCATGGTATAACTGCCTGGGTCTCTCCTCTCCTACGCTGAGCAGTTCTTGTTCCTCCAGTAGCAGTGGCGTTCTTCAGGCTATGAAATATTGTAAGATACAACCTGCGAAGAGCAAAGCCAGCTCGTGGGTGCGTCAGAATGGCCGCGCTGTATCAAGCCAAAGGTCCATCTAAGTTGGTACATCCTATTTGTCACCTAACAGCACTAAGAGACCAGATATAAGAAATGGGACGATGTAGAGGATCCTTCCCTGGAACAGTGTCTCACTGCATGTCGATTGGCAGTTGAGGGATTTCCTCAGACACGGAAGACATCCTAGAATTAGGAAATAATACAAAATGTGTATGTTCCTGTAGCACCTAGAAATCCTGGTTGTGAACCAGAACGCTATTGTGCTGAGCGCTGTGTAATCGAGGAACAAAGAGGCTGTCCTCGTTGCTATTTTAAATCTGTTGAGCCTCACCATAAAATATAATTTGCATAGTCTGATGGAAGCAGATACAGAACCAGATAGTGATTTGGCAAGCCGTGACCTGTACGTTGAACTGTCTTCAAGCCCTGCAGCTTTGGCAGCGGCTCGCAGACGGCTGCGCTCAGCAGCGGGGGTGCCCATGGAATGACGCGTGGAAGGGATGCGGGTTCCTCAGTGGGCCGATCCTGCGGCAGGGCCATGAGGACCATCGGCACCGTGTCCTCTTGGCTTCACCACTTCTAAATCCAAACCCAGCAGCTCGGTGTGGGCGCGCATTTGTAGCGTGGGAAGCAAATTCACTTGAAAATTTTTGGGGATACTTGAAAAAGCAGAGGAGGAGAAGACATGCTCCAGTATTTTTTCTGTAGAGAGACTAGGGTTTACATTTCAAAATGCACTTGAATTATTTCTGAAAATGAAAAAAAAAAAATCCATTTTAGAAATGTGTCTTTTAAACTATTAAAAAAAAAAAATCAATGGAACGATGAACAAATAATTTTTTCCATATTTCTGTCACTTAAAATACCATCAAAATGCATTAGTTAGAAAATAGTTATTAATATTTTCATAATAGAAATATTTTCTTATATGGCTGCTTACTTGTACTTGAACAGTGTTGATTGAACTTTCTTTTTCCTTTTATTTCCTTTTACTTTTTTCTTTCCTCCCCCCAACCCCCCTGCAGAAAGACAACGTTTCTCTGAAGAAGAAAATTTAGTCTTTCTTGGATGCAACTTTCACTGCAGGAAGAAGGTAGGAAATATTTTTTAAGCAGCAGGACGCCATTGTAAAATGTCACAAAAATAAACCAGAAGTGTGATGTGATTTTTGAATTAATAATCCCAAAGCCATGCTGTTAAAAAGTTTGACTATTTTACTTCCTTTTTTTTAAGCCTTTAAACGGGGAGGAATTATCATGAATGTTACCCTTAAAATAAGCTGTTTTTACTGTGGAGAAACTATACTCTGTTAGACACTTATTTTTATATTGAGTAAGGGAAAAGTAGTCAAATAAGAAAATCTTTGGTATTACTCACCTTGCAATCACTTCAATGGATGTTGTATTGTTCTTATAACACTTCCTGGCTGTAGTGGCAGTGGCAGTAATACAAGGTTTGCACAATGCTGAAAATGATTAAAGTGCATTGGTATCTATTAAAAAATCACCTGCATGATTTTCAGCCAATGAGGCCTTTTGTAAGAGATGAGGAGAGGAGCATTTACGCTGGGACGTGATTATTCAAACTACCGTGACCACAACACTGGGAGATGGCACTGCCCTTTTAACCTTGATAAAATCAATAACGGTCCTTCTTCTTCTCAGCTTCAAGTTATCTGTTGTTGTTTAGTCTATATGTGTTAGAATAAAACAGAAGACATCTACAAAAATTCTGTAGGTTTTCTACCAAAATGCATTTTGAGTGTTGATTAATATTTTCTGTATGTTTGCAATTTAAGAATGGAGCATATTACGCTGAAAAGATGTAGGCCTGTGCTTTGCAGTGAGTTTCTTCTTTAAAATCTAAAAACAACTCCCTCTGATGGAGGTGTCTGAATTTCTTCAAAAGGTTCATAGTTCTCTGTGCTTCGTTTTCTCCCATTTCCTTTATCTTACTTTTGTTTTCACCACGTTGTCTTATGCGTAGGGGCTTTGCAAATAAAACCAAAACCGGTACAGGGAATCAAAATCTGTTTTGCCTTGGAAAATACTGCTTTTTCCTTAAAGGAAAACATACTTTTGATCATTTAAATTGTAACGGCTTCTTTTTGTGTAACCTTGCAAAGACTTGTGTGAATGCCTAATTTCATTCATGCATTCAGTCCATGGGAGTCCTTACAACCGCTGGCACGGAGGGACTGGGACGCCAGCTGACAGGAGAGGGGTTCTGTGGTTCCGGGCCAGGGTACGGATGCTGGGGTTTGATATCGGAGCTGGTTTTGCCTCTCGTGTTGTCGGTTGTGTCTGTGTGGCACTTGTGCAGTTTAGCAGTGATGAAAGTCTGTGGAATGAATAGGAAACAGCTGAGATTTAATTTCTATATTGGGACTTCAGAACGTTTCTCCCTGGCTCTCTTTTATAGTCTGAGTTCACAGCCGAACAGAATGACATAATAGGGGAAATTCAGATATTTTGTTTAAAGGGAAAAAAAAAATGAAGGAAAAACAGCAATAAAGCACTGAGAGGAGAGAAAATGTCTCTACGAATGCAACAGACATAAAAGAAAGTGAAGGAAAGTTAAAAATTACCATAGGGCAGGCAGGACACCTGCTAGAGAACCTTCTGCTGCCTCTCACAGCTGGAAAGAAAAATGAAAGAGATGCAAACAACTGTTCTGGAAGCATGAAATCAGCCTTTTGTCTTTTCACCCCTCCTTTTCTGAACAGTTACAGTATGCAAAATTTAGGGGAATCTCAAAGTATGCAGAGGAAAAAAATTCAGCAGGCTCTGCATATAAAAAGCTGAGCCATGGAAGTGTGCCTCTTTGAAAACAGGAGCATGTTTGGGAGCTTCCCGGTGCATTGAAGAAAGTGGTAATTAATGCATAGTGAATGACTTCGAATGAAGGTTGAATAGGGGCATAACAATGGGAAGTTTTTTTTTTTTAGGTTAAAGTGTTGAAAAAGGAAAGCTGTTAAAAGATGGCTACTGTGAAGCTACAACTTCAATCCTTGTCTTCCCTGACTTTCCTTTATAGACTGTGGTGGGTTTTGTTTTGTATGGGTCTCCAAATACAATGAAGTTAATTTGCACCAATTTCATTTTGTGTATGCTTTGGGATTTTTTTAGTGGTTTTCTTCTTTTTTTTTTTTTTTTTTTCTTCTTTTTTTGGCAGGACTTGGTTCTTTGATGGTGCTTTTGAGCAAATGGTTTGCCCAAAGTTCAGATGATGTTAGCTCCGTCCTCTTTTTCATTTACAACATCAAGGGGATTACAGAGAATAACTTTGTTGCCCAACATCAAGGCTATATCTTCAGGCTACTAGAAAGGTAGTTCTCAGAAAGTGTCTCTTCTAATATTTTAGAACCTCCACAGGCTTCAGATAAAACAAGTATTAAATACAAAAAGCTCACAAGGATCCCAAGGAAGGTTAAACTCACACAACCTCCTTCATGTTGAACACCTGAAATGTATTT
The DNA here is from genome assembly GCF_964199755.1 of Larus michahellis. Classification (NCBI taxonomy): domain Eukaryota; kingdom Metazoa; phylum Chordata; class Aves; order Charadriiformes; family Laridae; genus Larus; species Larus michahellis. Next base: position 1,301,741 of record NC_133901.1, on the reverse strand, counting down.
TTTAGACTGTTGGAGTGTTATCATAGTGAAGACAGCAGTGAAGTCTTATATAACTGAAGAGAGAAAGAATAAAAAACAGCACCTTGTTTAAAGACAGGCAATTTTTAATGGAACAGGAGCTAAATATAATCTACTCTTGACATCAAAAAGGGAATTTGGAGAGTGAGCAAGGCATTTTGGAGGGGTCTTGGGGTTGATTCTTTTATTGGATCATAAGCTAGTAGATCTGCAGTTCTGCTGTGCTTGATCCAGGGCTTGAATTTATGAGGCTTGAGGACAGAAGAAGAACTGAGGTGTTTTGGAGAAACTAAATAGGGAAGCTACTGTGCAAAAAATCTTTTCAAATACGTTTCTGCTGTTGATAGTTCTTAACAGGAGTTCTGGCCTGGAGTATATTAAACTCAGCACCTCAATCCTTTATCACATAAATATTAATTATTTCTAAGGAAGGTGTGAAATTAAAAACACCCTACCCAACTCCCAAAGTATGTTTTGTTTTCCATTTTTCCAGAAGTAGGCAGAGAAAATGTAGTGTTCACTGCACGTAGTCTAGTGGAGCACATGCCCTTTCTCCCCAGAACATCCCATTAGTACAGTTTTGAAAGGCAGGTGGGTTGTGCTGGTTAGAGTGTGAGAATTTGGTTGAGAAGTTACCTGCTTTTGCTGCTTCCAGAGAGCTGTTGGCTGTCCTGGTCAAGGTGTGTGTCCTCCCCTAGTACCTATCTCCAGCAGGTGTGTTATTAACCTCCACTCCTTAATGTTTGTAAATGGACCGGGAATTCTCTGACTCTGGAACAGTGCTCTAAAATGACTCTTGGCGATATTATGATAAGAATGATGTCGATTTAGGTGCATTTTTGTACTGTTTTCCTTATGTATACATGTAAACCAGAGTTTCTGACGCCCAGAAGATACTTACCACTCCTACTCTTTGTGCTAAACTTAAAATGCTAATAGCGAGGTAATTATCTATCGGCAACTAGATGCATCTTCTGAAGTGTGTGGAGCTCAATGTCTGCATTTCAACGTACCTTTTACTGTGTTAAAATGTATGCATGTGTGATATGGACAACTTTCTTGGGGAAAAAAAGAACTCCCCACTTCAGTGCATCCATTTTTTACAACAGATGCTTGAGATTCATCAGGGATAAATTTGCCAAGCTAAATTAGAGCCTTTTACTTCATCTGTGAAATTCTGTTCAATTTAGGCTGAGTTCCTGCCTTCGGAACATCTCGGCTTACCTTTCCTGGCCTGCTCTCTCAGCAAGCCCTCACCAGCCGTCCAGAGCGCTGTGTAAATGCTGATGGTCCAAAAAGCCATTACCACCACCCTAGGGCAGGGCAAGGTGCGACCTGCAGGGCAAAGGCTGGAACTTGACTCCTCTTTTCCCTTTGTATCTGAGACTTCCCTCCTCTCAGGGGTCTATTGGTCCCTCAGAGGGACTAACAGCAGCACTGGGTGGGATGAAACCTGGGTGGGACTCTTTGCCTCTCCTGGGCCTCTTTGGTAGATAGTCTTGTTGAAATGGGGGTAAAACAAGGCAGATTTATTGGTGGAGGAGCCTGAGGAGACCGATGCTCTGCGTTATGTGATTGGGTGATTGTGTTCCTGCATGTATCATCCCACCCGGTGTCACAACAGCTTCTGGTCCCGGTAGTCGGCTGTGAGATTTGGAGTTCATGATTTGTGAGATCATGATGGGTTTGGGTGTGTTATACACAAAATATGGGATGGTTGCTATTTTAAAATATTTCTTATTTACAAAGCTGTGAGCTGCTGTCATCCAAAAACAAGATAATGAGATGAAGTTATTTAGGTTGCCAGGTCCAACAGTCAGAAGGTGGGGGGTACGGCATACTTGGCGGCTGAGCACTTTTGGATCGGTCCCGTTGTGGGTCTTGGGCAGACTTATGTCATGTGGCTCTGTACTAAATTTGTTGTTCCTCTCCCTTATTGGGTGCTCATGGGGGATGTAGTAAGAGCAACGCAAGTCATGACCCAGTACCTGTAAACTTGGTACTTTCTAAGCTGAAAAGTAAAAAATGTTGGCTTGCTTTTCTAGGCTTGTGTGTGTGTGTGTGCGCGCTACGCTTCTATAGGGGGAAAAAAAATCAGTGTCAGAAAATGTCAGGAGAAGACGTAATGTAAGCACTCCCTCTGCTGCAAAAAACTCCCAGCATAGAAAATGTGCTGTAGCACTAGCCATTGTGACCCAGAAATAAAATGTTTCCTGTGAATTAGAAGGCTACAGAGTTGGATTAACTGGATGACATTTCCCCATCTGGTTTTTATTTATTGTTGCCCTTTTCCATTCACTGTAATTAGTGCATAGAAGTGACAATAGGCATATACTGCACTCTGAGCTACAAGGATGTACCAACATTTTGAGCACTTTCCATTATTTTTTTTTTCCAGTGACACTTCTAAAACTCCTAGCATCTTAACTCTGCTGAAACCTATTATTTCTGTGAACTGAAGAGGCAATTTAAGGCACCTTTTCTGTTTGCAAACAATTTTCAAATATAACCTCACACTTTCTGAACTTTTCCCAAGGGCCTCATAAAATCGATAATTGTCCATTTTCCTCTAAGTGACTTGAAAAATTGAAGGTCTCAGGATTCGAAATTCAGATCTGGGTTTCAGGGTGCTCCCCATCAACGCTGCTGCTGAAAGGTGCTCAAACCCAGAATGTGTCGTCTTGCAGAGAGAGCAGCCGTTTGGAGACAGCCCATCCCGAGCTCCAGAGAACCCAGTTTTCCTTTGGACTTTTCTCTAGTTTGAATTTGGAGACAGCGTTGCTGGATATCTCATAAATACTAAAGGTGCAGAAAGGGTCCACTCTGTCAGTGATTCAAGCTCAGCATTAGCATAACTTAATTTTATTTTAAAAGTGGGCCGTTGACAGGATATTGCCACATATAAATGTGCTCGTAGACAGTCCTACGTTAGTCTGATTTTAAGTAATTAGGAGGGTTTTGTGACAGTTTGGCAGTAAATCAGACAGTTCAGATGGTAGAAGGGTGAAGCAGACGCCCAGCTGGTGGCCCTGCCAGCACTGGAGGTGGGTGGCAGTGACCAGTGGTACCAGTCAGGTTATTCGGAGGACATAAAAAAATATCTTCAGAGCAACAACTCTGAGCCTGAAGCTATTTATCCTTAAGAAAGGATCCTGTAAGGAAAACCACTAAAACCTGGAGCAAACTTTATACCCAGCAAAAAGGGGAAGAATGTGATGATATCTCCGCAAAGACATAAGAGCATGAGAAGTGTGGCTGAAAATTGAGGGTTCTTATAAAGTAAAGGTACATTAGATAGTCCAAAATCCATGACTCTACAGCCAAGAAAAAAGCCTAAAAGCCTTTTCTGGCTCAGCGTTGAAGTGAAAGCAGAGATTAGAAATAAAAAAGCAATTTATAATGAATAGGAAAAGGGACACTAACAGCAATTGATACAGTTCAGAAGTTATGAAGTGTAGAAAGTTGATAACAGCCACTAAAGCATCCAGGATAAAGCCATGTGAAAGGACAATAAGAAAGTTAAAAATGTATTTTTTTTTTTTTTTTATGAAGAGCAACACAGTGGCACAGTTCTGTTACTTGACAGAGATGAGAAAAACATCTGTTGTTTGGTACAGAGAAAAGCAATGAATTCGTGTTCTTTGTTCAGCTGAAAAAAGACCCCCAAAATGGGATGTGCTTGTATACTGGCATACTGACGGAGAACCGGCAGTCAGGAAGGGTGTTAATGTTTTTGCCAGAGCTCAGGATTATGGCGCTAAAACAACTTGATGCATCCATTCTCCATTCTGGGCAGAATAATGGAAGAATGGTCATATAACTAACAGGTTGTATTGTTCTATTTCTTTCCGATGACAGAGCAGAAATGATTAGGTATCACTTCTGATGTTTCTTCATCATTAAAAGTCATCTTCTATTCCTTCTTAGCTGTGAATCCTACACCACAGTCGGAGACCATGAGCAATTAAACATATGTTCCAATGTGATGTGGTAGAAAGGGGAACATATCATTTATAAAAAGGCATATAATGAATAGAAGTTGATTTTTGCTCTAGGTACTGAATATTGGTCGGGCTGATGATAGACTGGTACTTACAGTTCAGGGTTCTGCATCCCCGAAAGATATTGAAAACTGAATGAAAGAATTCATGGTATTTAAGGCTGAATAAAATACCATGCTGTGACTACCTTAAGGACCTCAGTCGGTAAAGTAAAAGGAGAACCAATTAGATTTTTAAAAATGATAATTCTGTTTTATTTCTGGTTGATATGTCCAGTTCTATGGTAACTGTATGAAATGTAATGGCACGTAGTAATTGGGAAGCTATTCTTCAGGCCGTTCCCGTGCTATTATTTGAGTCCTGGTATGTGATCTTCTGTACTGTGTTAAATAAACATGCCTCTGGCTCGTGACAAATAGCGCTCATCCAACTGGTTCCCAGTCACAGATCTGGAGGTGGGAACCATTTCCAATAAGCAGTTTTGACATGGCCCTCCTGTTTTAGAGGGTAAGATAATTGATAGTGTAGATGTTGGCTGCTCTTTCTCAGTTGGCCTTCGTGTTAAAGAATTTACTAACTCAGACATAGCCAATGGTCTAAGGTTCCCTTTAAGCCTCAAGCTTTAGGAAATAGAAGTGATCAAATGACATGTGCCGGTTGGTGTGCTCTGATCCTACCAGCCGTGCTCCTCCGAAAAAAGGGGATGAAATGATTAAGATCTGATTTATGTTCTGTCATAGTACTGCTCTAGCTGTCGGACTAACTGTGCCAAGGCAGTAGGGTTTGTCCGCAAGTGAACTGGAGTTCTAAGTGCTCTACAGCTCAAGGTGTATTTGTCTGATTTCTTTATTGTCCCTTCTGAATAGGACTGTTCCTCGGTTTGGTTTTGACTGACACAGGAGCCATAACACATTGAAATGTATTGCCACGAGGCCAATCCAGTAGGCAAGCAGATGTATCTAGAACACACAGATTAGACAAAGATTACACAAAGACATATAGAGGAAAGTTGTGATGTGGCCAAAGACAGGTGAACATCTCTACCTAGGCTCTGGTGCTCCCACTCGCTCTCCATGTTACAGGAGTCTTATAATGCTTTACAATGATGAAGACACTACAGGTGTGATGAATACCCCACAAGAGTCTTAGAAACAGCTTTCAAGTACTTTTGCAGTTTATACAATCTGTACCTGGGGAAGAGGACTATATGCCTTTTAGATCTCATTTTGCAATAGAAGGAAGATGATGGCTAGAAGAAGACTGAGGACCTCTGGATGTTTTAGGATGAGTATAACTCTTTGACTGCAACCACATCTCCAAGTGAGGGATATTGCATTAGTGGGGACCTCTACTCCACTCTGGTGAGACCCCACCTGGAGTGTACTGCATCCAGTTCTGGAGCCCCTACTACAAGAAAGATATGGACGTGCTGGAACGTGCCCAGAGAAGGGCCACGAGGATGATCAGAGGGCTGGAGCACCTCTCCTATGAGGACAGACTGAGAGAGTTGGGGTTGTTCAGTCTGGAGAAAAGGCAGCTCCCAGGAGACCTTATAGTGGCCTACCAGTATCTTAAGGGGGCCTACAAGAAAGCTGGGGAGGGACTTTTTGGGATGTCGTGTAATGGTAGGACTAGAGGGAATGGATTAAAACTAGAGATGGGATGATTCAGATTGGACGTTAGGAAGACGTTCTTCACCATGAGGGTGGTGAGACACTGGCACAGGTTGCCCAGAGAGGTGGTGGAAGCCCCGTCCCTGGAAGTTTTTAGGGACAGGCTGGATGGGGCTCTGAGCAACCTGATCTAGTGGGAGGTGTCCCTGCCCATGGCAGGAGGGGTTGGTATTAGATGGTCTTTAAGGTCCCTTCCAACCCTAACGATTCTGTGATTCTATGTAAGAACAGTCTGGACAAATCAACATAATCCTGAGTACATATAACATGTTGTAGGGAGCAGCCCAGGATGACCAGTATATACATCCAGGTAATCCAAGAACTCCAGTTCTTCCCCGTGTTTATTTTTCATAATATTTTGTGAGTGTTCAAAAGTTTTTAAGAAAGCTTGAAGTTTAGGGGAGACAGAGGAAAGGCAGTGCAAGGAAATTTCCACAACCAGCCGGAGGCTTCTCTTCAGCTCTACCAGCAGGACTTTCAGTAAGGGGATGTCTCATTAGGTTTTGGTGGGGAGTTGTGATATTTTTCGCAGCTGGGTTGGAGCTTATACCCAAGGATGCTTGTCCGAGTTTGTTTAGTATGAAATTATTGAACTGTGAATCTCAGAAAACTGGTTTTCTGCCTTTGTGAGGTTTCAAGCAGTATCACTTCTGATCCCACCCACAACTGTCCACGGGACCAAGCTGGAGTTTGGCATTTCCAGGCCTGAATGGAAATTCAAGTGGAATGAAAGGAACTAGTCAAGTCCAAATATTTAACGTTAAGAAGTACGGATATGCTGTTTGTTCTGGGAATGTGTGAAAGTGAGAGAACATCTCTACAGTAAATAAACCATACTTTGCCCATTCCTTCTGGCAATGGGATGAAATGCAGACTGATTGTCAGCAGGAATGCCTTTCAGGACATACAATAGGTCATTGGATACCCACTGAGTACTTTAACAAGTGTGTCAACTGGCATCAAGTGGTCAAGTGTAAGACCATACCCTGGGATGCGGAAATGCTGTGCTGATGCTATAGAGGTTGGAATTTGTGACAGAAACAAGCAGTCCCCCAAAGTATCTTTCATATATTTGCCAAGAAATTAACCATCCAAACACACTGAATGGCATCTGGGACAAATTAGGAAAATAACCCATCTAGAAGTGATGTTTTATCCAAGGGCAGAAGTGAGGGGAGCCACAATTAGGGCAGCCAACTGGTTTCATAATTCCTTTTTTTTTTTGTTTAGCTGATTTTCTTGAGAGTTTGTCTGTCAGTCTCTGCTCAAACACGCAGTTCTGTTGAGCCAGTGCCTTATCATACTGCTTGTTTCTTGCCATATAGTTAAAATTAGCATTTTGACTAATTAATCAACAACTTTCGAACATCCCCAGGAAAAAAAAAGGCAAGCTTTTATCAGTTATTCTTATTCCATCATAGTGACCTTGTGTTGTCCTTGTTTTTCAGTCTCTTTTGCTACCTTTGAAAGTCTTAGCCAAAGATTTGGAGCTAAATTCAGCCCTGATGTAAAACAGCACAGTTTTTCTAAAGCTTTTACTGGGTTCTGCTTTGATCCTGGAAGACTCACTTTTAAAAGGTGGGTATGACACAGTTTCTCCTCTGTAAGGAGCTGATTTTTTTTTCTCCCTTGATGCTTATCATAGCAGCAAGGCAAGCACAAAATTGCCCTGGGAAGACATTTCAATAATCAGAAATCTTTCTTTTGTAAAATTATCACAACTAATATTTTACTTGACTTTAGCTTCCAGAAAAGTCAGTGGGAGGAAACTTGCTTTGTAGTTTGGACCATTCTCTCAGAAAATAGAGGAATTGTAGTACTAAACACACTGGACTGATAATGAACTCATGCAAGATGTCTGCATAATATCCTCAACTCTTCTCAAGCGCCGAAGTAGTAATATTTCGAAAAGTGGCAGAAGTTTGCCCAAATTGCTGTCTCAGAGGCGACCACCCCAACAGAAAGAACAAAGAATTCAGTTCCACTGACGTAAGCCGGTCCTTTCTTGTTGCTGTAACTCGTTAAACTGGTGCTACGTCCTAGGGCAGATGAGGGTAGTATCTCTGTCTTCCACAGAAACAAGTTTCGACCTGAGTACAGATGCAAAAGTCCTGTTGAGTTCCCAGAGGGACCCCATGAGAAACAGTGACTGGCTACAGCTCACAGCTTCTCAGGTGCTGGGAGAGAGGTGGTGGTGGTGGAAGAGGCTGCCTGAATGTAAGAATTGTTGAGATACCGTTTTCGATGTCATGTCGCTGGAAAACATTTAACCCTTTGTCTCAGAAAGTTAGCATGAAGATAGTTTGTGATATTAATTGCTCCACTTGTTAATTGGATTATCTCAAAATCTGCATGTCATTCAGCAAAGACAGCCAGAAGTGGAATGACAAACCAATTTATGAGCAGAAAGGTATTTGGCAGGGCTGCTTCAGTCAAAATATCCCTTTAATGAAATGCCATGGGGAGTAGTTGGTTAAGAGAACAAAGTCAGGTTTGTGGCAGGGCTGTCAGTAATTTGAGAGGCTGCGCATCTCTGGAGCAGAATCTTGCGGAAAGGGTAATTGCAGCAAGTGTCAATCTTAAATATCAAAAAAAGACATTGTGACCAAATGCCAGTATCGTGTTCTGTGAGGTATCACAGTTCAAGAAATAGCCCTGAAGCATTATGGTGTGTCAGTTATCTGGACCCTTTGATTGGGAAGTGCTAAAATTCCCAAGAGATCCAAAAGATGTTGCCAAGAGTTCAACTTCTTGTAATGCTATTTGATAAAGATCTAGTAAAGATGGGGACCTTGCCAAACCAGAGACTGTTGGCATTTCTGCTTTGTGGGTTATATTGCTGGTAGTGAAGCAGTGAGGTTGTAAAGGAGTACAGCAAAAATCTCGGAGCTTGAATTAGTCTTTTTTTTTTTTCCCCCGTCTAATGTCATGAAATGCCACCTTACTAAACAAAGTGGGGTACGTCGCATAAATTAATGCGTGTTATGGGAACTGGCTTCCGCTGCTGACAGTGATTAATGGAAACTTTTAACTTAGCTTGTGTGAAATATTTTCAGGCTTGTAGAGCGAGCGATACAACGAACTATCACGCTAATGGGCTTCGGTGTTCTTTGCGCCCTACAATGGCTGTTCTTTATCACAGTGGTCTTTCAGCATTTCTGGGATCGTGTGGTTTAGCAGTACCAAATTTTGGGGTCCTTTAAGGCATGGAAAAATATGGGGAAAGAAAATTAAATGGCTGGAAAATATTTGTAATACCCATCCACTTGTTGATACTAAATATTTTTTTTCTACTTTAAAGTGAGAAATGTACCACAAACAATTTAGTTAGCGTACAGAAAATACTGATGGTATATTTATGGACCAAGTATAAATAAGCGTAAATGCTGAACCTCTGCATAATGACAAATATGCCCAGAGTTAAAGATGAAGCTGCATTACATATTCAAGTACTAAGTGTACTTTTTTGCCTGTTGACATATCTTCAGAGTAGGAAGAAAGTAAAGTGCTGAAAATAGAAAGCATTAATATTGTTGACGAGTAAACAAAAAGGCAGATTATATCCACACAGCTCAGAAAACTGGTGAATGCAGCCCTACAGTCACAGTGCAGATACAGTAGAAATGCATGTTTTCTGCAGGGAAAGCTTAGAAAATGAGCAGGACCTTTTAATGCGCGATCACGCTGCTTTTAATAGTGGCACGGTATTAAGGTCCACTACTAAATTTGTTATGAAGGATGAAGGTTCACCATACGTAGGAATTTCTCTTGTCTGATACAGTCAGTGTTGAAATAAGCATTTCTGTCAAAGGAACTTAATCAGTCCCAGAGAGCATTTTAAAGAGGAAGTGTAGCAGAAGTAATATAATTTTGAATATTTCTCTAAACATTTTTTCAGTATTCATTCTGAGGGAAAATGTTTTAATAAAGTATTTCTTTTTTATCCCAGGTTTTTTTCATTGATTTTGGGGAGGAGGGGAGGACTATTTTTGGATTTGTTTCTTAGGTTTCTGGGTTTTTTATAGATCACCACATCTGTAAGCTGGTTACAGACAGGTGATGACAATTATTCAGTAGATTTTTACGGACAAAACCACACTGTACTGAAGAAAAAAAAAACCCAATCCCCTGCAACTATATTTTATTTTGCAAAAGGCAAGTTGAAGTATTACTCCTCCACTTAGGTAATGTTAATTCTCAGTCCAGACAACAGGCACTGTCTATATGCGATCAAAGGAAGCGTTTACTTAAATTGGAAATTAATTTGCATTTTTGCTCTAAGAGGGGGTGATTTTAGTAATAGATGGATATTAAAATAAATATTTTATTTATCAGAATTCTGTTGACCTGTGAATTACTCTAGCTACATCGACTGATGCGAAGGGGGAGACAGTGCTGTCCTGTGTCTTTGATATTATCAAGATAGGCAATTCTGGAATCTGTAGATCTTCAAAAATCGGTTCTTCTGCAGACAAAATCTCATCAATTCTACCCCATAAAAAGGGTATTAAATCTCTCTTTTTTTTCTTAGAGGATGAATATTTGCATTAAAAAATATTTTAGCACCCACATATTCATTCAATTTTCAACTACAAATTGGATAAAACGACCCACATCTCCAATTCCCTACATTTACATGTGCTGTCATCTCCAGCTCAGGGGTGGAGGAGAAAAATTCTGTGGAACTTGTTTGGAAGTAGAACAATTACGGTTTATACTTACGTATGGGAGGAGCCGAATTGGTAAAGAGGAACCTTGTTCCCAGATGCCAAATGGCATTTTTCTGCTGGAAAAAAGCCAAAACAAAAGGCTCCCAGCCAAAACTTCTATAAAAAATCAATTCCCCACCCAGTCCCTCTCTGCAAAAATAAAACCCCGCAATCTGTTCTCACTGCGATGCCACCGAAGCAGCAGCGTGATTGCTGAATTCTGTAACCAACGAGTGAACTTTAAAAAAATCTTTGTGCATATGTGAGAGATCTGGCAGAACTGGGGAATATACCAAATGTTTGAATAGACTCTAAAGGCCTCAGAAGAACTTTTTGGATTCTACCGTCATGAAATTAGGATTTTCCTGGGGAAAATGTTTCATTTTATCAGACTTTAGTATTAAAAAAAAACAAAACAAAACAAAAAAACCAAACAAAACAAAAAAAAAAAAAACCAAACAAAAAAACCCCCCACAAATTGAAAATGAGGATATGGGGGGTTTGGCCATGTGGATTATGTTGGCTGGTTACATCCAGAGGGTAGTGGTGAATGGCTCAATGTCCAGATGGAGACTGATGACAAGTGGTGTCCCTCAGGGGTCTGTATTAGGACCAGTCTATGTTGTCAGTGACACAGACAGTGAGATTAGAATGCACCTCAGCAAGTTTGCAGGTGACACTAAGCTGAGTGGTGTGATGACGTGCCTGAGGGACAGGATGCCATCCAGAGGGACTTGGACAAGCCCAAGAAGTGGGCCCGTGTGAACCTCCTGAGGTTCAACAAGGCCAAGTGCAGGGTCCTGTATCAACATAGGCTGGGGGATGAAGGGATTGAGAGCAGCCCTGCCGAGAAGGACTTGGGGGTACTAGTGGATGAAAAGCTGGATGTGGAATCATAGAATAGAATGGTCTGGGTTGGAAGGGACCTTAAAGATCATCTAGTCCCAAACCCCCTGCCCAGAAAGCCAACCGTATCCTGGGCTGCATCCCCAGCAGTGTGGCAGGGCGAGGGAGGGGATTCTGCCCCTCTGCTCCGCTCTGGAGGGTTAATGGTAAGTAGGTAGTTTCCAGACTTTCATACTTTTGATGCCATTTTAGACTTTTACCCTATTTTTTTCTTCTTTCTTTTCCAATCACATTTCATTCTGTGCACGACCCCATTTCAAAGCTCTGTGGCCTGTTTTGGGTTGTGATGCCTAATTTCAGAATTACTGTACTAGATGTTTGAATTTTTTTTATGTTGGCACACCTGAGCAAACTGCAAATGTTTAAAAGGCAGATTGAGTCATTAAAGCCCAACTTATTGGATGTTTAGAAAATTGTTATCGCTTGTACATAGTACCAGGTGAGGGGAAAAAAAAGCAAATTATTGGGCAAGAAATGGCTTGTCAGGGAGAGTAATGAGTTTAGGAGATGGATAAACACAAGGCGAGTGATGAAAACGGTGACTGGTAAGATTCTTGGCAAGAAACAAGCAATGCATGGCAGAAAATGTTTCACACAATAGGACGGACCGATTGCTCAAGTTTCTATGACTATGTGACCTGTCGCCCCAGGTATCCTCCAAACCCAGGAAGGCGACAGAAAATAGAGAGAATAAAGAGTTTTCTTTTGTTTGTTTCATATGCATTTTAAAAAGAAGAGGGGGTTTTTTGATAATATTTAAATATTAAATAAATGTGATTTGATAATCATCTGTCACTTCATCTGAAGAATTAAAAATGCTTCATGCTTGAGCTGTTGGTGTGTCATCACTTTTTCAAATGATATCAAGTATAAATAAATTATATTACTTACAATAAGATGCAGTTTTTGTTTTGCTGCAAAAGATTAAAATGAAAATTAAAGTGATGTTGCTTGAAGACTGAGGATGTGGGGTGCATCTTAGCCTGGAGCAGGCAGCAGAGGCTGTAACTCAGACAGCGAAGCGGAGTGCTGGATGGTAGTGCTCCCGTGCGTCTGTCGGACAGAGCTCTAACATGAGAACACCTCCCCTTTCGTTCTAATTCAAAAGTTTGCCATTAAAATATCCCACAATAAGCACCAGCTTTGCCATAGCCCTCGTCCTACTTAACTAGCACACAGCTGTTTTGAAAATCTGTCTGTAAGAGTCACGGTAAAAGGTCTGGAAGCCTCAGCCTTATTGTAGAGGCAGCATGGTAAAGAAATCCAATATTTACCTGGTGTAAAAATATATACTATATTTTTTTTTCTTTCTTTTGAGGGCAATATTGGTTAATTCAAGATACATTCCTAACTTTGGGGTAATATTTTTCTGGAAGTGGTATACTTTAGCCATCCTTTTGCCTTATTAGAGCCGGAGCAGTGACCGTGATGTGAGGAGGAGTAACCATTTTGCAGCTTGACTTTTATTTTTTTTTTCATTCATTGGTCTCCACCTCAACTTTCTGAACTCAGATTATTTGTACTGTCAGTTTTGTGCCTCTCAAACATTTTCAGTCAGGTTGAAGCTGACTCCGAATCTCACCATCTCCTTGTTGATTTAGGAGAAGTGACATCATCTATTGTCTGGTAAATGATTGAGCTGCGATTGTTCTCAAGGAGGCAAAATAATCCAAGGGATTCATTGTTGTATAGAAATCATAGTCACAGCATACTGGCAAATATCTTTCTCTGGGAATGAGTTATTTTAAAAAGTGTCTTGCTAACATCAAAACATTCAAAGCAGTTAAAAGTTTTGTATCTTGCTTTCTCTGAGACCCAGGTGGTTGCAATAGGTTAAATTTCTCCGGGTTCGCAGTGGTTCCGTGTGGATGGATATGTCCGTGGACATGGTACTTGTTAGTAGAAGGCCTTGGGGTAAACGAAAGAAGTGAGGGAATGGAAAGCAAGCAGGGAGGTGAATCTAAGGTGCGATGGTTTTGTCTAGTAGCATTAATGTGTTGAACACCTGGGCTGTCCGTCAGCCCCAAAGGAGGCACCAGTACTTCTGTCATTCCCAGCTGTCCCTCCACGCTCCTCTCGAAGCCCTGTTGCAGTGGAGCTCTGCAGCACCCCAGCAATCTGGAGCAGTGCTCTGCTGCTGCGTTGCTTACTGCCCAAGGTTTAGCCTCACTCTTTCCTTACTGCGGCTGCTGCCGTTCCTGTCTGCCTGCCCCGACACGGGGAGCGGACCGGCCTTTCATGGGCTGCAGCACCTTCAGGTGCATTTGACAGTGATCTTCTGAATCCATGCCTCTCTTGGAAAGCAACGTCAGTTATACTTTTCCTCGTGTTTTACAGACCTCTGATTATATTATATGACTCTGAAATCAATAATCATCACCTTCTTGTGTTCATATGTTGAATTTCAGGGCTAAGGAAAACCACACACTCATTTTTGCTTTCTTGTCCAGGGTGATGCAGTCTCCTGGCATGTTGTTTTTGGAAACCACAGCTACTGCAGAGTTGTGTAATAAAGCCGAGTGACAAATGATCTGTGGGGAAAAGCAATGGAAGAATGTCCTAGTGGTGTATCGCTGAGAAAATCCCCTTTTGTGCACAGGCAGCTGCAGTGTCTTCCCTCCTGCCTTTAGGTTTGTAAGCAGCAGAACAATAGAAGTCTGTCAGTGGCTCTAAGCACAGTAGCTCAGATACTTTGATAAGCATATATCTGCCTTGGCTAAGTAACAGCTACATCCTTAGCATTAAAATCCTGGTGACGTGGGCAGGAGGTGGCTGCAGTGGCAGCAGAGTGGAGGGATGAGGCCCCGACGCTGCAGTTACGTTATGGAGCTGTCGTATCTGCGATGGGGCACCCCAGCTCCGGGCCCTCTGCAAGCACAGGGTGGTGAACAGTCCGTCCTGAAGGGCTCACGGTCTGGAAAGGGTGTGACAGAGTTTGGCGGAGAGGAGACAGGGCAGAAGAGGCTGAAGTGCCTTGTGCTGATGCTTGCGGAAGCAGGCAAAACCAGCTACTGCTCTTCGCAGCCTCTCGGCTACTGTGTGTGTCCTGCTGGGTCCACCAGCCTCCCTGGACGTCTGGTTGCTTTCAGGTCCAATTCTGCCGCGTGAAACTAGATAATAAAAACTTTTTTGTTAATAGCTTTCTCTAAACCAGGCTCTCACCCAAGGCAGGCACAGAGGAACGGGGAGAGGAGCAGAGTGCAGGTCCCAGGGCTGCAGACTGGCCGCGGCCATAAACCAGCTCCTCGGAATATGCTGATCTGACCCACCGTGGTGGAGAAAGAAGCCCAGCTTGCCTGTCCCAGTGCTCTTTTACTGGTTGTTATTATAGTAACGTGAGGGCAGAACTCTTTCCTGTATATTAAAAAAAACCCTTCCCCCTACACGTCTCTCTCCTATTTAATTTCTTTCTGTAAAAACCTCTGCAGTAAAATGAACGCGGCAGATGTCTACTCTTCTGCAAAAAGATTATGCTTTGAAGCCACACAGTAGCCTCACTTTTCATGGCATTAATGATGGGGACTAAGCTTTGGGAATTGTATTTAACAAATACTCCAAATAGAAGAGGGCTATTCAACTGCTAAGCACACCCATATTTTTAATAGCTAACGTGTGTGTGTACGGGCATAGAGAGAGTTCTTTTTCAAGTCGTCTTTTTCCTGGGTGTGAACACAGGCTGGTAGTTTTTCTTTTTTTATTATTCCAGTTTGAAATAACCAGAACAAGATTTTCTCTTCTGATATATGCAAGCCGTTGTCAGTGGGGTGGTTCCCTGGATGCTGGCTGCGGGGATCTCCCCGTCGCAGGAAGGTGGCGTTTGGTGGGAGCTGAGCCGTGGGCCAGAGGCCGTGGCTGCCCGCTGCGGCCCCAGCTGGCACGAGGCGTTGTGAGGGGCAGCGTGATGCCACCAGCGTCATTGTCACAAATCCTGCACGCTTGTAGGCTTTTTTCTGAGTAATTGTTTTCACAGGATTTCGGCCTTAGATGGTAAAAAACTGGTATTTTCATTTGGAAAGCAAACACTTTCCAAGCAAATGATAGCGATGGATCAGTGTCTTGAGTTGGGAAACCTTCCCAGTGCTTGGGCTGAGCTTGCGGGGTTTCTCTGGCTTCTACTTAGCTGTATTGACACGTGTGTTTGACCGTGATTGTAAGGGTCCTGCGCAGTGCTTTATTTTGCTCTCTCAGAAATTGGCGTTCTTTCACTGTCGAGGTGTTAAAGTTATCTCTGGAGCTAGCTGCCGTATCCTTTCTGAAGGCGCCTGAGCGTCCCTGAGGTCGGAAGCAGCCCAGGGTCTGCTAAAGCCAACTGCAAGAACTTTCTGACTTACGTTTGGAGAAAGAAAAAAAAACAAACAAAAAAACCCCAAAACACAAATCCCAAATTGAAAAAATTACAGTTGAAAAGGAAACTTAAAAGTTTGGTTTCCAGTGGGATAAAATGCAAAAAGCTTTCTGTGGGATTCTTCTCTTAACCGAGAAGCCGGTCACGCAAACCCGTGTGCCCCGGGAGGGGGGTTCTCTGTTCTCGTCCTGGTGCAGAGCCAGGGGAGAGAGACTCGGCCAGCTCAGAACTGCTTGATGCAAACGTCCTATGTAAGAGAAAGATAAATGTAATAAACTCACAGACCATGCAATTTATCTCCAAATCAGTCCATTTATATGACATGGAGGAAAGCCAAATTTTTTCATGCTGTAGTGTCTTTGTAATTCTGTAGCAATTTACCTACTTTTCACATGGAATAGATGAAGTGAAAATTAAATCCAAATAATTTTCTTACGTATTGGTTTTGTTTCTATTTCTGAGGCAATGTTTTAATGCCCAGTAAAGCAGTTTTGCCTGAATGTCAACTTAGTATTTACAGGAGCTCTGGTGGTTTGGGTTTGTTTGGTTTGGTTTTTCCCCCTTGCCGATAGTGCCTCTGTAGAAAAATTTCTGCCTTTTATTGTTTGCAGCCTTTTTTGAACCTGGCTTAGGCAGGAGGCTAGGTGGACAAAAAGGTTGTTTATTCCAAACCAAAAAAGTCCACCCGGCTGAGGGCATTTGAAAGCTTTGGAGACAAGATCTTTGCGTATTTACATTTTTTCCATTTGACGATGTATTGTACTGTCCTGCTATGAACAGGTAACAGAATCATGTTGTTTATTATGTTTTATTTTTAGAGGCAATAGATTCACCGAAGTAAACACTCTTGTTTAACACAGACTGAAATTAATCCAGGAGAACACTAATGAACAATATCACCGAATAATAGTATCAATGAATACTTTAACCCATTTGTGATATTTCTGTATTTTGTAGAATCCAGTGGTCTGTCAGCGTTCAATGTTATGTTCATCTAAGGTTGTAGAACACAGTCCCACCTGGCAATGTAGCTCGCTAAAGCCATACAGCAGTGCCATATTCCACAAGTGGAAGATAGTGTTAATAGTTCCATAGGTTTTTTTCAATAAAATTCTGTAATTTTTCATCAAGTGTATGCTGCATAAACTTTCAGTACCATTTTTCCCTGCAGTGAACATTTCTGGAGAGACCAAAGAAATCCGTAAAGTAAAGGAAGCTCTTAATGTTTGAATAAAGATAATTACATCTAATTGATGAACTGTGTGGGGTATATGACACACAGTGGCAGAGTTTTTTTTTTTTTTACATTCTGGGTTGTTTATCCGCAGAAAGCTGGCTGCGATACTGCTAGTTCTGCTGGTAAGTCCGTTGTAAGGACTAAAGGGTGGCCTGATAGCTTTTTAGAAACATCAATTTATGCAGATCATCAATTTATGCCAAATCGTTTGAAGTGCTTTTATGATGCGAAAGTTTGGGATGGGAGTTATTAAAGGGAGTCAGAAGCTTCATTTGGAGAAATTGTTTCGGGTGGGCTCTAAAAGCTTAGCTGGGAAGCAGCGGGCATCCGCACGCGCTGGATTGTCGCCGCCGTTGGAAAGAGGTGAACTTGTTTGTAGGGAGCTGCTGCGCGCGGTTCTGCTGTGCCGAGTTCTAGGTAACCCAGGGAGACTTCCCAGAAAGTTGAGAGCGTGTTTCTTTGTTCCAGGGTATTACGAAAGGGAATTGGCGAGGGCCTCTGGCTAGAAAGTGTGAGCTGACCTGCAATAGGCAAGTGCAGGAGGTCAGCCATTTGAAGTGGGATATGTCTTGGGGCCATTCGAACAGCTTCAGAGCCGGGTCTCAAAGTGCGACTTCCTGCAGTTGTGACCCACGGACCTTTCAAGTACAGTGGAAGTCTTGATAGATCACTCATGCGGTTTCCAGGACACTCAAACATCATTTGCTTCTCGGCTGGTTTTCTGGTGGTTGAAACGTTAAGACAATCGTTCAACGTTTTTCTTCTCTTGCGAAGCAAAGTGCATTTTGTTAAAATATATATTTTGTAAAAAATTCAATAAAGCAGCTCAAACTTTTTCGAGGCTAGACAATACTTTGAAAACCGGTTCCAAATCTCTGGCCTCAATATATGAATACTAATTGTATCTTATCTACTGTCGGTTATTGAAATCCCAACCAGTAGGAAAGCTAATCTGACATCTCCATTCACATACACCTCCTTTTGAGCCTCTTTACAATTCAGTCAGTGTTATCAATGATTAAATATCCCAGTCCCTACAGTTTTAACCTTTTTTTTTTGTAATCCCTTAACTTTTCTTTTTGGTTGTTACTTTCAGTTAGTGAACAGCTCATTTTTGAGTAAAGACATTGTGAAATTCACTTAAAATGGCTGTTTGAAGATTCTATTAAAAAAAAATAAATCTCTATGGACAGACTCTGTCCTTCATTACAACAATAGAAATCGTCATTGTCTTCAGCAGTATCATTCCAAATCTGCAGGAAGGTTAGGATCCGAACTAAAAGATGTAAAATACATTTGAATGTGTGAGCCATAGTTGAGAACAGCGCAGGTGTTTGTTTTCCCCGTGACTCATTTTGCTGACAACTAACATATAATTATTGAGACCGTTCTCAGGTAGATGCATGCAATCCTTGGAGAGATCAAAGCAGATGGACCCGGGTCACTGAAATTAGAATTTGACCCTATTAGTACAGTAATGGTTAAAACTGTATGTAGTCTGTTTGCATTTTCCAGAGCTTGCGTTTCAATGGTTTTGTGAAAGTTCTTTCTAAATTGAGTTAGGAGTAGTTCTTCTCTAATTTAATTTTTTGTGTTCAGCTTTGAGTAAACTTTAAAGTGTAAGTGCAAAGCCAAATTGTCCAAGGCACTCTCCATTTTGTACTCAAATCACAGATCCGGGCCTAGGGCAATATCAAAGTAGTGCGAGTATGATTGAAAAAATTACTATAGTCCTTGGACATTGGACCAACTGGTGTTGACTTTGCAATGAAAAATGCAACCAGCTATGTATTTTTTGTTTATGTGACCTTTGTTGACTTTCTGTGCAACTTCGATTTATTTACTTATTTTCAAGGACCCCTATTTTTATAACATGGCGGTAAAGAGAGAAATTAAGTTGGAGAGAGACCTTTTTTGCTGAGACCTTACAAAGGAGCAGGTGCTTGACTCCTGCCTCGGAAAGCAAGGTTTTCTGTTTATTTGTGATGACTCACTGTGTGTCAGATAATGGAATCCTATTAGTGCCACCACAAGAGTATTAAGAAGGTTTGAGTGTTTTAGCGAAGGGAGGAAAAAATTGAGGGAAAAGAGAAATTTTTTTAAAGAAAAAACAACTTTTGAGAAATACTAGATGAAGTCTTTGTTTCGTTAATTAAAGTTAACAGTGAAGATGAAGGCTGGCAAGTGATTGAGTTTGGACTCTGTCCACTGTGTGTGTACACTCTGCCTGGAACAGGGACGAGCCCCGTCGCTTACAAGCGATTCGAAATGGGTTAACTTACAGCAGTCCCCTAATCTATAGGGGCTTGTTTGTTTGTTTTAGTATTTTCACTTCTCAACCAGGGAGCATCAAAGTCTGGGCTCCAGCCCAGTGTTTCAGGAGCCAAGCTGAAAGAGTTTGCTTTGTCTTCCATCAGATACAGCCCTGCTCTGTTCCCACAGGATTTCGCTCATATGTCTGCAGGAGACGCGGGTCAGATTTTTGCCTGTGAGAGACCTGCACAGGCAGTATCATCAGCTGCAGGTACTTTTCCCTCCGAGTTTACAGACATACTTAGTGTTTTTCTTCAAGTCATAACTTCTGGAGTCACGTGTTAATGTGATGGTCTGAGTTTTCACTCAATGAAAGTGGTAAGTTTTTCACCTTTGTAGTTTCCAAGCGGGCATTGACCTTAAAGAATCAGTCATGAAGACACCACAGGATTTCTTGTTTTGTACATCTTCTGAGTAGTGAGAAAATTTTGCCTTTCAGTTGGCCTAGGTTATGATATTTAATAGCAAGGAAAGCGGTTCTGTATAAAACAAACTAGACACCCTGAGTCAAAAGTCTTGGCTGGGATAAAGTGTTGTAGATCCGTGGAGCCGTGGCAGTTGGATGAATACGATCCAAATTTGGGATACTGAGAACAAGATGCAGATTTGCGTTTTGGTACCCAACACATGTGTCTACTTTTAAATGGCAGCGTACCGTGTATCTCTGCATTTCACACGTCTCAGAAGCTTCAGCAGCCAGCCCTGAACTCGGACTGGCTACAGCTGGAGAGGAGACAAATGCACCGTGCTCTTTCTTATCTTTTTATTTTTTTCCTGCTTTTCCCCCTTCCTCTGTGTCTGTATGTTTTGCTCTTTGTTTAAGTATAACGATCTCTGCCACAGATTACAGGGCCAGGGCTCAGGGAAATGTTTTTAAGCATCCCAAGATAATTCAGAAAAAATACATTTCTTTTAGAACAAGTAACGATTTACACATTTTGTGGAAACTGATGATTTGAAAATGGCTGATCGCTGCAAAATATGAAAATTAAGATTTATTTTTTTCCCCTAAATGTTTAGGAATTTTGCATTGAGTTGTGACTTGACACATGTTCAGAAGTGTGCAATTCAGACACTGGCTCGAGACATCACTGGAAGCAGATCTGGGTTGTCATGTTTCATTATAGCTATTGAACTATCGCAAGCTCGCTATTATGCTGTAATGAAAGGGGTCTTCTCCTTCTCTTTTCAACTTGCAGATCTGGGAGAGATACCATATGTCATTAGTGCCTGGCACAGATTCTGGGGAAAGGAGTTCTCCAAACTGCTAAAATACATGTGAGGCCTTTTGCCTTGAAAAAGACGAAGGAAATACATTTTTGTCCAGCTGAACCTCAATCTTTTACTAAAGTATATAATGGTTACAGATCACTTAAAATATAATTTCACTTATAATGCACTTTTTAGAGGATGATCCAGGTTATGCTGGTGTTGACCTGTGGGGATAGGGTTTGGCCCTGTGGGATCTGTGGAAGCAGTAACGTGAACGCTGCCCGTGCCTTGGGAGTGTGGGGTTCCCTGCCAAGTCCCGGGGTGCCTGACTTGGGGGGGACACCCGGACAGGGTCTCAGGCAGAAATTGGGCTCTGGGGCTCTGCTGGTGCTTCACTCAGCATTGTTGTATGTGGAAAACGGCTGTGCTTGGGAAAGTAGCGAGTGAATCACAGTGGTGGTACGCTGGGCATCTGAGAGTGACAGCTGAACCGCTCGCCTTCCTCCAGGAATCCCTACGCTTGCTTCGCTTGCCAGGGTAGTATGTCAGTCAGGCACTGCAATCTCTGATCTTCTTGAGAAATCATTCAAGCAGACGGATAATGCAGGGTTGTTTTAAAAATATTATTATGGCATTTATTTAATTGGTAAAATATGCACGAAATAGATCAAAAGTCCTGACATTCAGTACACAGAACTTGGAAAAAAGCAGACGTCTTATCAAGGATACGGATGCATTTGTCCCTTCTCTCTTCTGTTCAGTTCTCTGCTGCAGAATTGACTTCTGCAGGAAATATGTCCCTTGATTATCTTTTCCCTATGGCAATATTTTCCTGTTGATAAGGATCTAATTTGGTATGTTAATCTCTCTTCAAGATTTTGGGTGAAGGTGGCAATACCTTTCGAGTCCTTTGGTGCCTTCTCTCACCTGCAGATACCTGCAAAATACCTCCCTACCTAGTGCAGAGCCAGTAGCATCTGCAAACGCGTTGGGTGGACGCAGTTCCGTGGGGATGTGCCCTGGAGAAACCTCACGTGGTTTCAGCCGTTTGAAACCCAGCCAATCCAGATGGAACTTGCGAAAGTACCATAAAAAACTGCATTGAAATCTTAACTGATAATGAGAGATGATTTTGTGGCCATGGCCAATGAAATTTTATGTTGAGCTTGCTAGAAATACTGCCTTTATTGCTGATGGGCTGCAATTTCAGAAATGGGCAAATGCTGAGTTCTTCATGCAGGCTCTCTATTAAAAGAAAAAAAAAAGCTTTTGCAGGTTTACAGCCTTTCTGTTTCTTGGTTTTTGGATTTTGATTGGATTTTTTTGGGCGGGAGGAAGTGGGGGTTGTCTCTTGGTTTTGTTCTTTTTTTAAAACTAGAAGTAAAGCCCCTATAGGGAGCAGCCGGATGCTGAGTGCTCTCTAGGAGCCTGTTTTTGAGTCCTTTAGAATCAGTAGAAGAGTTCCCATTAATGTCAGCGGACTTAGGATCAGGCCCTTGATATAAAAGCGTCCGTTCTGAGCCACACAAAAAGCCCATCTTCCCTGATACTGCCTTCCGTGAGGATGGCCAGTAGTGGATTCTTAGGGAAGCCAAGGATTTAAAGAATTCCTGAGATGCGGGTTGCCACTGATCCAGCGTGTCATTCATACTTGGTAGGCCTTTCTTCACGTTAATTTCTTTAACCGCTGTTGGAGCCAACTTCCGTTTTGATTCTAAGAGCGTCCTGTAACACTGCCTGGCACAGCTGAGTTCCACATATCGATGCATTGTACGTACGGACCTGCCTTACAGAGCTCTGGATGCCTTCCAAAATCAGTGGAAAAGATAAGGCCAGATGCAGAAATGTGGATGGAATGAATTTTAGTAAGAGGAATAAACACTGAAAGAATGGTGAATGTCTTATGGTCTGGATCACCAATCATCATCTGAGAGAATATTACGGAGTGAGTTGACGTATTTGCAAGGCAAAGACAGAATTCATTGTTTTGCAGTGGGCAGCGCAGGATGGGGACAGGACCACAGTGCATCCTCATGTTTCTTTAGGGACTGGCTACTTTGAATGCTAGCTTAAAAAAAAAAAAAGAAAAAGAAAAAAAAAAAACAAAGAAGAAAAAGAAAGAAGGGAAAAGGAAGAGAAGGAAGAGAGGCGGGCAGTTCATCCTTGATAGTAACACTTCTGGTTAACAGTGTGTCATTTAGGTGTCTGTTTTCTGATATTCATTTTCAGAAACATTGGAGAATTCAGCACTATGGTACTATATCGTGGGGATTTGTTTGACTCATGTGTTAGGATAAGAGGGAGTGCCTCTATTTGTATTAGCTGGAGGAGGATTGCGAACTATTATCTTACTTTGTTATCTGAGCTAGGAGTGTACAAGGAAGTTTCTTCTACTAATGGTTGAGCCGCTCTTCAGATAAAGCCCTCCACAGGATCCCTGTAGCCCTAATTAATCAGCTGTTAAAACAGTAGTTGATAGACAGGCTTGCTTTACGTTTGAATTGCCTGCAATCAGAGATAACAGGTGAGTCCCATTTGGCAGCGAGATACGAAAGTGGAAGAGTGATCTGTTATCAAAATGAATATGGCACTCAAATCAAAAGTGAAGTTTGCAGAAGGAACGAGCAAAGTAAAACAAAAGGGAATCTTTTTTACTTTAAGTGATCAAAATACCTTCACTTTGGTGATTGTTTTAGACAGGTCTAAATCCATTTTGTAAAATTTTGTACTAAGAGCACGCATTATCAAGGCAAATTTAGGCTTCTGGAGAACGCTTGCTACTCCGGTACCATTGCTGAAATCCTTGGTGGGTGACGCTAACGAGGGGCTGTGGCAATTCCTGCTCCTGGGGACAGGCCGGTGCCTCGCACCCCAGCCAGCACGCGGGACCTGCAGGTTAAATGGCCGTGTGTTGGGTCGGGAATTTAACGTCTGTCTCTGTCTGTGTCACTGCCCTGATCATCAGGGTGTAAAGTAACTTCTTTCCTTACTCAGTTCATATTTAATAAATTATGCAGAGTTGTACAGCACCGGTGGTGCAGGGGAATGTTCTATCCCGGTAGCTGGGTCGGTCACCTGGCTGTTATGGCAAGTCTAAGCTTGAGCCCCTCTCTACTGCATTTAGAGCCACGAAGAATGACCTTCCCTTTCCTCCCGTTCAGCATTAAAAGACAGACAGATTAGAGGCATAACGGCAAATTTTTTGGGCAGTAGGTACCTGATTTATTTTAAAACTTTATTTCATTATTGACTCGCTTGTATCACACCAACCACCAGAGGCATCCCTCAGGGCTGATGCCACTGCTGGTTGCCACACAAATAGTGACGAAAACATTCTCTCAGTCTAGATTCAATTTACATTTTAAATTCTCTGGATGTAACAGGAGGTTACCCGCTTCAGAGGGGTGTGCAGAGAGCCTCAAAGAGAGACGGGCCTCTGTAAATGACCGAACGCCTTCCACGTCTCTCAGCCTGGGCATCGTTTGATAGTCCCATGCCCACAAGTGGGACAGAAGTCCCTCCAAAACAGAGATACTATTTCTTTTCTCTGACTTCTCTGTGTGCAGATAAATATTCTTCTGTTGACCCCGTTGTTTAGTCTCAAGACTGAAGCTTATCAGGGCCTCAGGAATCCAATTACCACTGGCTTCGTACAGATGAAAGCGAGTTGGTCACTGATCACTTAATACTCACAACCAGGGCACCAGCATGGCCAACAGCCTGTTCTTGAGATCACATAGCTTAGTAATTTTTTTTTAAACGTGCTAAAGACCTCAGTAGATGTCTTAATTCCTGTTGGAAGTCTCCATAGTCATAATCAGTGCATGTACATTTACTTTTTCTTCCCGGGAAGCTTCGATTGTTGTAACATAGAGTTCTGCTTTCCACATTCACTAGGGGCAGACATTGTCTTTAGCTTTCCCTATTCGACTTCTGAGGTCATGGACCCTCTATTTCTTGGTCCTTATCTCTGCTAGAAACTGTGTCCTCCTTACGCTGTAGTACTTGCTCTTGCTTTGCATTTTTGAGGTCCCATTCAGCTGTCCTTATTGCCTGGATGCATGTTTCTCTAGGCTGACACTTCTTTCCCCTGTGAATCTTTCTTGTAAGCTCCAAAGACATATCCTGCTCTTAAACCACTCGCTATCTAGAAGTTCATACAGGTCTCCAGGATCACATGTGCACACCGCTGCTTTCAGCTCCGAGTGTAAATTTTGTGCTCTCCTTTTTTCATGGGTAAGCCCTATCCCCTCTGCGTAGTCTCATTCTGTTTTGGCTGGTGCGTCTCATCAAATACCTTTATCTGCTGCTGTAGTGTTTTAGATGTTATTTTTGACACCTGAGTTTTACTTGCTCCTAATTCTTTTTCACTGATGAAATGGTAAGGTAAAAAAAAAAAGTTTTAACTTTCTGTTTTCCTTTTCATCCCTCAATGTTCAGCGCTCTGTACCGATTCAAGTCTCGGCTCTGCTGTGCCCTCAGGTTTACTTCTGAAAATCCAGCATCCTGGTGGTCACTCCTTTTGATGCAGCCTGTTTGCTCTCTTTCAAGGCGCTGCTTGGCCCCTCAGGTAATCGCGCTTTTTTTCTCGTGGTGTCTCTTTTAGGTCAGCTGCTTCCTGCATGTATCGCCTACCACCTGGTGGGTAATAATATGAGAGTACTTCATGTTTCTAAAATTAAACGCCCTCTTTTATTCAGCAAACTCTTTACAGAGCTGTTGCAATTCGTTTACTGCTGCTGTAGTAGCCATGTGCACGTAGACTGGCTCGCCAGTGGACCGGCCGAGCTTTCGCCCAGAGATTGCTCCCCAGGGAGCCCACGGCTGCTCAGCGCCGGCTCAGCAGGGCCTGCAGCCATTTACCAGGTTTTCTCCCCAGTTCAATACGCGTTGCTCCCGGGTACCTTTGAGCAGATTTTCCACAGCCCTCCTGTGCCAGGGCTGCTGAGGGAGCAGAGCGGGGGCTGTCCCCAGGCCACCCTGCCTTGGGGCACAGCGAAGGGCACGAGGGGTGCAGACCTCGCTCCTCTGAGCCCACCGCTGGGCGAGGATGGGGTGGCCCCGTTCCTGCCAGACCTTCACAGCAGATTCACCCGCTGCTGTTAAAAAACCACTCTTCCAGGACCCGCGTTTTTTACTTCCATTTTAGTGGTGTATCATGGAACGAAACGGTAACACTTGGAAGCGTAGCGTTCCTATTTATACATTTAACCATTAACTAGACACACGCGTGTGCGTGTGCGCGCACACAGAGCCTATGTTAAAGACACATTAAAAGAAACATTTCCGGCACAGGGATTTAGCTGTGTGAATCCCATTAACATTAATGGGAGTTGTTCCCCTAAATCCCCATGTATCTCGTTAAAATATACCTATTAGTGACAGGCTGGAGCCTACAAAAACCAGCAGTTTCCAAGTTAAAACTGAAACTTCATCATTAACTTATTCTATTGTGCCTCGGTAATGCAACACTCTTTAACTTCTCAAATTCAAAGGTATCTTTTCTCCATTGAACTTAAAACAAATCTTGTCTTGTTAATACAATAGGTTCTGCTATAGTTAGCCCACTCTGTAACTCTTTATCATCTTGGAACTGTTTTCTCTCAACCAATACCATCTATGAAGGGACAGTGCTACCAAAATATCTTTGAAACCCTTATGAGAAATAGCATATAAAATATAAATAGGCTAATGCATTCTCTGATAGTAGATCATAACATTGAGGCATGACAGGGATAAACTCTCAGGTTCTGGATTATTGTTCTTGGGATTTTTTAAAATAAAGACTCAGAGCTCGATGTGTAACACCCGAGTCACTCTAGAGAAATGAATACCTGGAGAAACCAGATACATGAAGGAAACTTTATTTACAGTAAACTTATTTAACAATGTCATTATGACAGAAGGAGACCTTAAAATGGGCACCCCAAATTTTCACCAGTGTAGTTATATGTGTTCTAGGCACGATGAGGTTGTATTTGTGCGTGGGGATAAAGGTCTGTGGTGTAGAGGGTGTGGTGCAGCACAGAGATGATGAACCCGAGTTCAGGAGCCGGCTCCACTCCCGGCTGCGGTGCTGCTGCTCCTCAGCTACTGGAGAGGGGGAATTCAGGGGTAGATTAGCACGCGTGGAGGTCTGAGCTAACGCCGGTGTGTTGTTTCTGATACACGAGGAAGCTCCCTTACTGTTGGCTCAGGTAACGCTGCACTGTTATGTATATAACAGAAAGCCACGCTTTTGTAGCTTTGATAACAGCGTAACTTTTTCAGCTTGTGAGAGGAAGCTGAAATAAGGGGTGCCAGCGACAGCAGGATCCCCAGTGATGTACTGGTAAAATATTTGGAATGTAGACCTGCATCAAATATAATTTCCTCCCAGTTTAGCAGCAGAGATAAAAGGGTTACAGTGAAAGTGGATATCAGATCCAGTAAGTCCTGCTCTTTTTGCGTAGAGCATGGCACAAAAATAGACATCTATCAACCCCACTGCTGCCGCTTTCATTTGCGCTGCAGTGGAAACAGCCCTTCACCTTTGGGCTGGAACCAGTGGGTGAGAACTTCCTCCCATGCAAGAAGAAATGACTGTAATTACACTGTATGTGTGTGTTTATTTCCCCCTTCCCTCCCCCAGAGCAGACCTCTGTTTTAGTAGATTGCAAATAATTTTTCTGGCTATAGGTCCCTAAACGGTCCTTGTTAACCTGTGACCAGTGCTCCCGCTCGCAACAAAACCCGCTCCCTGCTAGACCCAGCACAGGAGTTTGTTCGGTCAGGAGCAGCTCTGGTGGGGCTTCTTCCAGTAGCTTAACCATTAACAATAAGCAGTGAAATGAGTCATCCGTACTTTATTTTTAATTAGAGCTGCAGTGAGCTCAAGCTTGAGATTTTCTTTGCCTGCAGAGCTGAGGAGCTGAACCCAGCAGCACTCTCCTGGTACTGGCTGTGCAGGGATTTCTGTAACGCAACATCCTTGGGTTGTTGTGGATACAAACAGCGGAGCAAAACCAATGCAACACGCAGATTCACGGGGGCAAGTCGGCATAATTCCTGGTGGCTCCATCTGCCTGGAGATGTTTTTCTTGCTTTATTTCTGGTTTCCCTCTCGCACCCCCACCTCTGAAACAGAAGCCTAAATAATGAGCAAAACAGCATTGGGTATAGGGGAAATTAATATTTAGATATGAGGGTTGTTTGTTTTAAATGTATGTAATTGATTATATTTTAGATAAGCTTAACAAGCTTAATATGAATTTTTCAAGCCACAAGCTGGCTGGAAAAATATCTCCACTGACTCCTGGAATCAAATGACACTCTGTATTTTAAGCACCTTTGTAATTCATTTCACATCCAGCCCAGGAACAAGCCCAGAACTTTCCTATAGGAAACCAAGTTCTGATGAACTATCCCCGATAGTGCCTGCGACCAATTCAAAAATCGTTAATGCCTTTAAACCGAGGAGTGAATCCAGTGCTGACCTGAGCTGCGGGGCCAGCCCTTGGCAGAGCGAGACTGCAGACAAGCTGCTGTGCTGATACGGACCGTGGCTTTAAAGGAATACAGTTCTTGAAATGTATTGGAGAGCAGTAGGAAAATGTACTGTGCCGTTTGGCGTTTTGTTATATCTTGGTGAATTAAAATCCTTAATAGAGGGCTAGTTCCATTTTTTTTCTCATCTGGGTTGCTGTTATCTGTAGAGGAAAATACAATTTGTGAAGCCTGTAGGCTTTGGGATGCCAGTGCCGAGCCGTCGGGAGCTGGCTGTCGGAGCCCCGCACCCAGCTCTGGTGGCCTCCGTCAGCCTGGCCACAACAGCTCTTCACTCTCCTCCTTCCTCACCCAGGTTTTATTCTGTCTCTTGAAAAAGTCGTGATATATCTGAGACAGTATCCCTAATTTCAGCAAGCCGGACCATAGCGAAGGTCATGCTGTTCGTTGTGCATACATGATATTTATTTCTCAGGTGCTGAAACTGTTTCTTTCTACAAATGCATTGGGCAGGTAATGATTTCAGCTGCCTCTCGTGATGGGTGTGTTCATTTCTAGCCTGGGTTGCACTGGGATTTCTTTTGCATCCCTAGTTAATGGGTGGGAGGACAGGTTGTGATGGAACAACCGGTGTGGTGCCGTTGAAAGGGTAGGAAGCAAGCTGTGCCGGGCCAAGGGCCCGCGCTCCGCACAGAGCTTCAAAGCAGCACACGAAATATTAATCAAACAGTCAGGTGCTTCTTTCTGCACAGCCGAAACACAGAATCCCTTGTTCTGGGGTGCAGGCGAGTCACGCTCGCCATGAGGTTTCCGTGGCTCAGGTCTGATGGCTCTGGCAGCACTTTCCTTCGAGGGCAGAGGGGCTTTGGTGGGAGGGGGAGCAGGGGGAGCCCAGGCGCTCTGCCGCGCTCCGCTCACGGCGGCTGTGCTGGGTGGCCTGGGGGGGAAGCGGGGGTGGCACGCGGGTTGTGTGTGGCTGGTGACGGTGACGTTCAGGTGGGAGAAGTGGTGGGCAGGCCGGCAGCAGGGAAGGGCATGCGGGTGTAGGCGTGAGTGCGTTTGGAAGGAGAGCTCTCCCGGGTGGTACCGGGGTGGTGTCGTGGCACCCGCTGCTGTCCGGAGCCCTCACTGAAGCGGGGCACTGGAGCGCCAGTGGGAACACGAGCTCAGGGACACGCAGCTTCTTGCTGTACTGGGCTAGTTTGGGCTGCAGGAAATTTGGTATTTCCCCTCGTGAGGAATAGCCTTTATAAAAGACCCACTTTGTACTATTTTTCATGCAAAGAGCCACACTAAATAACACAGTTACAGAGAGAAATGCAGATAGGCGCAGGTCAGGGGAGATTAATTGACGCAGAAACTGGAGAAGAACGGCCACTAGGATGGATAAGGCGAGGAGTTAGAGACCGAGATACCAGACTTGGTGGACAACCCTTGAAAATGAGCACCAAGGAGGTGAAAGGACCAAGAGGAGGAACAGTGCAGCATGGGGAAAGAAGCACAGGAGAAAAGGTTGGGTTGGTTACAAATCCAGCAGTAATTTAGAGTTTTAAAGCTAAGTGACATAAGCACATCCATGAAGAGGTATGGCTCTGTGCAGGGACCGGCCAATATCGGGTTCTGCTCTGAGATGACATCTTTCTCCGTTTCTCTCTCTCTCTGCACCTCATTGAGATTATTACATGTTTTGCTAATAAAATCCAAATTGCTAAGTAGCTGAAAAATTATATTCAAGTGTATCCATATAGCGATTTGTCATTACCGTAGATTTTTATGTCTTCATGTAGTTAATGTAACCTTTTTTTGGAGAGAGTTGGAAGGCAGCATTCAGAAAATCAGTTGGTTTCCTTGCTTCACCACTGGAATGAATTGCTCTAATTGAAACCAGTATTATTTCATTTGATCTTGTAATTAAACAATGTAATTTATATTAATCCATTAAATAATTTGGCTAATTGCTTTTACACTGATTGTATCTTAGCCTTTTTTCTTTTAAATTATTATTGGAACCAAGCGGTTATCTACTGAAAACCAGTAAGCCACAAGTGAAGAAAAGATCTTTCTTACTTGTGGGGATTTTTTTTTTTAATGTTCTTTGATAAAATACTGTGTTAAAATATAACCACAGAGGCCCGCCCCGATTCAGCCAAATATGTAAGCGTATTGTTGCACTGCTGCTCAGTAAACTTTCAGGCTTTCTTGAATCAGAGTCCAAATGATGAAAAGCCAGACTTTTGTTGGAAATTAAAGCTTTGCATCCCAGTGAGGGCAAAGATGGTCTCATACTAGCAAAAGAAACTGGCTTTCTTCCTGTTTCCATATCACTGACCTACAGAGAGTAACCTCGGTGAGTTACCCGTCCCGAGCCCCGTCTGCTGGCTGCGCACGGCTGAGAGCGCGCGCTGTTTTCCGGGGAATGGTGTGAGGCAGCAGCAGCCGTAAACGATACTCGGATGCATAGGGCTTAGGTGATCAATGGAATACAATAAATAATGCACAGAAAAGAGTCGGCTTTACAATCTTTCTTTAAGTTGAAGTGTGTTTATATGCATTCAGATAACACTCATTCATAGGAATACACTTGCAGAGATCACGTCGTGAACTGTTTGAGAACCTGACAGGTTCTCTCGTGCTTCGAAAGGTCTGTGCACAGCTCACACGCTTGAGTATAACTGGACTTGCTGCAGTTGAGATCGTCGCGTAGGAATAGCCAGGATGCATAAGCCCGAGTGAGAAATTCAGAAGGGACTCACCTATTGCCGTGACTTCTTGCTTCTGTACTCGTGGTGCCTCTTTACTGCCTTGCCACGTGCACCCAAACGGAGAACGTGCCAGACCACGCAGGAAAGGGCACGCATCAAAATAAGCAATGGTGTGAGGAATCAGAATGGATGAGAATGCACAAGCTCATTCTTCAGGATAAAATAATTCCCTTGTAGGTCTGCCAGAGCCCAGATTTTTTAGGATGCTCACCTCTACCGCTTGTCAGCGACAGGCCCGTCAGCTTCAAAGAGCGCAAAAGAGACGAGGTGCAGCAGGGTGTTTGACAAAGGGAGGAGCACGCAGCAGGAGTCAGCAGATGTGACCACGATGCTTTGGTGCATCATGCTTGCTTTGCTGTCTCTCTGTGTTGTTTGTTCATTTTTGGTGTCATTTTGGATAGTTGCAGCCGTGAATGTGGTTTGTGTATCCAGTTTGTGGTCCTCCTCTTGGCATCTGCTTGCTGTGCTGTAGTTGGACTTTGCCACGAGTGACGTTCTGCAGCACCGTCATAGTTAATACCTGAGCGAGTGAGACGTGTTGGTGGAACAGGCAATAACTGCGTCTGAAGGAGATCCTCTTGTTCTGCGGATGCTCAGACTGTAGCTTCTGAGCACAAAGCCGGTTGCTTTACCTCCATTCACTGATTGCCAGTCCCGGGTCCCCGTGGGCCTGTTCCGTGCTTTGCTCTGCTATTGGCCTTGTTATTATTAATGCCCATAACCTACGGACTGCATGAGTTAGATGAAAACCTACCATGTATTTCATGGCTGTATATTGCCACTCTATACACTGCCCTCTGATACCCACAGGTTAGTGTTATCGTAACGTTTCTGAATCGCAAATATTGCCATTTTGCCATCTATCATTTTTCTTTCTCAAGAATTCTTACTCTGTTGAGCCAGCCCAGACAGCCAGGTATTCCCTACCCATCCTTCTGTCTACTTAAAAAATGTAATTGTGTAGTTTCAAGCCTATTTCTTACAGTATTTCTGGTAAATTGTAGCTGGATTAGACTTATTTCTTATGGCCTCATTTTGTCTTTTTATTTCTATATTCTAGCACTAATTACTAGTGATGTGATTAATGTTCCACATACCTGGTAGCTTTGTTCTTTCTGGTTTTCAGATAATGTTAATTAACCCAACTTTGAAAAAATACTTGCAGTCCTGATCATATGTCACATTTCTAATTCTTCCTGGAAACCAGAGGCTATATAAAAGCTGAATAATTAGAGATACATTTACGCAACTACACTTGCAGAAACTTTCAGTCTGTGTATCACTGGCAGAAGTACCGACTGTATTTAAGAGGATGACTATAAGCAATTCTTTGCTACGTTTATTTTATATAGGATTAGAGCACAGGCTATAAGATCATTCCAGTGTCTTTTCATAGAACTATAGTGAGGGGTTGTTCAGGTTGAAGGAAAAATCCCACACCACAAACCAAAAAAACTCTACTCTCTAAAACTGTCTAACTCATTCAGACGTGTTTTTTATATGCCTGCTAAATACCTGGAGGGGTTTTGGGGGTCTCCTGTATTGCTAGCCCCCTGCGTATGAGCATTAAATTGCACTGCGCTGCCGTGGTTTTGTTGGCTCTGGGCAGGGTGAGCCCATAGCATAATAGCAGTTTGGGAGAAAATAAAGCAACACGTCTACTGGATGCAATGCATGCGAGTCACATCCCGCACCACGCTACTGGAAGGTGATCAGATACGACAAGGAGAAGGGTAGTTCAGGAACACGGGGAAGAAAGAATAGCAGTTACTTTCAGAGCACTTTGGTTTATCTTGCAATGTCTGTTTTCTTTGCAAAATCACTAATGGTCACTATTATTGGAATTGTTAAAGTGACCTTTAAATTGCTTTACAAATATCGAGTTGTGGATGCAATCTACCTTTGCACAATAGTCAATTGTCCATCCCAACTTAAACAAAACAAAAAACCAGAGTGCATTTCAAAGTATTTCAAGCAAACTCCTTCAAGTATTTTTAAGGGTGTCACCAATAGTCCTTAGCTTTGCAATAATGTCACCTTTATACAATGTTAGGAGTGATTTTTGCCCTGTAGAATGGCTAAAATCTTAGAAAATGATAAAAACTTCCCCTCCCCTCTAGACTTTGGTGGTATATGACTGAGCATGGAATTTTCGTTGAGCTTTGTGTGTGTATATACACACAGTTGTGTGCATAAACGTATACATATGCATGCACACCTTTTGGAAGAGAATGTAACAGGAGTTTATACAATCGAGTGGAAATCTTTTCCCCTGCCCATAATTCTGATGCGGCAGCTGTGTCTCCCCGAATATATGGGTACCTGCCCTCTCTCATCCCCCCCAGCCCATCTAGTCAGGTTGCAGAACTAGCAAACGGCGGCGCTTTGGTTGCCAGGTGGTACAGAGAGCGTGCGGAGCGCCCAGCCAGCAGAGCAGCTGGCACAGCTGTGGGACCCGCACCCACCGCGTGACGCTGGGGGCAGCTCCCATGTGAAGGTGGAACCTTGTAGGTTCTTCAGCAGAAATAAAGCGCATTATCTGAGCAGCTCTATACGGGTAGAACTCGCATCTATTGCACTGCGGCTGTACTACTGCGTTAGTTGAACAGCGTGTTCGGGTACAGCTAGAAGGTTTGTGTCTCCCTGTAGAGAGCTGCAGTCTCGATGCTGTGACTTTACTAACCCCTGTACCAAGAGTCATTGCATTAAAACAAAGTGAATTTCTGGAAGGTTCTCCCGCCATTCATAATATTTCAGGTTTACCTTCTTGATTCCCAGATTAAAATCTAATTAAAACTTCAGTGCTAGTTGTTCTGTAAATTAGGGCGACCAAGTGCTTTCCCTGTGTTGGTGTGACACCTTTAAAACTGTTGCGTGGAAGATCACTTCAAGAGGAGAGGTTTGGGTCTAAGTGGCCTCATGCAGTTCTCAGCTCCTGTGCACCATTACACTTCTGTATTTTTCTGGCGCCAGTGTCCCAGGTGATCAGTGATGTCCTGACCCCCAGCTTGCAGGTATTAACGAGGATGAATGATTCTGATCAATCTTTCCCAGCCCGAAGGTAGTTTCATTGTCTGCATCAACAGGGTTGATGTTGAGATCCTGCAGATCCTCTCAGCACCACTCAGGGTACGAGTTGTTAGCGCTGATGCCTACTTATTACGTTATTGTTGTTGCTGCTATTTATTAATTATACAGTGCTATTGCTGTTCGTGAGGCTTTACACAAAACGCAGATCCGACATTGAGGGGCCCCCACGTTGCTGCCGATGGAGTGCGGGAGAGGTGTCAAACGAAGGCCTGAAGTGAGAGGTGGGGTGATGTTTACGTGAAGGGCGAGTGTGGGTAAAGCGCTGAGATACGTTTGGTTTTATAAAGCTCATTTGGATGGGCCAGATCCTCAACCCCACTGCCTAAGCTGAGCATTGGCCCGAGTGCTAAGCGAGGATTCCTCTGCACAGAGGAAACTTCTCATGATGAAAAGGAATGCCAGCTCTGTCTGTCCCTCCTTCGGGAGGGCATACGGGTGTGCTGCGTGTCCTGGCAGGTGACCCCAGGACCTGCCACCCCCAGCCCTGCGGCTGAGATGGTCTCCTGGGACAGGAGAAGTTGCAGGGTGGCACACAAAGGTGATTTTGCTGCTGGCTGGCTCAAAAACCGTCTCATGCTCTTTGGGAATACCTAAACTTCTAGCAGTCTTGCACTGAAGCTAGTCTAACGGGACAAAAGGCAGCCCCCAGAAAAACTTGCCACGTCCCAGAGACAGACAGCAGCATTCCAGCATCCCCTGAAGGTCACAGAAACTCTTTTAATGAGGGGAAAAACCCAGCACAGACAAGAGCTCAGAACCTTAAGCCTGGAGCCTGGAAGCAGCCAGCTTTGTAACTACTTGAAAGATAATTTTTGTCTATACAGAAACTGAGACAAAAATAGACTTTTGCTGCGAATACACAAATATCATCCATAGAAGATAATTTTCTTCATATCCTATGGCAGAGGCGAGACGCCTGGTGCAGGTGGGGACAGGACCCTGTTTATTGTGCTGGATCTTCAGTATCTGGCAGCGCTAAGGGCTCAGGTACCCGGCCAGGCTCCTGTATGTCGACAGAACGGCACGCGCGCCCGTTGAGCTGTAGAAAATGCAAGAGAATTTAACATAGCTTGGTGAAGATGTAAGGATAGAGTTAGCTGCAATCTTGCTTGTATTTCATGAACGCAAAACAATATTTAAAATGTCCTCTGTACACTGGGAATCCGAATTGTGCCTTGAGGCAAAAGGCAGAATTCAGACCCGGTATAAGTATATTGAATTCCATTGAAATCTCTGCCTTTACAGTTGTGTTCGCTCCGACCTGGCTTTGACCCTAAATTAATCATAAGGGACTAAATTTAACTTGACATAAATGGACTCGTGTATGCACGTATACATAAAAAGGCACAAAAAGGTGCAGTTCGCATAGAAAATAAAACGCAGCTAATTATTGCAGATCTTTTTTAAGTATGTTTGCAAGTGATGTGTTTTCAAAACAAGCTAAACAATAATTCATCAGCTTGTGTACCACATGCTGGCTAATGAATAAAGTCAGGAATCAGGAAGCAAATGTAAATATGGGGTCTAATTCCCAACTGCCAAATTAGAAGTATTTTGTGCCCACTTTGCACAGGTGCAAGTGACAACATAAGTTACAAAACAGCTGGGAATCTGGTCTCACAGTCTGTTCTGCTGTTCAAATAATTGAATTTAAAGTGTGGTTACTGACTAACTAAAGCCTCTCCAACTGTATCGGTCCCCATTTCCCAACCCCAGGCCTGAGAGAAGACCAGGCCGTTTGAGAAGATTGTCATTCAAGCTTATCCTTTCAATCGGAATCCACAGGAAAAAAGAAAAAAATAATGCCAGTTTCTTTTATGGTGGCAGTTAATCTGCCAGGAGCAGATTCAAGTTTTGGCAAAGATCTGTGGTGAGATAAAATGAAAATGCTGCCAAACAGCATTGTTAGCGCGGGGAGGAGGAAGGGAGGGGAGCTGCCCCCGCTTCCCCACGCTGAAGGCCAAGCGCACCTACCCGCTCTCAGCCGGGCCGTGTGAAACCCGGGGTATTTATAGCAGTGGTAAGCTCTAGCGCGCATTTACCCTGGGGGCAGTGTGCTCATTGCAGAAATGGATTCATAATAGCTAATGCTTCCTTCTACAAGGTTTTTATAGTTTACTTGAGTAAGTATAGCGTAACATGCTAATAGTTTTTAAATAAAGCACAGCTAAACAATTGGTTTGCAGTGCCATGCGGTTTGCAGCTCAGCGCAGGGTTGTTCTCATCGTTTCAGCTTCACGCTTTGACTGCTTTCAAATGTATTTCTTTCCTCTCGTGCCGTTGTTGTCTGCATTTAAGACCTGGAAAGAATTTGGTGCCAATTTTAGGATGGTAACTTGATTAAGTGACTATTCTTTTCTAATGGGATTTAACAATCTCTCTTCAAGTGTGTTTTTTAGGTAGTTGCTGCTGAGTGAAAATGGGTATTTAGGCAGTCATTGCCTTGTGGGATGCTGTTTTATCTGCTACCTCAGAAACGAGATATGTTTAAGGGGAGCTGTTAATAAATAAACATGACCGTGAGCCTGCATTGCATTCAGTACCTGCCTCACCTGACTGTCAGTTTTTTCATGGGGTCCGGATTTGAATATGAGCTGCTAAAATAATACATAAAATTAAAGACCAGGTAGATGTACGGTTTCTGTGTTGCCCGATGCCCTCACACCGTTGTGCGCCTGTAACGCAGGATCCCTGGAGCAGCTCTCTCCCTGCTCCCTCCTCGCTGCTGGGGCAGAGGAGCTCCCAGACACCTGGATCAGCTGGGACAACGCTGTTTTCTGCCGCGGAGGAGAGCAGGAGGCTTTCCTTCCCTGGGTTTCCCCTTGGTAACTTGAACAACGCCGCTCCCGTATTTTAGTCCAGGAAACTTTGTGCTACCCAGAGCACAATCTGGCTGGTGCTGCAGAGCCCGGTGTGCCTGGTGAGGGGTGCTGAGCCTCCTGCTGCGAGATCCTGCCACCGGGCAGCCTCCATCTGTCCGTGCCAACTGTCGCCTCCGCTTTCGTCTGGTTACCCGGTGCTTTAGGGCACAGCTTGTTCTTTTGGGAGCGGAGGATTGGAAAGGACCGTCAGGGTTACCGAGACTGCTCTGCTGTAACTGCAAGTGTCTGTGGAGTTCGTTTCATGTGTAGATGACACCTGGTAGGATCCTTGGCCAGAATAATCCAGCTAGTTTTATTAATAAACATTACATGGCTGTTTTTGTCTTGAAATACTCTGACTCCGTAGAGATTTGAAGTTTGCTGGATTTCATTTGCAGTTTCAATGCAAGCATGCGGAACGGCATATTGGGTCACTGGGATGCTCTTAGAACATATGTTGTAAGTGTCTCTGTTTTCTCACAAGCTTCCATTTTTATCCTCCGTTATTTTCCAAAAGATCATAGTTTACATAGAAAAGTGTTTCAGGGGTTGGAATTGCACCCTTAAGGAAGCGTGTCGATGTAATGCGCTGCGTGCGCAGCTGGGGTGGCACCCTGCTCTCTGGTCGGGCAGCTCTAATGAGATCTTTTGCAGATGTCAGCTGTTTGCGGAAAATGGGGAGGAAATCTGGGATAAACAGAGCTTTCAGCTTTTGTGAGTCTCTCAACTCCATTTTCTCTTCATAGCCTTTCAATCTTTAGCCAGCATTTTACTCCCCTAAAGCTGGTCAGGCTTCCTTGAGTGAAAATTGTGTCTTTATTTCCATTGAGCATCAGATAGCTTGATCAGTTTTCATTACAGGAATGAGCTGACTTGGTTGTGACCCATTGCTGGTTTGTACTGGAGAGAAAAGTCTGGCCAGGATTTCCAGAATCTTTTGGGTATGGTAACTGTGCAAAACGTAATCTACAAGAGAAAGTAATGAAAAGGTGAGGAGAGGCTTTTCTTTGACCATGGGAAACCAAGTTTCTACCTCTGAGACAAACAGCTCGTGTAAGTGGAAACACTTGTGAATTCATGGTGGCTGGAGGTGACTTAAAGTACGGCACAGGTCAAGGATCAATCCTGGGAGGCCTGATTTTGTTCACTTTATATGTTAATAACCTTAAAGTAGGAACATGAAGTAAAGCGATAACATTTGCCGATGACACAATCTTGTGGGGAACAAGTTAATGGGAGGTCAAAGTCTGTAAAATTCAAAATAACTTAAATAGACTAGGAAAATGGGTAGATAAGTGGCTTATGGAATGTAGTTTAGAGAAATTTAAGGTAGAGAGGCTCACCCAGCTACCTGGTGTCCTGCGCACAGGAATTTCCTCCTACCTAGGGCACCTGGAGCACTCGCAAACTTGAACCGCAAGGAGAAGATGTGGCTACAGGAGTTTAATGCTCACAGCCACGCCGGCAGCAGTGGGTGGGAGATGCCGTGGTAAATCCCAAATGACCACTCTTACACCTGCAAAGGCTTATTGTAAAACATCTGGAGACTTCAAAGGAGCTGCTGAAGTAGTTCCTAAGTAGACACATCTCTGTAAGTTTTCTTACGGCAAATACACTTTTGGTGGATGGAGATAACCATCCGCGCACTGTTCAGAGCCCATTCCTTGTGCAGGGGGTACTGCTCTGGAAAAGGTATGGTAAGGACAGCCTTTACTCTTCTGGGGAAGAGTATAATAGATCCAACACTAGAGACACCAAAATGTTTCAAATTGCGTGTTTAATGACAGCTTCACGTAAATCCATCCACGTTCCAACATTGCTCAGGTTTTCTAGCTACCAACTGACGGTTGGTTTTGTGTTTTTAATTTCAAAGCTACTACCTACTCCCATTTTTTATTTTTTTTTTTAAACTGCCATACAGTAAGATTGAGAAATTGAGTTGGCTAGGACTGCTGAGTAACCCCATGAACTAATGAAGTAAACACTCGCAACCGCTGTGACATGGAAATCATCCAGCTCTCCCTGGTGTACACCTGCAGAAACCTGTGATTCACCTCTGAGTCACTCTGCAAATGTTAGCAGGGCAAAGCTGACAGCCGCGTGGAGGGCTCGCTCTGCTGCCAGGGCTCTCCTTCTCCCCTGGAATAATGACATTAATGATGCTTCCAAATGGCTCACGGGGTTGCAAAATGAGAGATCTAAAAATCCATGCGGCAGCTTGATTTCCTAATAGGATGCATTAAGTAGGGCATTGCATGTTTTACAGGCTGAAGTTGATTAGACAATAAGACTTAAAATATGTAGCTAAAGTGGTTAGAAAAATAGGTTTTGGAAGCTCAGATCAAAGCTTTACAGGGGGGTGATTAGATAAATAAAAAGTTTAAGCCTTACTGAGCAAATAATTGCACATCCTCTGAAAAGAACAGTTCGTAGGGATTGATCAAATGTGAGTCACCCCAGGCACAGATGTCTTTCTAAGAATATTCCATTTAATTTTCTTAATGTACACCAAAAGCAAAGAGATACTGGTGCTGATCAGTGAATGTTCTTGTTTGCATAAGGAAAGGCTCTTTAAAAATAATGGAGAATGAAAAAAAACCCAACCAAGACACCACCAAAAAATGATTCAGTTCCTGTTGTCTAACAGGACCGATAATTTCCTCTTTAGCAGTGATTTCCCCCCTCCTTGCAAGGTGCGGGCTTTCTGTTCTTTAATGTACACTGGAACCACACAGCACATGCTCAAAGCTTAAAGAAACGCAAGTCCCATTGTAGTCTTTGTTCTTAAGGGTCAGTTTGTACTATGTGGAAACGTCAGCCCTGGGAGACTTGTAAGAACCTTAGAAGCACAAAATAAATAGATATAAATATCTGTTACTTATAGATAAAAGTCCGTGAGGTTCTCCCTGTGCAGGGTTATCTCCTTAGGTACGGAATGGAGTGTGAGGAGAGACTGGAGGTGAGGGGCGTCTCTGTAGAGGGGAATCCTCTTCCCTGAGGACAGACGTTTCTGGAAGAACTTCTCCCTTCCTGCCTTTGGCATTGGGTTTTGTGAATCCACCTGCAAAGCCCTGTCCTCCGAAGGGTGTGCATATAGGGAGGCTGCATTAACATCACAGGGAACAGCCTGACGGGGAGAAATTCTGCCCTGCAAGATTTTGGCATGTGTTCCACTTATTGCAACAAAGCCAGAGTTTCACCTTTGCTGTTTCTGAAGGAGAATGAGTAATAGCAGGGAGCTTGGCTTCTTCCAACCTGTTCCTCAGACCTCCCTCCGACACAGGGAGTGCAGGTGGAGTGAAGCTGGGGAAAAAGTAACAAGAAAAAGGTTATGCAAAAAAATCTGAAGTTCCTTAGAAATAAGCTCAGTGCACAATCCTGAGACATGCAGCACCGTCGTACTAAAGGTGCCGTACAGATGTCGGGCATCTCACTGCCTGGAATATATTCCTTATTCAAACACTTACGTTTTGCTTTACTTGTTCACTCTTTGAACACTAAGATGTTAAATAAGGGCTACACAAACTCAAAGAAAATGCAGCCTGCTCCTGTGTTCCCCTCTATCATATCTGTTATGTCTCTGCGGATTGCAGTAGGCATCTTCGGAACGCTTCCAACAGGCTGACAGCGGTAGGACCATTGGAAGGTTAGAGATGGTAATAAAATAATGGCTATTGAATTTCACTGTAATGAGCGGCTTGGAACCATGACTAAATCTGTTTGTTCTTAATAATGGAGGATACCTGACCTTCTGTCTTGAGCTCTTTTATTTCATGTAATACCTAATTTCTGAAGGCAGCTGATCTTTTCTGACTGCTCCCCTCCTTCTCTCTCCCTCCTCCACCTTCATGGCAGGCATTCACATACCTGAATTTGGCATCAGCTGAAATCTAATACGAGCGAGGCAGTTCAGAAATGGCCTTGCCGAGGCGCTGTCTGGGATTTGGTACGACTCTGGCATGACTAGTGTGATTGCCAGCTCTCGGATAACTGGCTGGGCTGTGTCGGCCATGATGCGCGAGCACCCTTCACACACACTTCACAGCCAACGTAGAAACATTCCTGATGTAGGAAAGAATGAATTTTGTGACTTTGAGAACCATTTGTGATATCCAGTAGTGTGGAGGAGAGATAAATAATGAAATAATGGGAGTGAAATTCCCACTTGGTTGGTTTCCAACCTTTCCATTCAGTTTGACTTACTTTCTTTGGAGTTTAGGTCTTATGTTCATGTTTAATGCCTACCTCGTTCCTCCTCTAACTTACGTTATCTATTTAAGCTCAGTAACAATCTGCTGGAGAACTGAAGGCTCTGTAGAAACTTGGACTCCATGTTGTGAAAACGGTTTGCTCTGTGATTCAGAGCGAGGGGTATGTTGTCTTCTGTCAAGAGGAGAAACTTTCCTTTATCTAACTGTAATTTATTTTTATGGATGATTAACACTGCCACTTGTGATGCGTCCTTAAAACTCTTACCTTCCTACTCTTACCTCTTAGATCCTCTTCCACTTGGATGATGTAAACATTTGATGTGTGTTCATATAGAACAGGGCTTGGTCTTGTGTACAGAGGGGGTTAAGGGTACGCAGCACCTCAAGGTAGCCGCCTTGCACTTCGGAAAATCAGACATATTATGTATCAGCAATTTCTCCTTGCAGCTGGGAAATAAATTTATAGCTTGGTATTTCTAAAAGAAAAAATTACTAGTTCTGATTGAAATGCTTAGCAGCGTAGACAGTTAAAGTAAACATTTTTCCTGTCTCATTTTTTATAGCCATACGCTTCCTTAATTTTCTTCTGTTATATTTTGAACTTCAAGAAAATGATATTTCCAAAAATTGCAGAAGGATGAAAATTTTTCTTTTATTTATTCCAATCAGCACCTAGAAAATGTAGTCTTTTCATTTTTCAAATACATTAAAATTGATAGACTGATGTTCAGGCAATGGAAAAGAGCTAACTTCGGGTCATGCAGTAAGTGTTTCCATGCCTTGAGACAAGGCGGCTATTGGAAATGTCTCAGAGGAAGAGTGTTGCGTTGTCCCTTTACTGTGGAGAGGAATATCTCTTTGGTGTAAACTTGCTTCTGTGAAAGGGCAGGGTAGTTCTGATTGCCTCCAATCTGGTATAAACCACAGGTTTCTGCAAAACGGATGAGTTCAAATGTGACTAAACCTATTTCTTTTCCCTGTCATACCTCCGCTCCCTAGCTCATGTCTTACTCCAGCTGCTCTAGATCTGCACCAGTGCTACTGAGCTGAGGTAACAGGCAGCATGTGGATTTCAAATTTCCTTTATAAAGAATTCAGTGAAAGACACTACACTGAAGATCAGCTTGGGTTTTTTGTTGTTGTAATTTTACATTTTTGGGTCATATTTAGAAGTGATGATTTGAGCGTGGCAATTAACTCTGTTTCAAGAGGATGCAACATATTAACATGCTGTTGTCACTTATTGATATAATAACTTGAATAACTTATTTCATTACTACCCTTGATTACAATTTTTATTTTTCTACTGTAGGAGAACTATTTTTTGTGGAGAGGGTGGATAAATTGCAAAGGAAATGGGGATTTAGCAGGGTCCAATCAGGAGTTAATTAGCTATTTGTGTGACAGACAGCCCCAGCGTAGCCCTACTAATCCCCTCTTTTGTGGCTTCAGTCTAGAGTAAGGCTCAGACCTGGGTAAAAGTCAGTAACGCTGGCAGAGTTCTGTGAAATGTACACAAAGCTGCATTTGCTAAGTATCTCTTCATGGGAATGTTCCACAAAGCTCTAAAAAGCCACATGTGTTCTTAACAGCCACTGTCATTAGGTCACAGTATGTTGAAATTCTTTTCAATTTCAGAATTTAGCAATGGCACTTTCTCTTAAAATAGAAATTGGTCTTAAAAAAAATAAACTCGCATCCATTCAGCATACTGTGAGGAAAAGACCTGCTCGGGTTTTTGTGCCAACCCAGCAATTGCCTCATGAGAAAGTGTGATCCTTGAGAGGAGAGATACCCTGTCCTCAGGACACTGGCCCGGAGTCAAGAAAGGCATCGCCTTCATGATGGGGCTTTGGGCGACTGATTTATCCTCTCTGTATTTTGCTTCCCCTGCTATAAGATAGTAATTGCAACATTTCCTTTCTCCGTGGGGGTGTTGGGCTGTGCTTAGGTATTTGGCAGTGTCTATACAAGCTAGCCAGGCAGTACTGAAGTTCCTAAAATCTGATCTGGAAGTGCTCCATTATGGCACAATATTTCCTAAATCCGCTGCTTTAATGATCTCAATCAGAAATCTAATTTGGTGATCTAAAGGCAGTCAAAAATAATGCTGAAGCTGAGCACGCTGTGTAGGAGACTGGTTTAGAAGCTTCTGTTTCTTTCCTGCATCTTCACGCTCCTCTTGGCCAGGCAGTTCTTCATTTATTCTTCCTTCCCAGCCTCTCTTCTCGCCAGGGCGGACCATGGGGCTCGGGCTCTTGGAAAGGACTGTCGCAGGGCATGACAACTGCAGTGGGAAACGTTTTCATCCCGCTGCAGGAGCAGCTCTACGTTCCGGTCAGCCAAATTCAAGGCTGTAATGTTTGGACTTGGTCCAGTGAACTGAAGCAAGTTGGTTTCAAGCAGCTTCATGTATTTTCCCAAAGAGTTTTCCCAAGTGTATTATCTATTGCTATTGTGTTTAGTGGTTACCCTCAAAGAAATGGGTTACTAATGTATTCATGTCATTCTTTTCTTTACAATAAGCCCTGTGCCATTAAGGAGGTTCATATGACCTTCAGATGAGACAATAAAGACCTGAACCCAGTTACTAGCCAGTACTTCAAGTGCACCTTTCACAGAATCGCTTTGGTTGGAAGAGACCTTTAAGATCATCAAGTCCAACCGTTAACCCATCACTGCCAAGTCCACCACTAACCCAGGGCCCTCAGCAACACATCTACACATCTTGTAAATACTTCCAGGGATGGCAACTCAACCCTGGGCGTGCTGGTCCAATGCTTGATAACGCTTTCAGTGAAGAAATTTTTCCTAATATCCAATATAAACATCTCCTCGCACAACTTGAGGCCATTTCCTCTTGTCCTATCGCCTGTTCCTTGGGAAAAGAGGTTGACCCCACCTCACTACCACCTCCTTTCATGTAGCAGGGTTGGATAGTTGGGGGACTGGGCAAAATGGTCAAGTTCTCCAGCTCTGCACTGGATGTCTTCGACTATTTTTGGGTGGACGTGGGTCCACACTCCCAAATCATCACTCAGCCAAGCATGTTATAGTTAGATGCTTTGGAAAAGTGATCAAGACCTGGAGCCAGTCTGATGGTCTTCTCACACCCAGAGCTGGCTTGGAGCGAGCCTGTTAGATGGGGCTTCTTTGGGCAGCACTGGGGTTATTTATTTCCCTGCAAATAGCTGGGAGGCCGAGTTACGGAATCGGGGAAGTTTGGTGCTGTGTAACTATAGATCCATTTGGTTTCTTCTCTTCTGTGCCTGGTTTGTTGACTTCTGCCAAACAAATACTAATGATTGATCTGTGCAAAAAGCAGAAGACGACGTCCCTTTTTCCTGAAATATTTGAGAACTGAAACTTGTCGCAAGTATAATTCCATCTGAGTCTAATTATTTTTAAATGCTGCCTGTGCAGGAAAAAGGGGGAAAAAAAGGTGCGAGCTTTTACAATCTTATTCATTCCATCAATGTAAAAGCTTTTTATTTGGCTTCAAAGTCAGTCTACTACTTCACAACAAAATTTCATTATGTCCCAGCTGAGTTCTGTTTAATGGAATTAAATTTCACCCTTTCTAATTATCTTTTGGAACAGACAATCTTTACAGAATAATTAGTAATAGAAGTACACAATGGATCATTGTCTTTATTACTTGCAAAGAAATTCTAGATGCTGGACTAAATCTTGAGGTATGATCTCCCAAAATGTAAAATATCTCACGCCCTTCCTCCTAAATTATATAACATTCACCATAGTCAACATAATTTAGGCACAATGGGTGGTAATTTTGCTTCTTTGAGATGACCAGCTTTAAGTTGCTTTTATAGAACAACTTTCCGGATCCCATTCTAATTAAGCAAGACTAGAGATAGGCAATCTTTTTGTCTTCAGTTAATTTTCAAGATTTCTAAATGAAGGACTTAGCGTCCTTTTATTAAGGAGATAAAAACAACTGTACATTTCCTTATCAAGCCTCCGTTTTTCCTTCAATGGCCATTTACATTGTGGCATTGTTTTAAAACGCCGCCTTCCGCTTCTGCTAA
Source organism: Larus michahellis (assembly GCF_964199755.1). Classification (NCBI taxonomy): domain Eukaryota; kingdom Metazoa; phylum Chordata; class Aves; order Charadriiformes; family Laridae; genus Larus; species Larus michahellis. The sequence continues at coordinate 1,256,869 of NC_133901.1, read as the reverse complement.
AATGAAGTTAGTAACCCCACAAGTCCAGGATTTAAACCGGCAGTACCCCCGCGCTGAACGAACCCGCGCCGTCACAAATGAACAGAGATAATCCTGGCATAGGTGAGAGTCATTTGGAATATATGGCCTCTCCCTCTCTGGCTTTTCTAAATGTTATAAAAAGTATTAAATTTTCCTGAATTGTACTCCAAGATGTGCTTCTCCTTGTCAAAACCAGGGAGAAATAACTTAATAAAAAGAAAATTAATTTTGTATCAAAATGGGCTGTTTCTCTAAGAATCAAGGTTGAAACTAACCTTTCATTGATTTAAAATTTGCCACAAAACTGGGAGGAAAAAAGAAAATGTGCAAGAAAAATGGGTAGGGTCCTCCTTGGACTGCTAGTCTTTATAATTTAATTTGTTGAGAATTTAAAATTACATTAATTGTGCTTAAATAACTGACATTATTTGACACTGCAACAACAGAGCAACGGAAATGAGTGACAAACACACAAAAGACTTTTGTTATCTTTGTTTGTCTGCCTGAATAAATCTCAACAAGTAGTTCAAAGATTTAAATTTATAGCATACTTAATCGTCATTAGATGGCCAATCCTATTGACTCTAAACTGCATTTCACTGATATTGAATAGTTTTGGCATCCGCTTCAGTTTGACTCATCAAGAATCTTAATTTTCAAATCACGGGAATTGTGTAAGGAGAGGTCATAAAGGAGGATCGTACACAGTGTTATGCTATACGAGTGTTTTTAAAATGTTGTGCATTTTTCTTTCTCGTTCTAAAGCTGTTTGTTTATATCATTTCAATCCCACAGTGCTATTCAGAAATACAGCCTGTGATGGGGGACAGCTAATAAAGGTTTTCAGTTTAGAAAGTAATTAATTATTTTGAGAGTTACATTACTTGCATGAATTGGTGTGGTTTTAGTTCATAATACCCCTCGTCTGAGAAAGGCAAGGCTGCTCTTCCCCATTCCCCAAAAAGGCAGCGTGTCCTGGCCAAAGACACCATGGACTGCAGCGGGAACAACCCCTCTGAAACAAAACCGCTTGGCTAAAACCAGGCAGCCCTAACTGCCTGTGGGATTATGCAGCGAGATCTATAGGCACCGTGTTGGATCCTGCTCTCGGAGTGCCATATTAACGCTCTCTGGGTATCCATTTACCTATAATTGCAGGGGAAAAATGTATATTATACTGTCTGGCAGCAAAACCTCTTACAGCCAGTGTCTGAGATGGGGGAAAAACCAAACTCCCAACCCTTTCGAGCTCTCTTATTAACTGCTTCCTTTTATGAAAATCTCACAAAATATGCTTCAGCACTGCAAACTCTAACGTGAAATGACATATGTGTTCTATCTGCTAAAAACAGTCAATTTAATTTAATTGAAATGATTTGCAAATTTATATTGAATTTTCCCAGCTATTTGCTTTGAAAAGAATTAATAAAATTGGATTGCTGTCTAATTTTATTTTCACAATATTCTATTTTAACAGTTTGAAGAGTTTTGGGTTGGTTTTTATTTTTATATTTGAAGTTATAAAACATTTTCTCTAACATTGACCCAAATTTGATGTAAAACTGTGGGGAAATGAGGAAATTTTAACTTGAAGCCATTTGTTTCTTCTCTTCCCTACCTTTTCAGTTTGTCAGTTAACCAATCGTTTATTGAAGTAGCGCTATGTGATAGATACCGAGCACCAATGAATACAGCAAACATCCCATCCACTGATACCAAATAAAGGTGTTTGTTAGACAGCGTTACAGTCCAATCGAGACGAGCATATCCCTAGCAAACCTCAGCATTCCACCGAACCAGTGTCTCTTCACGTGCTGTCAGTGTTAACGAACTGGAGGCTTAAAAGGAAGCGGGCATTTTCAGCTCTTCGGAGGGACACCATATGTAATTATTAGCGAGCTACAGAAGACCAAAGTCAGGAAGTTTTCCAGATTTGTCCTTCTTTCCATACCTACTGGTATGGAAATGATGGAGCCTGTGCAGCGTTGTAACAGGAATGAGAAGAACAAGTTCAGGATCTGCCAGACAAAGAGATTTGCCTTCGTTGCAATATTCTGACTTTGCCATATAAAATTAATAGCCAAGTTTCTTATTTTCCCTTATTCTAGAGCAGAAAGGGGTTGAAATCAAAACCGGCTGTAGAAGTTGAGGGACAGCTCTGCGTTCAGACGTGTAAGAGGCTGATGTTGTTAACCTTCATTAGTGACATTTACTTTATTACATGGTCTGACTCTGAGTCCATTTACAGCAGGAGCTATAAAAACTCAACAAGAATATTGAATTTACTGGAGCCTTCCAATAGAAATCAGAATTTGGCCCATCTGGACTGAACACTGGTATTTGGTGGGAGTACAGTTTCCCTATGCTGTTGGCTGTTTAATTAATCAGCTGGATGATGTTATTTCACACCAGTGTCTGTTTATGACTGTGAGATAAATTAAAAAAGATCAGGATCTTCTCCTTTGGGCTAAGGAATAGCATCCCTCACTGATGCAGGTGAAGAAATTTTTGTCTTGTTTGAAGAAAGCTGCTCCACAGAGTCTTGCTGTGAACTGATGGCTAATGACTGCATTAGCCTCAGTGTAAAAGGAGAGACACACCTGTTAAACCACTCTTACTGGAAACAATTATCTTTTCATTTTTCTTATACATAATGGCAAATAGGAAGGGTTGCAATGTCGTACCTGCTTCCTGCAGCTCCCATGGAGCCTTAGGCAGCAAGAGCCCCCCTTGCCTTGATGGGAGGATTTGGGCAGGAAGGCACAATGGAAGGCCAGTAGCATCCACCCTACAACTCTGGAGAGAAAGAGGGACACAAACGTTGCGCTTTTCAGTCGCAATTTTGCGCCTTCCTTCAATAAACACAGACAAAGCATTCCTTGCCATTTGAGAGAGAAACCCAAATTCTGTTATCCATAGTGAATCCAAAACGCAGGGATTAGGCCTTTTGGTTCCTGAGGGACTGAGAGATATTGTTATGAGATGCTTATTCCTGAAGGGCCAAAATTTCACAAAATAAGCAACTTCCAGCATCTGTGAGTGGAGCAGAATTGGGACCCTAACCCTTGACCTTTGTATTGGCATTTGAAAGGATTTCCCTTTGAGCAGCACAACTGAAGGCCCAGCTGGATGCTGAGCAATCGTTTCCTTCTGATGATATAAATACATAAGTAAAATGTAACGCTGGGGTGAAAAAAATACTAGCTGGCCCCAGTAATTCCTTGACTATCTTGTTATTTAATTTGCGGTGCACTACTAGGGACGCGCTAGAGTGCCTGGTGTCTTTGCCATGCTTTAAAAAAGGACATAATAGTCAAGAGCACTAGTGCCTTCTGTTGAGTGTAGCAGTGTGCTATTAAGCCGATAGGATCAGTAAACTTCCTAAAGCCTGCAGGATGAATTGATGTTTTTCAAAGACTTGTTTAGGAAAACAAGGGAAGCAAATGTTCGTAGTCTTTTAAGCAGGGGGAAAAAAGAGACCGAGAAAGAGAGAAAACTCTCAACGAGGGATTATTCCTTTGTCGATTCCATTCTGACAAGAAAAGAGAATGTGCGCTGATGATGGCTTGCTTTTGTTTAGACACTTATTTGTGCTACTCCGTGTGAGTGGGGGGAAGAAAATTTGTCATGTCAGTAGGATGCAACAAGCGATGGGAGATTTATAAACAGATCAGTTACAGGCAGAGGCTCGTTTACAGCTTCGGTTCATATTCTTAGGCCTTTGCATACTGAAAGGTTGAAACACGCAGTGATAGATGGTCGCTGGTGAGTGCGGTGATGAAAAAGAACAAGTCACTGGTAGGCTGAGATTTTTCTTTGTTTTGCTTAATATAAAAAATTCCTAACTTAGTAATGCTAGCTTGGCGATGCTGTACACAACTGACTGTTAGGAGGGATTTCTTCGCTGGTGTTTTGTTTTGAGAACTCTTGGTTTTGTTCCCTTCAGCCAGAGAGATAAAGGGACCCTACGGACCCTTATGTCTCTCAGGAGAGCAGGTAAAACGTACGGGAAAGTCGAGTCCAGTTCTTTATTTCCGTGCGCACCCAGAAGCTGATGGAAATTTGCATGAGATGGGTTTAAATCCTTAGCATAAGGGTCTATATTAATTTCCCAAAGGCTTTCTATTAGCATAGTTTGGTAAAAATCCTAGTGTTGGTGCAAAATTAATCTCTAATCTTTTATATTGAATTCTTTTCTCTCTTGAGAAGGGATATTTTCTGTCTTATCAGAAAGATAAACAAAATGGAGGTGTAGTGAAGAACTAGTGCTGACATGAGAAGAAATGAGCAGGAATTGGCCGTGACTGGTCAGGTTTAGTATGAGAAGACTGATCATCAGGACAACCTTTCCCCATGGGGAAAATAAGCTAATACATATTTTTATATGAATCTTGACTGGTTTATGTAAGAGATTTTACAAAAATACCAGAAAACTGGACCTGAAGACCCAGGATGGCATTTCCAGGTTGATTTTCCAACTTTGTTTGGCTGCCACTTTATTTTCAGTCTCCACAAGCGCCTCCATAGATTAATTTTATCAGCACAAATGTCCACAGAACAAATACTCGGCTTCAACACTTGCATTTTTCTGAAAATAACTGTGGACTGCTAATTTAAGGATCAGAGGATGTGCCTGGCATTGCCTAAGATGTATATTAAAAAAAAAAAAACAAACTCAGCAAAACTCTAGGCCAAGACACAAGGTTGGCTGGACTCTGGGTTTCATCCACCGTGAGAGTTTCTGTGTGATCAAAGGTATTTGCCAGGTTCCCTTTCTCGCGGGAGCAATGCCAGCTCACAGAACTGTTGGCCAGCCCTTCCTGAGGCAGGCTTGCCCCTCCGTTGTATTGGCGTGACAGTTTATGAGTGTGCGCTGCGGGGAGGAGGCCGCACGCTCGGCTACCAACCTTGCCAGATCAAAAATGATGCTGATAAAAGAGAGAGGGAGAGAGATTGTCACTGGAGATCCACCACCGAGTTGGTTTGCCGTTGTGGCGTCCCAGCAGTTCGGTGGCACAGGGCTGGGAGGACTTGCTGGCAGCAGGGTCTGTGGGAGCCTGGTAAACAACGCAGAGACATTGTGTTGTGATTTATTCATCTCAATGACTTGGGTTTGCAACAGAAGTGACTCTGGGGCTCAGTCTGTGCCGTGCCAGTGCTTTTGAGCTCCTGTTGATCTCCACTGAGACCTCTTGGGAGCCTTTGCACTTGTCTACCCCATCCAGAAATCTTTATCATTGGCCTGATTCAGCTCCCGGAGATGTATGGGAAGAATTATCCTGGTTAAGAAAGAGAACTTGTAGCAGCATTTATGTTCTGGAGACTCTTTCTCGTGCGACTGTAGTGTTCAGTGCCTGATTCTCTACTGCCTTATGTCTTGTGTTGCTGTTGGTTTATGCTGGTGCTAGTACATAAACTGTGCTGTTCTGATTTGGAAGAATTTTATACCTGACAGGGAAGTGGGTTTAACTGGTGCAAGGACATTCGTACAAGGTAGGATGCTTAGAGGCAGAGAAGAATCCTGTAACAGTCTTAAATGAAAGGATATTCACTTACTCTGGGAAAGTAAGTACTGTAGGCGTTTACAGATATACATACGTTCACAGATGTTTCGTCTTCCTCTTGAAGGAAAGTTTTCCCAATGAAGTGTGTACTCGTACAAGTGAAAGTAAAAAGAAATAACTCTGAGAAATAACTCTGTGGATGTTGTTGTTTGTTTTTTTCCTTGCCCTGTGTATACTGACCATAGGGAATTGGCATAATCACATAGTTGATTTAAAGTTGAGACTGTGCAGCAGAAGAGTTAAGATGTATTAGATTTAGGGCTAGATTCTGACGCATCTTCTCTAGTAGGATAAATTGTTGTTTACTCTGTGAGTAACTGGAAAAAACAGGTCCTACAAAAAACGTACAACTTCCAGAAATCCCCAGTAGTTGTTAACGTTCATACTTCCGCAGTCATCTCTTTGTATAACTCAAATTCCATCTAAAAATTCCCTTCTTTCTAGTTTTGTTCGGGAAGGAAGATTTCACAGAATTGTAAGTGCATTTGAATCCAAGAGATTTTTTCGCTGTAAAACTCTGAAGAGCCTATTATGCTCCTGCCCTGTCTAAAGCAATGTAAAGTGAAGCTGTTCCCCTGTGAGTAATGATGTGTCAGACTAATTGTTTTGACTAGCTGGGCATCCTCTGCGCTCGCTGGATCATGAACACAGCGGCTGCCTTCGGTTTCCTGCCCCTGCGCTCTGAATGCCGTGTTTGCGCCTCACGGTCGCTTTTATACCATCTCCCTTTGCACCTCTTGTGTTACGTTTTTGCTGCTCGGTGTTTGTCAACATCACATTTGAAAATACCACGGAAGGGCTGAGTGTTATACAATCAGCGCCTAACGTTTAAAGAACACTATTTTGTATGGGACAACCTGCTGTTAGTTTGAATATCAAGTATCCCATTTACATTTTGGTGGATAGTTCAGAAATTTGATGTTTGCCAAATATGAAGTGTTGAAGAACACTTCATGTGCTGGATTAGTTCACTGTTGTGATCTCCTTCACAATGAGCAGCCATCTAATAAAATTTTGCCTGCACAAATTTACATGACCGTGTTACGCTGTCTTGTAGGTGACAGTTCAAACATGCGGCAACAGAATCTTTAAATGCCTTTTTGTTTTTATCAGATGGGCAGAAGATCTTTCAGGAAAGGAAACCAAAAGAAAATATTTGCCTCTAGCTGTTAAAATAACATTCATAAATGTTGTTGCACTTAGCTGTAGCTGTAGCAAATAGACTGGAAAATAGTTGGCTTGATCATACATGTGTTAAACTATTTTATGACAGTTCATAGCAAATTATTTTGAAAATTCACTTGGCGTATGCCACAAGTAAAATTTTACAATGTTGTGCGCAGTAGTAAAAACAGTATAATGAATCTCCTTAGGAAGCTGTTGCCAGAAATTTTGCCTCGCCTTGCAGCGTAATGTGGGGATTCCACTAGAGGAATCCCGTAATCCGTGCAAAAAACCGTGATTTGTGGAAACGCCGCTCACATCCTGTTTACCCTGCAAATATCTCCTCATCCCTGAGTTTTGGTAGCGCAGCCCGGAACACCTTGCTGACTCGAACCCCCCACCCTGCATAAAACATAATAAACGGAGCTGGTAGTGGTGAGATTTGGTACAAAATAAGGAGCTTTAATTAATTTTAAATGGTGCTTTTCAGAGTGTCAAAAGCTCAGCCCAGTGAAGTGGAAAAGGGGGTTAGAGCGGCTAGAGCCTGGCAACACAGCTAATCTCGGCACTTCTGAGCGAGCTCATTCCCGATGCTTACCTCAGTGCGTCGGCATCCGAGGTAGAGCTGCCTGGGGACAGGCGAGGGGACAAGCCACGGGACAGACGGCGCTGCTGCTGCGGGGCTGCCCGGGGAAGGGCTGTGACAAGAGCGCATTGTCCCAGCGCGGGGCTGCGCGGCCGGGGCGGCACGGGGCTGTTTGGAGGAAACCCAGACGAACCGGGGGCCTGGTGCTGGTGAGCACAAACCCTCTGAGGTGGAGCCCGCAGACCGGCTGCCACGCACCACGTACGATCCGTGGGCCGCGCTTTCAGTCGCTGGGGATCAGGGCAGCCCCTCTGCAGCAGACTCCTGCTCTACGGGCCCGCGGCATTTAGATAGTATTCTTGAAATTGGTGGTTACGTGTTTACTTTTAAAGAGAGAGGGACTGTGCCCATGCAAATATACAGTTAATATTCCCGTGCATAAAGCAAAATGTGTTTTGAGTAGTTCCTCTTTGCTTGTTTAAAGGACAAACTAAATTGTTTTTTTAACCTTCTGTATAGAGAATTCGTTCTTCTGGATGTTACTTTGGGAACTGTTTTCTAAAGGCTTACAGTTATAAACACAAATACCGTTAACTAAGCTATCAAATACTTTCAGGTTTTTGCTGTTTTATGTTTTCCATTATCATTTTAACAGTAGCCAAGATCTGCTTGTCTACCCAGCCTTGTTTCTCTTTATAGCAGAGGCAGAACTCCCATTGACTTCCACCATGGCACATATGGTGAATCGGTACTTAATATATGTTAAACTTAGACAAAAAAGCTTTGGTGCTGAAATGTTAAACTTAGACAAAAAAGAGCCTGGTGCTGAAATGGGTGTGCAAGACATTAGCTAAAAATCCCTCTCAGGCTTATAAGGCCTCTAATAATGCCCCTTAAAATTAAGCTGGCACTTCATAGTAAGTTCTTATTCATTCGTTATTTACAAAGTGGGGAAATAAACTCCCTCAGTACTATTTGCTGAGTACTGGTCAGATGACCCGCAGACAACAGAAGCTTGCAAAGTTTTAATAAGCTAGATAATTCCTTTTTATAAACGCAATTGCTCGTCTCAGCCACTGGAGCATAGCAGCTTCATACTCTTCTCTTCCTAACTTCTGCACAAAGTGACATTCTACAATTTTTAATTGTAACCCCAGCTACATTCACGTCCCATTTTGTATTTCAAGTTTGATCCATTGAAGAGGCTTAGGGTTTTGGCCTTGTTTCTACAAAGCACAGAAGCCTAAAATGGGACTACTCCTATTCCCAAGAAGTCTATGCCTCGGTGCTACCCCGAGAGGATCCACCGCCTGTGCTCTGCTGCTCCAGCTGTGAAGCTCTGGAGATAAGTTTGCCCTGACCGTCTCTGTTGTTGCAGTATTTACCCGTTTGGTTCAGGACGCTCTCGTGATGAGTTTGTCTCCGTGTAAAGGCACTTCCTTGCATTGTCTCCATAAGGTGGCAGGGCATGTTAGTCCAAAGTCTGCTTACTGTCCTTGTGAGCTACAACAAGCTCTCTGCACCTGCTGTCCCCAGAGCGTTTATTTGCTGACTTCCTTCCCTCCCCCCAAAAAAGACCCCAACACCCCAAAGCTCCCAAAACCTCAGAATTTCCACAAGCAGGCAATTCATCATTTCGCTGACAAGGATGCTCCTGAGTGAGTATCTCCTACACGCATCGAGCTGATGGCAGATTGGGAAGATGTGCTGACCTTGGGCATGACTGCCTTGTGCCACCGAGCTTCTTTCTGCGGATGGTGAATACACAGTGCTGAGTACTCCTCCCCAGCACCTGTGACATACTTGCTAGGTAGTCCTCTGGTAGTATGTTGTCTGTGGGGTGTAGAAGTTCAATGCAGGCAGTCCTTTGGAAGCTGCAGTAGCTCCTGAGGTCTTGCTGGGGAAGGTCGTCAGGAAGCTCCATGGAGCAGCCTCCCCCCTGGCCCTGTGCCTTGGCCGGATCCTGCGCTGCATACGCGGCTGGATCTGCCTGTGCACAGCAGCCTGGGGCCACCTACCCCCCATAACACCTTCTCCCAGTCGCTTAGAAAGGTGCAGGAGCTCTCTCGCTTCTGCCTCTAGCAGTCGCTGCTCGTTTAGGAATTTTGTCTGGCTGATGCCTTGCCAGCCTCTCTGTGACCATGTACGCATTGTGTAAGAGGTGACAGCAAATTTGGTTATGTGTAATTATACACAGTTTTATCCTAATATACATTGTTTCCTATTCATCTCTTCCAGATTAAATTGTTTCCCAAATAATAGACCGAAAGCTTTAGTTTAGGGATTGGTTTTAACTGAAAGCTGCCAAGGGGAGCAGGTAGGTGGGGAGATGGATTTTGGCATAAAGAATAAACATCCCCTGAGAAATATGTTGGCTCAAGTTTTTGTTTATTCATGGTCTATCTTGAAAATATAATAGTTTTGCTTCTGTGGTAGGATACCTTTAGTGGGAAACCTCTTCTTTTCATGGCTATATTCTGGTACCGTGTCTTGTCTTCCTTTTGTAATTAAACGTTTTGGGCCTAGTCCTGAACGCGTCAGACGAAATTTCATTGACTTAGGGTAACTCTTTGTCTAAGGAGATCAAGACCAGTCTGTGTATTAATACATGTAATCTGCATTCTAGATCCATACTACACAAAACCAGACCATTGTTACAGTTTTCCTCCGAGTGTCGGTGCTGTGAAAGTGCATCAGGAATTATACACGAACCCAGGCTGAATGAAACCCGTGCAGTGTAGCCACAGTAGAGAATATGTATTATTTTTGGCATTCATTCACATCACATAGTGACAGAGCAGTCACCAGGAATTACAGCAGGCTTTGCAAACCTATTGCTTACATGAGAACGTGCTAAATCAGACAACGTCCCCAGACCTATTGGCTCACTTCAGCTTTTGCTGGTAACAGAAATTGCCTCCCACCTTCCGTTTCAAATCTATCCTTAGTTTCTCTGAGGTACCTAATATAATGACATTAAAAAGAAAACATTGCTTATATATGTTGCTTTTTCTTTTTTCCATGTGTTTGCCCTGGGCTGGGAAGATTTTGACCACGAGCACATTCCCATCTTCTAATGAGCGCCAGGGCAAGGGACAGTCCCATGACTAAAACACGGGCCTGGGGACGCAACAGGCGGAGGCGTGGGGCTGGCCAGGCTCCAGCACAAATCTGGGGCAAGTAATTTTCTCTCTCTGTGACTCAATGTTTGCAACAAAAAAAAAAAAAAAAAAAGAAAAAAAAGGAAAAAAAATGGAGTCTTTTCTCAGTGTTAAACATGTTTTCCGATCCTGTGTGCAGAACAAAGGTTATTTTCTTTTGGAAATATTTCAGAAAAGAGCAGAGGCAGTGAGGAGGCTTCCTGTATGTTTGGAAATTCATTCAAAATTTTCCCAGGAGCTCCAAACCCTTTTGTAACTGGCAGTTAGGAAGGGATGTTTTTTCCGTGGGATTTTGATTACAGTAAGGTTGCGCTTTAAATGTACATGTGTTATTTAGGACAGAAGTTTAGGTCTTTGCCAAGGTAAGATATTTTCCTTTCTGACTCTAGAAGATGCAAGTGAAAAGGGAGGAGTGGAGGACAGGAAATTAAAGTGTCTTTTGTCCTTGGGATTAGTTTCTTTTCAAATTTTATGCGGTGATTTGGCTTGCTATTTATTTTATCCAGCATGGCTTGTTCATCATAGGTGGTTCTACATTGGGGCACCCAGTGCACTGTTCCACTCACATAATTGAGATAATTAAATCACAGCGAGATAATTTTATCTTCATTTTAATTCTGTGCATCACTCACAGATCTTAATTTAACAACACATGCAGATGAACGATTTCTGACTCGAGATATCTGTGGTGATGTGAGGAATAGGAACCATTTCAGGATTTATTCTTCATTTGCTTGCGTAACTCGGGTGTTGTGCCGAAGGTTGGCAATGGCAAAGCCGATGCCCGCCAGCGCTGTGCTCTGGGTACGGACATCCCTCAGTGGTCTGAACGAAAAGGTCAAGCTCTGTTAGCTCAGGGACGGAGCTCGCTGTCACAGCGGGTGCTGCCACGGGAGGGTGACACAGTTGGACTGGGCTGATGCGGGCAACTGGTTTTTGCATTCTGAAGTAACGCAAACGCAATTTTTTTTTTTGGTGTGTGTGACTTTTCGTAGTATTTAGATATACTATCATGTTCTAAAAGGGTGAAAGAAAAGTGGAGGAGAGAAATGGGGGTGTTCAGACAGTGACACATCAGCATCTCTAGATGTCTTATGATTTCAATCTATACATTAATTACGATAAGAGTGGCAATTTTATGCACGAGTGCAAATCTTATGCAACAGAATGTATTTTGCCATTAACTGAATGGACAATTTTGTCACTCTGAGCAATTTTTGCTAAAAATAAATAAATCCATTTTGTAACTAAATGCATTTATTTAGAAACAAGGGACGTCTGTCTGATTGGGAGGGAGTGGGTGTTTTGAGAAAGAGGTGGCTTGTGAGTCAGAACTCCTTAGATCTATTCTCGGTTCTGCTTCTGATTCATTATTGGTTGGATCCCAAATCAGTGGAAATTGGGCCAAACTTTTGTGACCTAGAAGGAATCGCATCAAAGTAAAAGTCGTCTTTTAGGCAAAGAGTTTCTTAACCTGTCTTGCTTACTAGAACACAAGAATTCCGATGTGAGAAATCTGATGTACTACTCCAGTCCCGTCCCTTTGAATGCCTGATGCTGGGTATGCTGTTTCCCTTTGACAGTCGTTCAGTTTTATTTCCCGTCCATCAATCAGCACAGAAGGTTTTCTAAAATCTGGGACTCTAAATATACCAGGAATAGCAACACATTCTTATATGTAGATACTATGCCCAGAACCACTTTTCCTTTTTATTTTTGAGGGAGAAACACTGAAGCTGATGATGTCCATTTTTGTATTAAAATCCTGATTACATTTTTGTTAAAAGTAAAAGAAATATTTATCTTTTTTATATTTAAGAGGCTTTTTAGACAACTAGAAGATTCCACGGATAGTGAATGAAAGTAATAATTCTGTGTACTCATGCAGTCTCTTACCCACTTTGACTGTAGCAATGTTCACTTCCTTTCATTTAGGATCACGGAACACAGAAGAGCTTCCCCAGTTTACCAAATCCAGTCCCCAGTGTTCACTGGAAACCATACAGTTAAATAACAGATAAGAAAGATCCAGAGTCTATTTTCACAGTCCCCAATATGCTTTCCACACCAAACTTCTGACCTATAGTGAAAACCCCAAACCAAAACTGTACAGTATTACAGCAAAAGAACAACAAAAAAATTACAGTGATGCTAACATCTTGCGATAGGAGAGAATAAAGCTTTCAGATGAAGCGCTTGGCAAATTTACCTTTATGGGTGCTCTGCCCAGAGCTGGAACGGCGCGAGATAACTACAGAGCAATCCTGTTTTCAGAGTGCACCTTCCAGAGCCTGCCTTCGGCAGCAAAGCAGTGCTGAGCATTTACCTTTCCTTCTTGAAAATAGTTCCAGTGGGTGTGGGGAGGGCAACTTAATACGTCCCGTTCTTGCAGATGGGGTTGTGTGTGTGTGTGTATTTCAATTTAGACTCAACAATATGGAAGCAATTCTCCAAGGGCACCATGTTCTTGTTGCATGTATAGTATAACGCTACTAAACATTAGAATAACTGAATCAATAGAATGTATAAATAGATATCTCCTTTTCGCATCTGCACAGCTACAATGTGTTTAATGTATTAATTAAAACTTTCAGCGAAAAGAAAAATGAAGCTTGAACACTAATCTGAAAACATTCTTTTTGAACATGTCAGGAGTGTACCGTACAAAGCGGCTTCCTTAACAACTTAATAAGTAAGTGAGAAACGGTGCAGCAGGTAGTGGGTCTTCAGTGATAACAGCTATTGCAAATGATTGATTTAAAAAAAGAAAAGACTTAGTTTAAATCTGTTAACTTGTGAAGACTTGGTTGTTGCTGAGTAAAGTGTAAGGATCTGGCACCTGCTCTAGGTTCAGGGAGAGAGAGAAAGTTTAGAAGTCTCACTCTTAGCTCTAACATGAAACCAGACGTCTGTTCTCCCGACAAGGAAAATTGCAGATAGTAAAGGGTTCTACACATCTAAATCCTTTCTACGTTCATGTGAGCATACATTTCGTAAGCTGCGTTCGAGCTACATTTACTTAGAGCTAGATGTATTTTAAAGCGTTCCCATACACTGGCATTTTTTTAATTGCATTTCCCAGGAAATGCTATGCAGTGAGCAAAATTCTGCTTCCCACCCAAGTGAAAATGAAGATTCTTCTCTATGCTGTTGTTATTGATGTAACTGAACACAATTTGTCTCAGTGTAGGCCTGCAAAGCAATTTACTCCTGCACCAGAACTCACTTTCTGTCCTGTAGGAGCTAGCATTCAGAGATGATAGCTCGCACCAGCAGCATCGTCTGCCATGAAAGAAACTCCTTGTTTCATATGCCTACAACTCCTTGGAAAATTAATTTGACACACAGAGTGCAAATACATTACTAGCTTTTGAAACTCCTCTGCATGGCTGTGGAGATTTAGCAAGGTATACCCTACACTTCCTAGCTGGCAACCTTTTTTTCTCAGTAGATTTTCTAAGATGTGATTATTTCCAATCTTCTGGAAACTGAACTTCTCCTCAGCTGAGAACCTCAAATGAGGATGTAACCAGCAATAAATGGCATGGCATGCTATTGTTACAGGTGGTGCAAATCATACATGTCAGGTAACCCTGATGTTATGAGTTAGGACATGGGCTGGACCGTAGGAGACAGCTCTATATTCCACGAGGACTGGAAGACCCGGGATAGGGTGAAGAGGGATGAGGCGATTCTGCAGCTGCAGTGCAGAGAAGGTTATGCCCAACAGTCTGCTCTGCTCCTAAGCCTGGGCCACAGAATGACAGTCCCTCGTGAGACAACCATTTGAAAGGTCCTCCATACATTGTAGTGAGGTCACGTCACCAGCAAGTGGGGGACCAACTGAGGGCAGAGGGAGAGAGAGAAACCTTACACTCTGAAATCCCACTGCGTCGTTCTTGCCCTGTCAACCAACATGGTTTCATACTATCATTGTCCTATTTTTTGTGCTTCACCATGCAATACTCAAATGCTACTGCACATCACAGCTGAGATCTCTAACCTGAGGTGGTCGTTGTCTGGATGGTCTGTGCCCAGCGCACACATGTCCTGTTTTGTGATAGTGACAAGTTAAAGCTGAATGTCTGTCATTAGGGATAGTCAGGACTGCCAGATCACATACAGAGAACCTGTGTGTCCCTCCCTGCCATGTGGAAGCTTTATCAAAAATCAGGAAATCTCAAACCCAAAACCTCTAAGCATAAGGAACTCTCAGTTGTCTGGGTTTTTTTGAACAACAATTCACATTTTCTTCAAACACAAGGGCTATGAACTTCTTTAAAAAATAATGAGCTAAGGTTGTCCTGTAACTAAATAACTTGAGGAGCTGGGGATTTGTGACGATCTCTAAACAACACGAGACTGCAGTCAGTACAAAAGATGAGGCAATTCAGGTGCTGTACAGGCTAACGAGGTTTGATCTACTCCTGCTGTTGATGCGTTGTCATTAACTTCAGTGAGACTCTGCTCAGCACTAGTGGACATTGAAGTGGTGGTGTATGACAAACTATGAATTTTCATATCCACTGACAGGCTGTAAAGGGAATGGTCTGAAATCCATGCAAACAAGAAGCAGAACATTGTATTTAAACTATTTCTGTGGTACTCGTATCAAACCTTTAGTAACTTACCCAGCTAACTGCATTTTCCTCAACAGTAATCTTTGCAAATGATTTATGTTATGTATTATATATGTATATACCCAGTGATGTTTCATCTTTCTCCATCCGATTTCTGTTATTTTCGCATGACATTTTTTTAGTTACTGAAATAATTCTATGTTTTGTTCATAGAACTCTTTGACAAACGTTTGTTAGAGTTAACAACCTTTTTTTTTTTTTTTTTTTTTTGCCACAGCACATTAAAGATTCAGGACTAAACCTTAAGCTGGTGTAAGCTGATCTGGCTTCCAGTGAAGTCAATCCTTTAACTTTGTGAAGACTTTCAGTCGTAGCCAAGAGAAGAATAAGAAAGTCAATGTAGCCCTTGTACCCGTCTTATTGATCAGACCTGTAATTGCACCAGGAAATGGAATGTTTTAAAAATTCTTTTGTCTGCCCTAGAACAGCTTATGAAAAATGTATTTATGGCGATACTATACTCGGTAGAGTGAGTTTGTGTGTATGGTTGGGGGGAGGGTGTGGAGCTAAGCAAAAACATTCATTTTAAAAGGGTACTTTAATTGAAACTAAGCAAACTAAAGTGGAAAATTATTTATCCAAACAAAGTTTGTATCCTATAAAGATGTGGGTACATAAAGCACGCAAGACCGTTGCTTATTAGATTATTTCAGGCCTTCACAAGCTGTTTGCTTACTCCAATAGCAACTTGTTGATAATAGGAAGCCTTTTGTGAGAAACGGCCCGAAAAACAATGGAAAGCGTCAGATTTAGTAAAGTGTCTAAGGCAAGTCTTAAAATGACACCCACGCTACGAAGGGAAGACCAAATTTGCTTTTTCTGAAGGGAATTTGTGTTTGTCAGGAAGGGCTCCTGGCGGCTTTGTTTCCAGGCCTTGATGTGTGACCAGGAGCCTCCAGGCCTCCCGTCACCCCTGGCCTTGTTCTGCCACCGCGCTGCCCACCCATACCGACACCGCAGGGGGAAGGGTTTCAGAGGAGCCGGAATCAAAAGCGGAGGGAGGAAAAAAAGTGCTTTTCAGGGTCTGATGTGTGGGAATCAAATGAGAGGCCTAGCTCAAATCCGGTCGCCAGGCAACCATAGTGATATGCTGAGGGAATATCATTAAAGTTGGAAACTAAGCAGTCGCTCTGAATTAGCAAACCTGACCGCCGTGTGGATGATGCGCCAGAGCCACCTCAGCCCCCGAGCTCCGTTTCTGCACGTAGGGGGGGTGGGGGGGGAAAGCAGCTGATTTGTGGAGTTTTTCATAAAAAAAGACAATGGCTGTCCAGACATGGAGTTGGTGGTGAAATATGGTAACTGCCAGGCTTGCAGCTGGCCCTCTGACACAAGATTAATAAGTTGCCGTTTCCTAGCCGACCACAACCTAGTGGGAACTATCCGGCATTTTTCCGTGAATTGTGGGTAGCAGCCTTCCCGCAAGCTGGCCTACTTTACTGCGCTGCTTTCTGCCCCTCGCCCCCAGTGCAGCAAACATCTGTGGCTGCGGTGGGGGTCAGCGGGGACGGTGTCCGGCGGCCGCCGCCGGAGCGGGACCGGCCTGTCCCCGCCGATAAACCCGGGGCTGGTTCTGGGTCCGGCGCCGTCCGCCGGGGAGGGGGTTGTGGCACTTCAGAAAGTTTTTCCGCAACCGGAGCGGGGAGGGGGCGGCGGGGGACCGGGTTCGGAAATGACAATGTGACAAGAGAGCGGGAGCGAACCTATTGAATTAGATTTCGGTTGCGCTGAATATTATCATTGACATGAACAAGCAAAGCTTATCTGCTCTTTCCTTCTTGAAAGGTTGAATGAAATTGAATTGCCAACCTCTGTATTTTACCCCCGTTTGGCTGAAATGGCTCTGAGGCATACATGATCGCTGAAAAGGAAGCCAGGTTGAGTCAAACTGCAGAGCGTATGTATGCGTTTCTGACAGCAACATCTCAAACACAGTGTGACATGGCATAACATTTAGAGGTAATTTGATTACAGGCACTGTGTAATGCAAATCAGACTTTCCCAAACATGTTAATTTTTTATCACAATAGCTCACCAACACAGTCAAGTTTGGTTTATTTTAAGGTATCTTCAAGCTACATTTTCTATTATATTAAAGCATTGTAATATAACTGTGTGCATTTGCCCCCAGATTATGAAGAGCTAAAAGATCGGTGAATCCCCTGGCTTCTGTCTTTCTAGGTTTAATTTTAAATGATGATATGATGAAAATCTTTCTTTATGATACATAGATGTTAGAAGAGAATCGTTTGAACGTTCCTTTAGGCATAGAAATTTGGAAAGAACAAGTTGCAACTCAAATGCATAGATTATTCTGGGTAGGAAAAAAAGTGAATGCATTTGCAAGTGTCTTTAAGCTTCTCTATGGTCAATTAATTCATTTAGGGCTACATGCAGCTGAGTTGCAATTAATTTTAGATATTAATTTTGTTCGTATGTAGCTAGGACCTGTCAGAGTAACTCTGAATGTGAAGGTGTAGGATTTGTGCTTTCTCTTTCTGGATTTTCTTCTGTCCTTCTGTGCAAATTTGGGAAAATGGGTTCCTTCTTTCTTTTCTCAGTTTCCCCAGTTTTACACAGTACTTTCAGATTCACAAATGAAAAAGATCATAAAGAAGCTAAATTTGAATGATAATGTCAGCCTGGGGAGAATATTCTTAAATTTTGAGCTTCTGTTTTTAGAAATTGCTTTGTGGAGCAATATTATTCTGATGATTCAGAGCTAATGAAACTTCAAGTGGTGAGAGAGTCCTGCTGGTAGGATCTATCTCCCGAGCTGGAGCACAGCATAGCCCCCCGCATCCAGTGTCTCTCAGATACCAACCAAAAGACTCGGCATTGGCAGGTGGTTGCCATCCATGTGCTATATAATTGGCACTGGAGATCAGTCTGATTTGAGGCAGCATTGAAGTGTCTTACTTGGTGGCATAGGAGAAGCTGATGACAAGTGATGGTCTGGCAGGGTTGGCTGAAGTTTGATCAAGCCAGTGAGCACAGAACGCAAACCCAGATTTGAAGTGAAGCAGAGCTGAGCACAACCAGGGCGAAGCCCAGATGATGAGAGCCTCAGGTGAGAGCGCAGGCTGAATGTGTAGTCGTTCGCCTTGGCTAAAAAGGCAAAGTTTGGGGGAGAAGGGGTGTCTCGTCTTGCATCTGTGCTATAGCTGGGAAAAATGTTCTAGCATCGACCAGCCGTGATTATCCCTTCCCAGCATGTGTGCCAAGGACTCCTTTTTAACATGTGTAAAGATGTAAATAAAAGAAATATCTCCCAGTCAGTATTAAAGAGGAACCCAAAACATAAACACAAGTGAAAGCTTATGTGTGGTAAACATTTCCTGCACATCAACTGATCTACCACAATTTTACACGTGTGCTTTTATCTCCTGAAAAATGTGAAGTAATTCATGTTGGCTTAGCCCTCTGCTCTGAATGAAAGGGAGGAATTAGCTAATTCCAGTTACCTGAGCTGCAGGCTCAGAGCACATGCACAGACAGTTGCCATGAATCAGAGGTCGTGCAGTCGCCTCTTTGTACGTGAACATCCCAAGTTTATGTGAACCGATCCCACTCAGTCACAATGAGAGAGGACAAGTTGCCTTCAGCTCTGCAGCCACAGAGACATTAGTGCTGTTTGCTGCCTCTGTCTTTTTGGGTCAGCGTAGCTTCTGTTTTTTCTCCGGTTCTTCATATAATCTCCAGCGCTTTCAGAACACACGCATTTCTCTTGTGAGATTTACCTGGCCTGGAGTGAGGAGAGAAGCTTAACAACATGGGTCCCTCTTATTTATAAGAGCATTCCTCTCACAATCTCTGCCTGTCACAGACATGAGGATTAAATACAGCTCTGTTTCTTGTACGTATTTTCTTGTATGTCCCAGTAATTCTGGCCCCTGTGGATATTTAGAAAACAGGTTTCCAACAGTCCGAATATTGTAGCCTTTCATTCACTAATGTCTACCCCATTTTTATGGCTACAAAAATATTCCTAATCTGACAATTAAGACTTATTTATATTCTATGTTCTGAATTATTTGGGACCTCTAGTTTTTAGGTATTTTAAAGGTGAAATCAAGTAAAGAGACATTAATTTACAGTTACAGTAGTACTACTTCGTATTTATTGTGCTGTGCATCTATTTTTGAACACCAAATGAAGATGTTTTCCTGAACTGGTTTAGCATTACCGTGTGCGTTCTTTCAAACAACCCCCCCCCAAGCCCCTCTCTTTGCTCCTATAGCATCTCTTCATCCTCACCGCTGGCCATAGCTGGCCATTACTACGGCAGAGGCACATTGGTGTTTTCCACTGGCCACTCTGCAGCTTTTCTGGTTTCACCGGTTCCTGCAGACAGCTGGACTCTCTTTCTCTTTATGAAGGAAGGAGTCGCCCGACTGCTGTCTGCTGGAAGGAACGGCTCTCCTCCAACCGGGCTGAGAAGGAAACGGCCTCCCTTCCCTCCCAGCACCACCCTTCAGGTGCGAGGGCAGCACTGGCCGAGCCCAGGAAGAAGCAGTTTGCCTCATTTATGGGATTTCCAATTATTGCAGCATTAACTCAGACCCATTTCCTCGCCACACGGCAGCGTCTTGCTGCTCGGCTTTAACAATCAACAGTGGGTTTGCGTCCGCGCCTGCCTGCCTCGCGGTACGGCAGAGGGAGAGGAAAGGGTGAGGCACAGAGAGCCCAGAGGTGCTTGGTGTTAACGAGAAGCCGATGTGATCTCCTGTGAGTGTTCTTCAGTAAGTGATGAATGGGACATGTAAGCACAAGAGCACCTCTTCTTGTTACCTGTGTGTACCTTTCTTGATGTCAGATGTCTGTATTACTACTCCTTCCATTGTAACCTGGGACTGTGATTGTGAACTGAATGTTCTTTATCTATTTAATAGTCTTATATAATTGAGTATCTGGAAAAGTAGAGTAGCCTGGTCAAGAAACATCATTCTCCTGTAATCCTGAACCAATGGGGTTCATTTGGGGCTTTGAATTTGTATTGCATTTTTGTTTCGCATACAGAATCCTAGCGGTGCTTTGGTGCCGAATCTGCAGGAGGCGTAGGCAGAGGGGGCCCGTTTGGGTACTGTACAAAATAGTGTGCACAGGATAAGCTCTTTCTGATCGGATCCTTTAGCATAGAAAGTAAGCAGCCGTTGGGCTTGATTAGTTCTGAGGGGTTCCTGCGTGCAGCATAGGAAATCAGTTGCAGGGTGGCTGAAGTCTCTTGCCTCTACTAATATTTCCGCAGAGTTTTCTATGGCACCGAAGGCCACAACTATCCAGTCTGGAGCTGGGAAGTTCTCCAGATGATCTTTGCTCCCTTGAAGTATTTTGTTCAGATTTTCAAGTGCCACATAAAAAATTAACTGATTAGCAAGTAAATAAAAAACCCAATCAACCTGTGCAGAAGGTAATATATATCTGTGTTGTCAGTAGCCCAAGTTCTGTCTTGGTCAGAAGTGCGCTCGCTTTGCAAAAGCCAGCAGAGACAGAGTGAGTGGGTACAGGCCACAGTGCGCTGTTGAATCGGCTGATTGATTTTTATCTATGCAGCGCATGTTTTTGATAAAAACGTTAAACCCCCTCAGATCAAGTATATGACAAGAATGCGGTACCGCAGAAGAACTATTCTGGGTTTCACGAGCAATTTATTGGACACTAGTTAAAAGGAATTACCTCAAGATCAGCTTGCCATTTTCCTGCTGCATGTGTTGTGGTAAAAAGCTAATTCCCCGCGCTCTTGCTTTTCTTGGCCACTATTGCAGTATGTCTTGGGCCAGCAAGTTTGATCTATAAGTAGATGTGATTTAACCCTTATGGTTTGTTTTCTGCTTGGCTGTCAGCTGGTGGCAAAGGGCCAAATCCTAACAACCCTAATGGCTGAGCAGCTGGGGCTGCATGCACGACATCCTAAAAATTACTTACATACTGGCCCTCTCGTTGCAGTAGTTGATCTCTTCCTATTGGACCAGTGTGGCGGCAGAAGCGAGATTAGCATCCTCAGGGAATATCCAGGGCTGAGGTCTTCTCCTTTGCAGGAGAAAATATTTTATTTCAGTGTTGCTAAGTAGGGCAACCACTGAAGAAACGTGCTCTCCAATTCATAAATAGTCTAGAACCTTTTTTCTTTAATTATAGTTTGAAAGGATTGATTCTGATTTGCTCTCATCTACGATTTTCCTTGAAGAAATGGTAGACATCTCAAACTCATCTCTGTCCTGGACAAGGCAGGACTTAATTCTGCCTATTGGATTCCTGCGGACTGTTATCAAGGAGAAGGAAGACAAATTTGCCTTTGAGGTAGAATTTAGCCATCATAAAAGCAGTGATTAGGAGAGAGAACTGTTTGCTAACACACGAGAATTAAAAATATCGTATGCAATAGTACTGGAAGTTTGTTATTGATTTGGTAGAAATGGAGTGAAATTTGAGGTAGTGAGATTACTTGTGTAAAACTAACAAATGCAATAAGGTAGCTTGCACAACTTCCATATGCAAGAAGAGAAATCCTTTATGTTTCATTTTATTTTAGGCAATCAAGTGGTTTTGCTGTCAGCACCACTTGTAGCAGTATAATGAAACTGAATCATTTTAAACAAACCCTCAAATACTCTTTACTTTGTGTTAGGATTATGCAACTGAGAGAGAATAGTAACTTCTTAACAAAAAAGAAGCAATATGTGACATTTTGTCTGTCAGCACTGGTGAAGTGGAATACACAAGCTTATTTAAAATTATTATTGAGTTTTACTTCGCATAATGATATAATAATAATACAGGAAAAAGAAATGGCTTGGGATATAATGAACCCAAGTCATCCACAGCAAGGGGTGTTATAGAACCAGTAAGGAAGAATATATGCAAGCAGCCTGTGATGAATAGCACATCTTGATATGGGACTCCTAAAAATTATTCTTGATATTGTGGAAGTGGACACTGAGGAATAATCCCACCATGACCAGTAAGTACATGACATTACTCGCCTGTAAATTGGGAAGGATCAGTCCCTATATGGAGATGTGTAGTCTTTTTCCAGTACTGAAGGATTAATGTGGCTAAATTTAGGCAGCACAGAGGAATTTTAAAAAAGCCTCAGTGTTAGGACTTCTGCTGACCTAAATGAGAGAAGAGCTTGACAGCCTCGAAGACTTTAGAAAATCCGACACTGGTTTCTGTGTACGTGTTCTCAAATCCTTAGCTGCATGCTAAACCAGCCCGTCCAATTTTAAAAATGATTAATGACTCGTTTAGCAGACCAGATTGAAACCCCTTCGAAATCTGTGAAAATAATCCTGATGATTTCAGAAAACTCTGGATCAGTTTTGGAATTAATTTTGTTTTGAAAGCCCTTGGATATTTTGTGCAAAAACAGTTGGGCGAAGGGGCATCAGAACTGGATGTGTTGATTGGAACCAGTTACACCTTTTACCTTTGGGGCATTCAGAGGGGGATTCGTATTGCTGTGAAATTTAAAATAACAATAGAGATTTTTCTGAGCTATAGGTACAGATTAGATTAAGAATTTTTTCACCTTACACGGTCTTTATAATTTATTTCACTACTGCTGATGTTATTGAGGGACATGCAATCTGAGAGGGACGTTCCTTCAGGTAGAGAGACATTATTGAGGCTGAACTAGAAGTTAGCTTCAGGAAATTTATTTTGTGGGTGACTGTGTTTTAATTCAGTGCAACACATCTGGCTGTAACTTGATTTCCTTTCCTGCTTCTTTTGGATTTTATTATGCTCGATTGCGGTGCGGGCCGGGGGAGGAGAGACCGGGCAAAAGCACTTCCTCGAAGTGTGCAGAAATGCGATGTGCGGCAATCGCCCGGTGAGTCCCGCGCTTGCCCTCGGCCTCGTGGGATGCTTCCAAAATAACACAAATGAACCTGTTGTTATTCTTGGTTTTGCTACCTCTGAAATTTGATATTGAGCTGGAAAGGATCCAGTTTCAGCTAATCCAACAGGTAAACCATGATGCTACTTGGGTGAACTTTGCAAAACGCTGTGGATAGAACCAGGGACTGCCAAAACCTCTCCCCGCTCGGATCTCTCCAGATAAAGAGCCAGCATCGGTCGCAGTGCCATGTAAAAGGCTTGGTGCCTCCTTGGCTCACACGCCAAGGACAGATGCTTAATATTGACTAGATGCGTTTGTTTGTATTGGAATTACGTTACTGTGTGTTCCTGCAACTTCCCCAAAGGAGACATTTTCCTCCTTGTGCTGTGTTTAAATATTTTCCAGTTAGTAATCTCCTAATACTCTTGACAAAAGGGAATCATTTCATAGCAGAATAGACACATCCTGGAGATACCGTGTCTTACATGAGGACCGGTTCTTCATTAGCGCCGCAGTGGAATTCAGTATTGCTAACAAAGCAGAATGTGCCCACGATATTAATGTAGTGTGATCGGCCACTCGATGAGGGAATAATTCACAGGCATGCACTGACAAGGCTTTGCTCAGCTTTGCTCAGCCTTTTAAAGGAAGACAGGGCTGTTGTTTTGGGGTTCAGTCCTGGCCCTTCTGAAGGCATGAGGATTATATTGTCTCTTTGAGGTGTATAACAATGAGAGCGCTACCTCTTCCTGCCAGGCCCTGTGCTATGCCTCTGTTAGAAAACAGAGCTCAGAGGTCTACCAAGAAGCCCACTGTGCCTGGAAATATCAGACAATGAAAACCTGAATTAATAGAATCTGACACAGTTTTACTGTAGCAGCATATTTTTCCTTGCTTAAATGTATTTTTCCTTCTCTCATCAACAGATTACTTGATGCTTTTTTCAGAAACAGAAAAGTTGCAAAAACAAAACAAAAGCCCTAAAGATGTTGGGTTAAGGATTTTTTTTTTCCCCCCTCTTTAATTCTGTGTTTAAAAAAAAGGTACCACACGAAACGTCAGACAGGCTGAAGCGCTGCTGGCGGAGTTAAGAAAGTGGTTCTCTGACAAAAGAAGCCAGATTGTCTTTGACTATCCATTTGAACACACAGACCTGCTTGCAAGCCCAGACTAGAATTCTTGTCCAAATTTTGGGAGTGTTTGGATTCTGCTTTTCGGCTTAATCTCGTATTGACGCATGAATTAGTAACTAAATTTGTACCTACATCTGTCTTTTCACACAAAATACTTGGGTTGCTTGAAGCTAGAGTTTTGACCTTGGATTGCAAAGTATCTGCCTCGTACATAAGAGACAGGGGTTGGGTTTCTTGTTCCCCAGCTGAATGCTCCGTGGCTGGGCTTGAGACCTCCATTTTGAGATGCAGGCCCAGGCAAAGGGAATTTGCTCAGTTTTCGGTGCTCAGCTGGTACTGTCTCGGGTGAAACTCCAAATCCACTGACATCCAGTGATGTTTTGCTGTTGGCTTCAGTCTGGCCAGGTTTTTCCCTGTCTCATATCCTTGTGCTGCCCAAACAGCTGCTCATCTGGAAAGGGAGGAGGCGAAGGCTCCCTTTCATGTTTTGGATTCTGTGTGTTTCTAAGGTGTGTTCTCAGACTGGATTAAATGAGTTATGAACTGTTGTACAATGCAGAATGTCTGTGGCACTGTGGATGGAGGATCTGTCCTCAGATCTCCTCCTTCCCATCTCCAGCAACCCCTTGCAAAGGGAGTCTGAAAGCCAAGCAACATCCACCAGTTGGGCGAGACAGGGAATCCTGTAGCAATAGCAGTAGTAGAGCAATTATAATAAGCCTTTAACTAGCTACAGAGTGAACATTTTACATTCCTAAATCTGCCATAATGCAAAATAATCTGTTTATATTAGGAAAGACATTGCATTCTGCTCACTCATCCCTTCCCAGACTTGTCTGCACAGGGCTAGTTTTCCATAACCCATAATAGCAAAACATACGATTGCCAAAACCTTGGGACTCGGCTTCTTTTTTAATATTACCCCAGTTGCACTTTCTTCATAGCCAAAGGGTCTGTTATTGGCCCTGCAGTGAAGAGCCATAGTGAGGTATTAAGGAGCACGGTGCTCATCCCGGGGGCCGCAGGGTCCCCTCTCACTGCTGCTCTCCCTTCCCAATTAACACAGCTGGCCTTGACGCCGTGGTCCTCAGCAGCACTTGGTAGAGTTCAGACATTCTGGCCCCATAGGCAACCTGCTCGCCCTGCTTTGCTGACGTTTTGTCTGCAGCTTACCAGCAACTTTTGTTGACGTCTGCTGCTATCTGACATAGGAGGCCCCCAAGTCAGAAACACCTCGGCTTTTCTCCCAGCCCCGCTGAGACGAGACCCTTCTAGTCGGCTGCCATTCCATCTGATGGATGCCGTAAGCAGGTCAGTTTTAATCATTGCAATAAACTGATTTTTACATTAAGTTTAGGAATAACATTTCACTAACGAAGTATTTGCAGAATTCTAAGCACAGTGCAGGAATTTAGCGGGGCTTTATAATCGTGGGCTTGCCTCTAACCACGACTAGAAGTGGCTGAATTCTTATCTGGTTAAAGGGAGTTGGATTGTGCCCTAAACCAGATGCCAAATTTCAAGAGCTTTTAGAAATCAGATTTAGATCAGTGAAGACTTAAGAAGCTAAGTGTTTGGATGAACCATATGGTTTCAAAAAAACCCAAATCACCTGACTGTTGGGTTTTTTTCCTTATAATTTTCTAATATAACAAATGCATTGCTTGCTGTCTTCTATACGAAGCAGGGTAATAAATGCATGAATAGCTTTAAGCATGTGACTAGCTCCATTGAAGGGTTAAATTTTTGCGCATTGTTAAGTTCTCTGTATGCGATTGCCATTCCAGAGCCCAATCCCACATTCCTGAGCAGCCAAATTTCCCCTGGAAGTCAGTGGGAAGTTTTCAGGTGCATAGCAATGGACTACAAAGCAGCGAGTTTCTTGAGAAACAGGGGACCCACCATTTTCAAACTAAAAACTAGTCGCCTTAAAAGCGACCTCTGTGCTCTCTCTCAGCCAGAAGCATTGAAAGAAAACCTTCATTCGTATTTGTCCTCTAACACTGAGTGGGACAAGCATTGCATACCCATCAAAGAAAATACTTAAAAAAAAAAATAATTAAAATCCCTAAGCATGAAAAGTTTCAATCTTTTTGCACCTTCCTTTCAGTGAGCCGAATTTATTTTAAGAAATGCAGTTAAGAAATTATCACAGGTTGTTGCGAGTAGCATTTGTTTGGGAGAAAAGCATAGTTCCCTTATATTTCTCTCTCCCTATTTTCCCCCTGTGATTCCCAGTTTCAGCTCTTTCCCTAACCTCGACCGGGCAGGGTGCCTGTGAGCAGCGCTGAATACAAAGAAAGGAAGCAGCCCAAGTGTAAGTTTCCTTTGCCTTATGCCCCATATTATTCCTTATTTGTTGTGCTAATTCAGCAGCATAATTCCCAAATACAGCCTCCTTGAGTTGTTGTGATGAGAACTGCTAACTCAGTGCAGGCTATTTTTAATGAGCCAGTCAGAGCTCGATGATGCGAAGGCGCCGTGTACAAACTGGTTAATAACGTGGCCGATTATCGAAGTCCCGCTACTATAAAAAAAAATTAAAAAACATAATGTCTGCGATGTGATTAGAGCGCGTTTGTCGAAGCGCGGAGCGGGCTGTGCGGAGCGCGCCTTTGTCCGCGGCGGCTGGGCGGCGGGGCGGCGGCGCCCCCTGCTGAAACAGCCCCGCGCGGGACTCGGTTCCCCTTTCTGCCGAGTCTTCCTTTGGGCCTCTGTTTTGGGACAAAATTGATTTATGTCTAAATATTTCCAAAGCTAACAGCTAGCGAAGGCGTCACAGTCCAAAAAATAATACCTGTTTCCAAACTTTTCAGAATCAGTGGGTGTTTTTTGTCACCTTTCAACTACTGTATTAACAAACGAGCCGTGGTTAGACGTTTCAAAGAGGCAGAATTTTTATTTTTGCTCTTATGCGTTACTTGTGCCAGCAGGGTTTTGCATGGCTGAAGCCTCACAAAGTCAGGAGTTGGAGGCTCCATCCAGTTCCCGGGGAATGCAGTACCCAGACTCTCATTAGACTTCCATGGGAGCAGGATTGGATTCACTGAACAGTCATACAGAATTAAAAGATAAACACTCAGCCTGAAATGTTAACAAAACTTTTAGCTTCCTCTGCTCAGGGAAGGGGGCATTCAGAAATATTTAGCATAGAAAAAGAAAAAAAAAACCCCAAAACAACCTAGAAGAGAAATATATATTTGTTGTAGAAAATTTCAGAAAGTGCACAAAATATGTATGCCGTTATTGCTGTCAAAGAATATTTTCTCTCTGTGTCCTCCTACACGTGTTTTATTGTCTCCTTGTGACCGTAACAATGACATATTAGAATGTGACCGAACTGGGGACCCACTGCGTTCAGACATTGGCTCCGTTTTTGGCGTTTTTCTGTAGCAATGAAGCAGTGAGCTAGAGTTTACCTGCAGTGTACAGGCGGGTTTGCACGTGCTGTAGTACACGCTATTAGTATGGCATATTTTTTCCATGTATTCTGTAACAAGGGTAGAGCTACCATTGTTAATCCTGTAGTTGGTGGTCAGAGTACTCCTGCTCTTAGTGCTATATTGAAATAGCAGCGAGGAGCCTGACTCAGAGCCAGCTGTGCTTGGTGCTGGACAAACGTGAAAAAAAACCCCAAAACCCAGAAACTATAAGGTCAGTCTCTTTCCTGAATATTTTGTTTCATTTAAATATCAAACTTTCCGCGCCATAAACAAACAAGAAGGCATCCTGTTAACTGAAGCATTAAAGAGGTCAGATCCTGTATTTCTTCTGTGATGGGGAGGGGGGCGAAAGGGGAAGTGATGCTATTGACCTATATAAGTGCTATTCAAAGTGAGCAAAAGTTAGCCTAAGAAAAGCTGAAATGTTCTGCGTGATCCTCTTCACATGGAAAGGTCAGGAGGTGGGGAGAGAAAATCAGGAGAAAAAGATGTGATTAAAATGAGGTTTTATTTTTGTTTCAGGTTGGGGGAGTGGGAGCTGATTGAACATTTTAGACATGAGAGCAGAGTCAGAGACGTGTCCCTCAGTGCCAGGGTTATCCATGTAACCCAAAGACCCTTTTTATTTAAAAAGCTATTGCTTGTGATCTTTTCCAAAGAGGGAATCAATAAACGTCCACCAAAGTTGCTCTTTTGGTCAAAATGATAAATGAACATTGAAGTGCTATAAATTGGTAGCAACCAGCGTAGTGATCCTGGAATTCAGCAAGAAAACCAATAAGAGAAAAGCAACGCTGGTACCGTACTGGCTCTGCAGATGCTGATGACATTCTCAGAAACGACCCAAATATTTGGCATGGAATTAAAAAAAAATAGTTAATTGTTTTTCATTGCCCCCCTCCCCTCCACCGTTTGAACTAAATTTAAAAAAAACCCAAAGCCTCTGGTTCTCCATCAGTGTCTGCAGTTTATATCTCCAGGGAGCCACGGACACAGTCACCAGTGTCTGTACCGCACAGACCCGGAGTCAGCCCCGGCACCTGCCTGCGCTGGAGCTTCCTGCAAGGCAGGAGGTGGGAGCAGGCACCAGTATCCCCCAGCAGCCTCCCGCGCGCAGGGAACGCTCTTGAGGCTCGTGCTCTGTGCCTGGGTTAGGGACGGCCCTGGTGCTCCACGGGAGCCCAGAGCCTGTGCTGCCACCGGACCCAGCACAGGCAGGGCAAGGCGCATCCCTCTCCGCGCCACCACTATACCCAGCGTAACAAACCCTGGGGGTTTCGTGGGGGGTGCAACCCCTCAGCTGACTTCTGGTAAGAACGTGCTGATTTTCCGAGTGAAGACATAGACTAAAAAATTATATAAGTTGCTCTTTATTTCTCTACTCTTTCAACTTTTTATAAAGCAACCTGTATTTCCAGCCAGGCTTTCGTTTAAAATAACCCTCCCATTCAAACCCTCACCTGTAACTTTATCCCGGTGGTAACTCTTACCTGCCATACTAGCCCTAGGCCCTTGTAGCACTTGACATCATCTTTTGGACAGGTTACAGAGCCTATTGAGGCAGTTGTTAGAAGCAGATTTACTCCGCAATGTGGAGCCAACCACAGAAGAAAATTAGTGCATTTATCTGTCAGCATTAGGCTAGATTATCAATCCAGTGCACTAGTCACAGGATCTGGTTTTTCTTTCTCTGGGGAAGTGAAATTGATATAGCAGTAGGCCGTGAAGGTGTCAATTATAAACAGGACATTAGCATGAGAAAGTAGGCAAATGGCTAGTTTTAGGCAACAGTCCTCTTTCAAGTTTAAGTATAGACTTGAAAAGTAGGTTTTTCTTCCTCATAAATAGACTTTCTAAAAAGAATGTGAAAACTCCTTCCTTCAAACCTGTTAGCTTTGTTTTCCCTTCAAAGAAAACGGCTAATTCTGGAAAAAAAAAAAAGGGAAAAAAACCCCTCTCTCCCTCTTTTTTTTCTTTTTCTTTTTTTTTTTTTTTTTAAAACCAAAACCCAGTTGTGGTAGTGGATTTGAAGACTCTGCAGAGACCACAAAGTATTGCCAATCTGTAAGGTTTGAACAGGCAAGGCCCTGTATGACATTGAGCAAATAATTTGCCATAAGTTATTTACTGTAAAAATTAGCTTATTTTCCTGGTCACACTTTGCCCATGAGCAGATCGTGACTTTTTCAACTGGTAAGACTCCAGTAGCACCCAGATGTCCCAGGCCAAAGCGCTGCCCTGTTTCTTAGATGCTGAACTAATACCCGTCCTGAAATAGTCCCGCCGTTCCGCATCCACGCAGGTGCCACACACTCTCGCTTGCTTTTCGGGTCTTGGGTGGCTTACAAAGACCTTGTTCTGAGGAACAGCAGGCTGACCTTGCTGATTGCTGTGTTTTAGTTCTTTTGCCATACCTGCGAAGTATTCTATTACCAAGCCCAACCAACCCATTGCTATTCCCATTACCCACCCACACATAAACACGCCTCATGAAAAAATAAGGCAGTTGCTCCCTGCAATTACGTTCCATTGTATATGGATGAGTATGAACTGCGTGAGCTTGGATTTTATATAAAAAAGTAGTGAATAGTAATCCTTTGCCCCTAAAACCCCTTTTTGTCCCTAAAAAGGGTCCCCAAACCCTTTCAGGGGTTTTGGGTCATCATATATAGGATATATTTTGGTTTATTTTTTTTGTGAGTCGCGGAAGGGCAGCTTTGCCAACGCCAGCAGGTCGCCTTGGGCTGACGGGGGCTGCAGGGGGCCGGCTGGCGGCAGAGGGTCTGCTGCCTCCCGCGCTCTGGAACCACCTCTCCTGGTGCAAGGATCTTGAGCAGAAAGAGATTTTGTCTCAGGCAGGGCGGTGTTGGAGGTTTTTCTGTGCTCCTAATCTGAAGGAAACAGCCGCCCCCCCCAGGGCAGGGTTTGTAAACAAGGCTGTTGTTTTTCAAAATATATTTAAAAAAAAATAAAAATCCCAAGAGGCTGAAAAAGAACTGAAGTAAGACCTTTCAGAGCAAGATGCTGGGTGCCTAATTCCCATGGAATTTCCAAGGGAGCTAAGGCCTTTGCTCCCCTTGTCCTTCTTCCTTATATAATATAACCTCAAGAAATACCACTTAATCCCAACAGTGAATACATTTTGGGAAAGCCTTTTCCATTGCTGGCTTAAGTACCCAAGAACTTTCCTGTACAGAATATCTCAGCCCTTGTCCGTGCTGCTTTAACATTTGCCACACTCAAGTGCCTGAGTATGGGGTTTAAATTCACCTCCCAAGAATGCCTGGGAGCTTGCTATTAATAGAAAGCAGGAGCAAATTCATGTTTAAATTTCTGCCATAATTGTGCATGAAAGTTCATTAATCCTTGTTGTGCGTTACTGGTACGAGTGGGTTTTGCACCAGTTAACATCAGTCACCTGTAAGCGGGTGGCAGGGCCAGACCTCAGCTTCTGGAGGTCTCTGGAAATATGGTTTTCTTTACATCTGCATTTTCCTCGAACGATGCCATGAGCATGCACTTTCACGGCCCGTTTTCCTGCCATACTCCTGGTGGTGAAGAGGACGGAACACAGGTGGTTTTGAGGGGAATGCTGGCTCTGCACGATGTGGTGTGGCACGTCCTGCCCGTTGCTGCTCACCACCTGCTCTTTGCCTTCCCAGCAATTAAATTGGAAACTGCCGGTAAATCGCCTCTGGTGCAGGTTCAGGGCTTTCCACCCTGTTGCTGTACGTTGCACACAAGTGTCGTTTCACAGGCTGAGCTTCTTTTTCCCTCTCCCCCAGCAGGGGAATTGGGCGGTGATGCGTGGACAAGCATGGGTCAGTGCTGCTCTGTCTGGAGCTATAATTTCTGGTTTGTGGGTCTCTTCAGAGGCACGTGTGCCCTAAAATTACTGCTGCTGAAGGGTTAGTGGGAAGACTGAATTGCCTCCCCATCTGAGGCTGATTCCTTGGTCAGTCTCTTACTGGTGAGAGCACTGAAAGGGTTATTAAGCGTTGGACCAGGCTGCCCAGGGAAGTGGTTGAGGCATCATCCCTGGAGGTATTTAGAAGACAGATAGACATAGTGCTGAGGGACATGGGGTAGCGGTGGTTTTCGTCAGTCTTAGGTTGATGGTTGGACTCGGTGATCTGAAAGGTCCCTTCCAACCCAGACACTTCTATGATTCTGAAAAGCTTCAGGTCAGAGAGGAGAGAGAGAGGGAGCACCTTCGGGCTTGGGAACGGGGATGCTGCCCACAGCAGAAGCGGGGCAGGAAGCCTGAGGGATTGGAAATAACGGATTTCCTTTCCCTCAGGCTGGGATGCCTGGGTTAAATTGGGTAAGAGCAAATGGGTTATGTTTCCCTACATTCGGACTGCAGGCAGGCGACTGTGTGCGCGCCGGCAGCACTGAGCGGAGGGGCTCAGCTCCCGGGCAGGCAGCTCCAGGGGGCTGCGGAGGACAGATGGGTCGAGGGACGTCGTGTGGGTGCACCCGTGGGAGGGATGTCTCGGCCCTCTGCAAACATCTCGCTTCGGGGGAGGCTTCTGTGTCTTGTTGTTCCGTTCCTGTTACGAAAGCTGCCCCGATGTAGATACATGTCCCTGCAGAAGCGGCCTGTTGATGCTGGAAAACAGCCTGAGGCCAACGGTGGATCTTTACCTGTCTCTGTTAGAAATTCTTATTTCTATGGGAAATTCCCTATCTGTTAGGCCACTCCTGAGCTCAGGAGCCATGTGCGTGTTTGGGCAGAGGTAGAGATTCAGACTTTTACTTTTGGGGCCTTAGGAAACCTTCTGGACATCAGCAGACTCTGACAGCTTACGGAAGATCTCTTAATGTTCGTTTCTGTGCAGGAGGAGTAGTGTTCAGTCCTGCCAGGCGTTTCATAGTTCTTCAATTAGGAAGGGTCGTGCTTTGAAGGAAGGGGTCATCGCTGCTTTTAAAATTAGCGTAGACAAATGAATCGGTTGCAAGACTTTGACGGGTAAAAGACTACAGCTGGTAAAGGGTAACAAGATCCCTGCCTGGCGCCTAACACTGCTGCAGTAACACAGAAGAAGGGGAAACCGTCTTGGTAGGACACAGTGGAGCCTCTCCCCGTGCAACTGCCTGAGGTGGGGAAGTGCTCCCGGGTTGTTGCCCAATGTTTTTCAGATGGTGTGCTTTTGTTTTGCATGTAAGAAAGAAAACCCTATGGAAACGGCTTAAGAAGAATCAGGGCACAAATCTCAGTTTTCCTCCCTCACCTGGTGAAGCTGCCCCCTATCTTTGACTGCCCCAGCAACAAAGTGGTGGCTGGAAAGCAAAGTAGGGGCCTGGCAGCTTTACCCTCGTCAACAAGCTGCCAGCAGAGCTGCTCCACACTAATCATATGACATTACTGCATTTTAATCGTCCTACATTGTGCTTTTCATAGGTAACATATATATTTGGCAGCATGGTTCGGTGGGGAGCTAAGCCGGAGTGGTTTTGCTCTATCTTTTCCCCAGGGGGCAACTCAGGATCACCGAGCTGAACTCAAGGGACCTGGGACTTCTTGCTGCTCTACAGAACTGCAGTGGAGGCACTCACCGCCGTCCAGCACTCTGTGTCCCTCAATCTCTTAAAATTCTAGAAGTGTTCCTTGTTTTGGTTTTGCTTGTTTTTCTTCATCAGGCAGTGAAAAGCAAGCTAGATCTGTACCAGGAATAGATTCAGGGAATTCTCATCCAATTCGGCAAATTCTTTGCTCACTCCCTCTTAAGTGAAGCTATTTCCATGAGAAAAGACTATTTGTGTGAGTAAGCTTTGCCCAAATGTAATACCAGCATTCATCATTTTGAGCTATAAATCTGAGAAGCAAAATTTTCACATATTCCATCTGCTTGAAGTACTGTCTGGAGTTTCCAGATAGTTGGAAAATCAAGCTGAAAAACTTCATCAGAGATTCTCTGTTGAATGCAAAGCGTAAATTTAAGAGATTGTAATATGATTGCAAAGGGCAGATCTGATGACCTAGAATTTTAAGACATGAATAAATTACCAAGAGCAGTAGTGGCCACAGGAAGCAGCCAGAGCGCTGAGATACTGAAGATGCTGCAGAGTTCTGTTTTACCCCCTGACAGCCCACTTGTGGTTTCAGTTCTCTCATAACCCTCTCTGCTGCTTGGCCTTCCCCATCCCTGGAGGGGTTCAGGGCCAGGTTGGACGGGGCTTGGAGCAGCCCGGGCTGGTGGGAGGTGTCCCTGCCCAGGGCAGGGGGTGGCACTGGGTGGGCTTTAAGGTCCCTTCCCACCCAAACCATTCTGTGATTCTATGACTTTGCAGACCTGATTGCTAAAGCTAATTGGAAACTAGGTTAGGGAGATAGCAAAAATGTCCTTGTTCACTTGGTATGGAGGGGGAACAGGTCAGCAAAAAATCGGAAAATTTCTTCTTTCTCCAACTTTCAAGTTGGGCAAACCCCATCAAATATTGCATCTTTATCAACATGTTTCTGTCTCCCTGTCCCTAAGCTCGGATTCTGCACTGCCGGCATGGGAGGACAGCTCTTTTGTCTGCAGGTGCAGTGGAGGAAGGGGAGAAATGTGGCGCTGGAGAGGAGCCCTGAGGGACGACAGCAGTAGGAGATATCATCTGTCCCCCGTCCCCAAAGGAAGGAATCCTCCACTCTCAATTGACATAAAGGTGGTTGTGAGGCATGGGCTAGGGGATTTTACTGTATAATATTACATACCAAATGCCTATAGATCTATAAATAGGATAATGTTTACTCGTAACAGCAAATGGCTAGAATTGCAGTAGTTTCCCTAGTTTTTGCAAAGGTTATTGCCCTGGTCTGGTGACAGATTTTGATTTATTTTACTAAGGGAGTCAATGAGCATTACATCAGAGGCAGAATGTTGTGAAAGGGCTGATTACAGTAAAGATGATAAGAGTAAATTCAAGGAGGAAGGAAGGAAACCGCTTCTCCTGCTTGCTGAATTTTTTTTTTTTGGTATTTTTCTTTAGTATAGACGACAGGCAATCATTTACATGAATCTCTCCATTATAGACCAAAATAACAGTGCAGTTTTCATTAACAAAAAGACTACCTTTTTCTTCTTCGTTTGTGTTGTCAAGATACTTTAGCTGAAACATACAGTGATTTCCAACACTTACCCTAGTTGTCACACTGAGAGTGAAATAATGGCTGACATTAGGAAGATTATTTCTCAGCAATAAAATTACCTTTCACAACATATTTCTATCTAAGTGGAAATGATGGAAAATCATAGATTCTATTTTCAAATTGAGAGAGAAAGATGAAAATGAAATCAACAGGATTTCCTCCCAGTCACACAAGTGGAGAACACAGGCAAGCCAAAGACGCTGCCAAAACTCCAGTGGGAGCATCTTCCCAGACCTGTTTTTATTAATTGAGCCGGTTGATTGAGACAAGTGGAATTGTGTGAAATGTTTTCTGCACACAGTGTAAAACGTGGAGGTTAATTAACTGGGATCCCAATCCTGCTGCCTCTGCTGTCAGCAACACGACTTGTGGATATCATTAAGAGCCAAGACTGAGCTTTTACTCAGGTTTGTTAAGGAGTTTGTGAACTTTTTTGATGAATCTCTAGCCAGATTTGACAGAAATGGGGTCAGTTTGAGGTTTTCTGTAGAAACTATGATGTTCCCAGAAATGTCTGATTTCAGTCATAGTCCTGGTGAAACTTGGCTTCTCTGTGCTTGGACTTGAATTTGAATGGAGTTCAGGGCATCTGAAACTATGGGAATCAAAAGAAAAAATGCTCATGTGATCCCTGCTGAACTGTAACTGCCAAATTAAGACTGCCTATAAAAATGAGTGTCTAAAGAAAAAGTGAAAGGGAATGGAGGCCGGCTTTATAAATACCACTGCATCTTCTGTCATCAGGCAGGCATCCAGCAAAGCCGTGGATTGTGACTTGGGTAATATGTTGCCTAATGTACATAAGTAACAGGGGTGGGTTGGTGCCTCCCCGTTGCTCTCTGAGTGAGGGCAGAATCCGGCCTCCAGGAGTGCTCCTGCAGTCCAAGGCAATAAACGTGGTGACTTTTCACTTTGCAGAAAATAAACCTGTTACTACAAACAATCAAATAATGTGCCCCCCCCCCCCCCAATT
This sequence comes from Larus michahellis, assembly GCF_964199755.1. NCBI lineage: Eukaryota > Metazoa > Chordata > Aves > Charadriiformes > Laridae > Larus > Larus michahellis. The sequence goes on along the minus strand of NC_133901.1, from coordinate 1,221,203 downwards.
TTAGCCCTCCGAAGATCTATTTTTAGACCTGTCTCTGCTGCCAGCGTTGCTCCTGGGCCATTGTTCCCCTGACTCGGGGATGGCGAAGCAGCTGGCAGCCGATTGCGGCGGGGTTGGAAACGCACACAAACACGCTCGTCTACAAAGGGATTGTAGTTCTCATAGCGTTAACTGCCCCGTCCCTGCACTCCTCTCCCCCCGCCGCCCCCGCCTGCCACAAACGCGACCCAGATCACGTTAGAGTCCCAGCGCACAGGGAACGGTTCTCATCTATCCGTCACCAAGGAGGCAGACGGGACGGGGAAACAACAAGTCATTTGTACCTGATGAGGAGGACACTCCTGGGAAACAAACAGATGAGCCACCACATGAATCTGAGCTATTCTCTGAGGTAAACAGAACTGCATGAGAAACACACAAATTATCAGGGGCATCGTGCTTAACTCCCTCGCTTCAAGCTGCCGGGCGGACTGTGGGCCTGAAACTCTAGATTGGCCCCGTATCTGATTGTGAGAACGTTAACCCTCTGCAAGCAGCAGGGGAGGGGGAGCAAAGCCCAGAGCCCGGCTTCTGGAGTGGCGGCGTTCACCCCACCGCCCTGGCTCCTGCTCAGCCGTCCGTGCCACCACGAACTGTCCTGGGAGGCGGCCCCGTGTCACTCATGGAGGGCACGGGCTGTGGGAGCAGCCAGGCCTCCTGGTGAGGTTTCTAGGGGACACAGATTTTCCCTCTGGGGCCATTTCTGGTGAGATTTATTTCACGCTTGAGCCAACTTTTGCTGCTGTAACACTCTAATGCTAAGGGGCCGTACCAAATGGTGGGGTCCCTTGCTAAAACCAAAGCATTTTTAGTGGGGGGCAGTCACTGTGAACCGTGAGAGCGATGAGACCGCTGCAGAGCGGTGCTGGTACCCAAGCGGTTGTGTGTGGGTGGCACATCTTGCTCTGCCGGCTCCAGTGGGTTCGAGGGGCTTACTCCAGCTCCCGTTTTGTTACTGTTATCTCCTTCTGGTTGAAGGGAATCATGTAAACTGATTTTGTAGCAGGCCTAAGCTTTCTCGCAAGGTATGTGGGACAGCTTCCAGGACGGGAATCCAAGTCATCATTGCAGCCTGCCACTGTCTTTGAGATACCATTGCACTGGGCAGCCAGAGGCCGTACAAAGCTTTGTGGCATGTCCTCACGGATAACATAATGTTTATCCCCGTTTTATAACAAGAAATTGAAGTGGAGAGAGATTTGGTAGGTGATTTGTCTGAAGTCATGCAAGGATCCTGTGTGGAAGTGAGGAATTAAACCCAGAGTTTGGAATCCTAGTCCAGCCCTTTTGATCGCAAGGTCATTCTTCCATTCTGCTAGAGAGAAAAACAAGAGTTTTAATTTAGTGCTTAATATTTAGAGATGGCTGTGAATCCCAACCAAAGAGGCGAATACATGTAGTGGTTAAAACAAATTGTAGAAAGAAAAGATATCCTGCTGGAACTGAGCTCAGAAGCCTGGCAAGAAGAGGGGTCTTGTGATTAAGCATGACTTTGAATGTAGGTCACTTTGGAGAGCCAGGTGATTTCTGAACACAACACTTAGCAAAAGTCCCTCTGCTCATGCTGGATTGAGAGTAGTATAACTCAGAGGAGATAAAGGCTCTAATTTTGACATTTTCTTTCTTATTTTTTTCTCCAGTGCCAAGTATTGTTGCACTCCTTTTCTCCCTATCTTTTCCCCTTTTCCTTGGGAAGTGATTACTGATAACAGGCGACGCTCTTTGAGTACTGTGTTAGGAATACCCTTTCACACTCATGAATTACAAGATGGGAGGGTTACAGTATGTTGTCGTTGTACCTTAGCAATTTCACTTATGAAGAGCCAGGGAATGCTCCATATGATTTCTAACTTTTCTCTAAAGACTGGCACAATATAGAAACATATAGTTCCGTTCCGAAAGGCAATCATATATGTTAAAGAATTAAAAAAATGGTGATCGAAGAGCTAAAAATTGCATTGAAGACAAATCAGCGATTCTGCACTATGGTACCAACCCCTGGTGCCTCTGAGAACATGAACTGAACACGGACGGTTTGTGTGGGCAGGTGGAGCCACGTACAGCCGGCTCCCTCTTGGAATCTGCAGGTGTGACTCCACCACCTTCGTTAGAGTTGATTCATGAATGCTAGGGAAAAAATTTGGCTTTTACTATATACAGGACCGTATTTGCGACTTAATGTTCTCTGTGAAGTGTGTTGTCAAGCTTCTCTCTTTTACATACGGTGTTGCGAAATCATTTATACTTATCTCCCTGACATATGAATACATTTATAATTAATTTTATGAAAGCATTTTCCATGAATTATTTCCTTATTCTGAGTAGCGAACGCTTGAATGTAATCCCATTATTGTCACCTTTTTATCATCAATGTTACTTTACTCCAGGCCAGTGAATGCCATTTTGCGTGCGGGGCAGCAACTATAAATTAGCCAGTCTTCATAGCGGAAGAGTTAGTATTTTGTTAAGAGTTAGTATTTTGTTGGTTCATTAGCAGATTTGAGGGTAATTGAATGAAAGAGGGTTATATGTGCTTTCTTTCTAGATTTGAGAAAATGGAGACAGAAGAAGGACGAGCAGTTTCTCTGATTGCAGCTTGAGGATGTTATCGCAGCCACAGGGAATAAGGCCACAGCCACAGTCAAAACGACACTGGAATAATTATTTTAGACAAAGAGTTAACCCCATACAAAACCCAGTTGCATAAAGTTCTCTGTTCTTGCGTTATCGAGAACAAATGCTCCAGAACTGGCTCTTAATCCCACGCTCATATGTTTTAAAACCTGTTTCTGCTGGTCTTTTCTGGCTATTCCGTGTGTACCTCCTTGTCATGCTATTCTGCTCCTGGTGCAATTAATGGCAAGATTTCCGTGGATTTTTCTTTACAAATGATGTTTTAGTAAACACGTTCTCAACGAATTGGAGGTGTGTTTCCAATAGGATGGAGTATTAGTCAGTACGCACGTGATGGAAACTGGGCACAATAGGAGAAAAGGCTGGTTTGTTTAGGCGGCTTTCAGAGCTGTGCATCTCTCTAATGCCACCTTTCCTGTCTGAGTCAGCGTATTGTCCCTTCTGCCTGTAAACGGTAGGGTCAGGTTGAGGTAAAACTCCGCTGGGCTGTGAAAGGGGGCAGCTCAGCTGTGTGGTGGGAGCTTTTGCCTACCGTATCATTGAGAGGTCATGTTTTTCACCCCATCAGATTTTCAGAGGTTGCTTCATTAAAAATTGAGATTGAACCATGTTACAAAACACAGTGGCAGGTTGCTCGAAGCTTCTATCAATAATGTATCAGTTCATCTATTCCGATTTCTTCCAAATACTCCCTTTGTTATTTTTAGCGCAAAAGAGAGCGCATCTAAATACCGAGCTCTGTAAAGGGGGAGAAAGCTTCACTCACTGCCACACTTAGCTAAACAGTGTCAAACACGAAGTAACCTTCTGCTTCCATCGAGCTTTTCAGCTAAAGGGGGAAGGTTCCCATTCCATGAATGCTTGTTTTTATACCAGCCAAGATGAGCAATTTCTCAAAGCCCCCATTAACCAACAGGAGACGTAGCTGTGTTCAAGGATCCCTCCAAGGCACTAGTCGTGTCAGTAGCATGACTAACGCTTTCTTGGCGTTGGCTTACGCGCAAAGCACCGAGTAGTGGTCATGCTCACTGTGCTTGAGAAATTGCCGGGAGAGGGTGTTGTTGGAAGGCACGGTAACCCCCCGGGGTCCTTAAAGCGTACGTAGCGATGCTTTCCTCTTGTGCTGTTTCATTTCAGGCAGCTTAGAGGCAGACCTGACACAGGGTTTCTTCTCTCGCTACCGTCAGGGTAATCTGCCCTGCAGAGAAAACGAAGGCGATGAGACCTGCCCTACGCAGGCTGGTCTAGCGCACACCGACGAGTGTGACTGCGCAAGGGTGCATGGAGGTCCGGGAGAATTCAGGAGAGGAAGAACGATCCGGTACTTGGAGCACGGCCGTCGGGCTCCAAGGTGTAGTGCTGCCTGTGCTGCGGCAGTCTTTGTGTGACCCCGGACTTTTCACTTGGCTTTGTGTCTGTAAGGTGGGATAACAGCATCTCCTCCCTTCCACGTCCTGCTCCCCGCAATCTATTGACCTGAATGGAACCAGGCAGAGGAGAAAGCCCTCTTTTCTGATGGATTTCCACTGAGCTGTCTCTGCTGCAGTGCATGTCACCGAACCTGTGCTTTACAACGGAGATCTCTGTTCTACAGTCTGCGTCGCTCGAGATTTGTCTCCCTTTGAGAAGGTTTTCTTCAGCACTGGCTGGTGCGGGGAGATGTACATTTCTTTCTTTGCAAACTGTACCAGGTCCTTTCAATCTCTATCCAATGTAACTTTCTGCAGCCAGAGAGCTCTTCATCTGCATTTGTAGCAAAAGTGGGGGCAGACTTAGGAAAGAGAAAATTCTTGTCCGAAGGAAAAACAAAGTAACTTCCACTAAATCCTGGGGGTCAAAGAGGAACCATCATAGCACCATGCTAAATAGCAAGTGACAATAAGAACTTGAAGCTGTCGTTTTTTAGAATTAATAGTTCTAGCAGCACATTTCTAAAAGTACTCAACCTTGGGGAGGTATTTATACCCTGGCTTTAGGCACCTCTCTCCGCTGGCGAAGTTACTCAGTCACTTTATATTTCCTCAGCAGTCGGAGGAGAGAAGTTCCTGGCTGACCCTATGGAACAGGGCTTCAGTGCCTTGATTTATTCTGTGGAGAAGCTTGTGATTATGAAGGGGTAGCTGAGATTATCTGACTGAATTACGGGCTTAAAGTCAGGTGATGTGACTCTGCTGCTAGCGTCTCTGCAAGTTCATTAGCTAACTCAATGTGATAGAACTTCCATGGGTATTTGCAAAGTCCTGGTTTTGACCCTTCCTGTGAAATGCCTTTTTCATGATGTGATAGCTCAGAAGACTCATTCATCTCTTGCTGAAATACCCGTTGTCTTTAAAGCCATTGGTTTTACTTGGTGTCTGGTGTCATAACCAGAGGAAGGAGGAAAAAGGACTAGTGGGCCATGGAGACTGAGCTGCCCATCTCCATCTCTTGAGGTCCATGCTCTAATAACGGCAGAGAACAAGCAGGCAGGAAACCTTGTATTGCTGGTGCCTGTGACGTGCCTGATCTCTGTTCTTTTGCTTTATGTGAAAGCTCAGCTCTTTCTACAAACAGAGTGTGAAATACAAACATAGCTGATAAATCCTTATGGTGCTGGCTGTTCTTCAGCATTTATTTCTGCATGATTGGTATTAGTTGCATGGATGTTTTGGGGGAAAAATACCATTTTGCTGCCAGAAGAGCTGTTTAGAAATGAACGTAGTGACTAAGGTCAGTAGTAGCACCAACAACCAACTTTGCACCCGTGGATAGAACACGTACACGTAGCTTGTGGTGGGACCATGACAAGAGATGACTGACCACGTAATGTGTTCTTTTGCTAATGGGTCTGGCATGTATTTCATCTCACCAGTCAGAAATAATGCGCCTACTTTTACACCCAGGGTAAGTGCTTGTAGTCCAGCATTTTCTTTCATTGCGAGAATATGTCCTTTTTTCATATGCATTACCGTTGTCCGACTTTGTACTTCTTCTGTACGAGGCGTTTCTGAGGCTGCATGCACCCAGCCGGCGAACCCCGAGGTGCACCTACAGTCATTTCTCGAAGAGGAGATACCAGCTGGGGCGGGTGGGCGCCAGGTGAGCTCTCAAAGGCTGGGTAGGGCACCCACACGTATCCTTTGTCTAATTCTTTGCTGCTTTTCCTTGTCTGCTTGTTTTTCCAGTTGGGTTTCCTGTCCTGGTCCTGGGCCGCATAGTTACCTTCCCTGTTTGTTCTGTCTCTCCTTTCTTTCTGCTCATTGCTTGACACTTGGTATCAGAAGGCTGTTTGCAATGTATAACCTCGCAACTCGAATTTTGGAAGGTCCTGTTGTGTTAATGCAGTGTTAGAATTCCAACAAGCAAGCTGGTAAAATAAACATGCCAGAAGCGCATTTTTATTTTTTAAAGGAAGCAGAACTATTTTGCAAATGTTTTTAAAGATGTTCTTCAAAGAATGCTCTTCTATGGGGAGGTGTGCATGAGCTATTCTGTTACACCATTAGGAGCTCAGGTATTTGAGTAGGTATTTGGAAAATGAAATTGTCTGTAGAGTTGCAGCTCTGCTGTGCTGTTAGTCCACGGGTGTCAGAGAAGCAGCGTTTGGGGAGGGGTAACGCCTTTGATCAGACCACGTAAAGTGGTTGGGAAAAAGGGAGATCATTCCAGGCACACAGGGCTGCACACAGTCAAAAGGGCCGCCTTAGGTCGCTCCCCACTCCCAGTACGCTGTCAGTAGAGTCACAATATCGGTGACGATAAATAGCGAGATCTTAAATTCTGAAGAGTTGGACAAACTGAAAGGAAGCTGCTCCTTAGCCCCGAGACCGTCAGTACAAGCGCACAAAGGAGCAGAGAAAAGAACATTAACTTGCTTTATAAATTTTAGGTGTTTTCTGACAGGATCAAGTTAGATCCTTGGTTTTAATGTTATGCCAGTCCCTAGTTAAGCGTGGAGACATTACTTGTAATGTCACGTGCAGTTTAAACAGCAGTAAATTGTATCTTGGTGCTCTGAAGAATTTAAAGACTAAAGTACAAGTAGCGTGGGAGCCCAGAGACAGAAAGCAGCGTGAGGATGGACAGGGCTCTCCTAAACCACGTGATCGCGATGAGTTTCTCGTTGCTGCTTTAGCAAAGCGTTTACTTATTTTTCCTGGTCCAGAGGAATAAGTTTCAGCATTCACTTGGGATCCCAGAGAGAAACATATTTTGCACTTGCACTTCTCTATCATCAAAAAATATGTCACCTAACAAGTTCACTTTTCTTAAACAGACAACAAATGCTTCTTTCCTTCAAAGAGGGATTAACAATGTAATTTAGAAATCTCTCCCAGCAAAAACAATATCAAACACAATGTTTATCTTCATTGAGCCTGACAGCTTTGCAAATGGACTTCCAAAGCCATTCAGGAGCACTGCGAATACGGATCCTGCAGACGAATCAACAGTTTGTTCCTAATGAAACAAACGCTTATCAGCACATTAATCAATCTAATCACCGGGAGAAATCATTCTCTAAAGAAGTAGTTCTGTAACTTCATTTGGCCGCCTTGTGTCTGGCTGGCGCACGCCTTTGTTGGAGCTTCCCGGCTATCCAGGCAGCGCTTGAGCTGGCTAATCAAGGAAATCAATGTGAGCATTTGATACCATCGGTTCCCTGAGGAAGAGGTGAGAGAATCAGTCTGCAGCTTTCCTTTTCTCCGGTGTGGTTTGTTTTCATTCCCGCCCCCTGCTCTCCCCCCGGGAAAGGTTACGGAGCTGGGGAGAGACGAGTCCTCTGAAATTTGCAGGGCTGATTCCCCTTCTCAACCTGACATTTATGCAAGGAGGGAGCGTCCTCGGCGCCTCCTTCAGCCTTGGGCCACGCAGGGCAGGCTGCGAGCAGCTTGTGATCTTCACAGGACCACAAAACGTCTTTCCCCGCCGAGTGACCGCAGCCTTAATAAGCATATAGAGGATCTAACCTGGAGCGCTTGCTCGCAGAATCAGGCAGGCCTGACGTATCACGCCGGGGGTTTGACATCTCAGTGCGTCTTCCCTGACGTCAGCGCAGGAGCGGGGTGGGCTCCTCTCTTTTGGATCGTTATCTGCTGAGTAATGACTCGCTGCGATACTGCAAGCGAGGATGTGAAGGTGCCCAGATCTTCACAGGGAGCTCAGTGTGATCTCAAAAATGAACCTTTGGTGATGTTCAAAAAGTTCAGTTAACTTTTTAAAAAATTATTTTGCTCTTCCCTGGGTGGAAAGTCAGCTGTGCTTTAGTGCATGTGAAGTGCGATTCTCCTTTAGTTCTAGTGCCTGGGGGGCTTTTTGAAGTAGTAGGGTCTGAGCTCTCGCCAGCTGATGTCTGGGAAATGCTGGGTAGTCTCAGTGCGCAGAGCGGGGAGGCTGTGAAGTGCTGGGAGGCTCTGGGTCTGTTACAGCCTGTCTGAGACACCGCCTTTGCCTCAGCAAACTGGTTGAGGGTGGGCGGCTGCCCCCTGTAAGAGTCGAGGGCCAGGCCCACCAGATCAGTCCTTGAAGGTCTCTGAAAGCCGGTCAGGTCACGGCTGCTCTCCTCCCTGAGAATCCATGGGACTCTATGGATGAGCACTTCTTTCACCCGAACAGCCAAAAACCTCAGTATTTTTTATATTTCTACACCTGTATTAAAAACATGCAGCAGAATAGTGAGATAACTCCAATGCAGATGGCGGTGAAAAAAGTCTGCTCTAAAATGAGTGGTCTGTGAAGTCGGTGACCCATCTGCTGCTCACCTTGAACATTCCTCTCTCCGTCACAGCGGTCGACACTTGGAAATGACATCAGTTTATTTCGAGTCAGTTTGGGTAAAATAACGCAGCTTTTGTGGAGATACAGTCTTGTGCCAGTTTCATGTTTGCTACCTGATTTCTGCCAGTCTGCTAGGGTGAGGTGCCAAATTTGGCAGAATTAGTGGAGATCCGAGTGTTGTTCCTACAAGCTGCTTTTGAACAATTTTGACATGGCAAAAGGATTTGCATTATGTGATCATGGAATTTCTGATCTGATTATAAAATAACCTTTGCTTTCTGTACGGAAAGAAATTTACATTATACAAGTCAGTGAGGCATGTCGTTAACTAGATGCCTGTGGGTCCAGTGGTAGTTCTACTGACCTCAAAGAGATTCACTTCTCCAGGGCAGCAGGACTATTGTACGGTACGTGCTTAGAGCCTTCCCGAATTAAGACCTCAGAAAAGTTTTTCTTCATTTGAACAGAAGTTGGAATGTTGAAGGAGATGCTACAAAAGATGAGAATTCTATCTGTAAGTTGTTCCTGGCTTTCCCTGCTCCAGAGTGTAATTTCATTTCTCATTCTCATTTATTTGTTTTAATTCAGCAAAAATAAGTTCTTCGCCATTCCTCAAACATAGCAATGAAAAGTGTGAGCAATTATTAAGAAATGAGGCAGGAGTTTAAGAAATGTGAAGAGTTTCTAAACTAATGATTGCAATGCTGCTCCTTCCTTTGAAAATGGAAATCTTGCAATCAAACCCAGTGATTTTACGGATTTTTTTTTTTTTTTTCCTAGTTACCTTTATTGGAAGCACATACTGTAAAGATGCTGCAATGCAAGGAAGGAAGTTATTTTGTTTCTAATTCTGGCTGAAAGCTGAAAATGCAGTTGGGGAATACAGTAAAAAAACCTTGAGGAATGAGATACCGTATTTGTTAAATGGTAGTAGTAAGTACGTGCTTTCATGACAATACTGGATCTATACGGACGTCTGTCAAGGTGATCCTACAGAAACAATAAAAATATATCTTTTCAAAGTGAGCATCACAAAAGTGTCTGTGCTGTATGGAAGGCAGCGGCAGTGTGGGCTGCAGCCAGCACTCCTGGTGCTGGACGTGGCCATGGTTGCACCGAGAGCGGGAATATTTCACCCGCAGAGAGATACCTGGTTATTGAGGCTCTTCTGAATGCACTGTAGGGTTGTTGAGTTATTAGATGTGGCAGATGAAACAAATATCTTTCTCTGATTTGCATAAATTTGTCCATTAACAGTGTGCTGATAAGAACAGTAAATAAGTGCAGGACTCTCCCTGTGGTGCCCCAGCTGCTATCACCAAGGAGTCGCTTGGATAAAGTGTTTATTCTGCAGTGGGAAACAGGCCAGCCCCATCAAAGCTTTGCATGCTGTGTAGGGACTGCCTAGTGAATCAGCGTAAAATCACTAAATGGTTGAACATTTAATCTATCTGCAAATGAAATTAACTGGACAAGCCCAGAAGGATTCAGTCTAAATAGTTCTCCTGAACTGAGCATAAATCCTAGGGTGGTAGATTTCAGAAAAATACATAGTATAATTAAAGAAGTGGAGAGAAGAAAAGCTTTTTTCCATCTGTACTCACAAACGTCGTGACAGTCAAGCCCATTAATAAAATTTTACAGGACTAATTGGGAGAAAGCTTTGCGCTGCCTTTGCAAATATACACGTGTCCCTTGTACAGCTTGCAGCCCGCCAAGACAGACAGAGAAGTAGCTCTGTTGTCATCCTGGGAAGCTTCTTCCTCTGTTCAAGCCTGACTGACACCACGTTACGTGTCCATGGCGAGGTGAGGATGGACAAAGCAGCGGTAGAGTGGCCCTTCCCCATCAACTCACGGGCACTGAGGATTTACAGCCTGTGGTGAAAGGAAACAGTGGGAAAATCTGCCATGAAACAATGGATCTGTCTGGAAGTCTTGTTCTTGGACTTCTGTCTCTGAGGAGAAACATTAGGGCCTCCAGAGCAGGTCCAGAGAGGGGCTATAATACAGAACTTTGATTTTGTCTCCTCTTTTTGGGTTGCCATCTGCTTTATCACTTACAGAATGTTAACATTCTTTAAAAATGGGCAGATGGACCTCATTCAAGTTCTGACAGTAACTCTTTGTTATCGGTACAAATAGCTGCAGAGGTATTTAATTACCATTAGCAGTCATCAGTTTGCTGCGAGCTGGTGACATTCGGAATAGTGAGCAGGCTGCATTCTTTGTGTCCAGTGAGTTCATAGAAAGTTAAACCTACTTTTGACAACAGCCTCAAGCTTAGCTACCATTAACCCCTCTTCAGTTACTGGATGATGTGTTTGAACAGTATGAATGATTAATGAAGGTTAAATAGTCCAGTTTCTATCTTAAAACCTTTTGTTATTGGCAAAGGGCAGGGCAGCAGGCAAGGTGAGCAGCAATCCAAGTGTTTGGTTTTCACCAAATAGCTCTTGGCAAATGTAAATTATTACGAGATGGTAAATTCAGAGGGGAATTAAAGGCTGTGGCCAAAGAACGTAATTCTTGCAGGTTTGGCAAAATCAAACCAATCTTGCTTATGAAGTGAAACTTCTCTGCTTATCTTTTTCTCAGCAAACACTGCATAGTGTTGCAGTAAGTAAAAAAAGAACAGCCCAGCCCAGCAAAAGAACGGAATTTGGTTTTATTCTTTGTCCCTTTCTTGGATAACACAAACAGAAGGAAAGAAAACTCTTGGTAGCTGCGTTATTACCTACTCTATCCCTATTCCTGCCCAGAAGTTGGCCATCTGCAGTTTTGCAGAGGTGGGATTCACTTTTGACACCATAATATTTGCTCGGGAATCCGTGGTATGATGTTTGCCAGTTCTGTGTGAGGAGATGACCCTGGAAGCCTCAGGGCAGAGGTGGGTCCAGGCTTCAGGGTTTCGTTTGACCTCGGACAGCCCAGGGTTGCCTCTAGACCCGTGAATAAGAAGCCAAAGGCAGAGACCAAGCAAAGGCAAAGCTATTCAGCCAAGGCTCTGAGATTCAAACTGGGGTGGGCTGATTTTTTTCTTCCTTCTTGCACGTTATCATTGCGAAGAAAGCTAAGACAGGCACCGACTTCTTTAACAAGTGCCCTTTGCTGCCATCTTTGCCGCTTTATTGACTACTGGAGCTTTTCAGAGCAGGAACTGGCCGGTGAGCAATTCCACCAGTTCGTAGGAAAGAAGCATCCTGTTCACGCCCCTTGGTTGGAGTAAGGAGGGCTACAGAGAAAGCCGATCTGCAGTGAAGTTTCACTTCTTATATTTTTGCTTTTCAGGGAGAATTGTCCTTTGACAGTCCAGACCCTCTTTCCTGTTTTTCCTTTAAATCCACTTCAGGCACTGTGTGACTATCGACGATCCTGCGCACATCCTAGCTTCCTATCCTTGAGCAACGCTTACGGGTGTGATTTAGAACTGGCTCTGTCTTAGCCTTTAGCCCAGTATTATGGTGGGGTTGTTTAATTTCATCAGACTTTACAGAGCTTTAAAGCCAGATTAGCGCTGCTGCTTGGGGGCTCAGAGGGAACTTGGGGCTTCCCTTCAATTGGAGCTGTGGTCGTTTCTTCAGTGGTGCTGCTGAGAGAGGCGTGGAGGGTCCCAAGAGCTGTCATGTGAATGTGCACGAAAAAAAACGTGATAATAGGATTATAGAAACCACATTTAGTGTAATACACCTGTATGCATTGCATGGGAATGAAAAGGGAAAGGCATCTTACGCATCTGCGTGGATCCCAGTCAAAGGTAGAGGCTCCTACAGCAAGGGATGCAGCAGCATTTTGGTACGTGGCCGCAGCCACACCTTCCAACTAGGAACTCAGTCATCCTGGCCCCCAGTATATCAGTGACCATAACCAAAACACGTCTGTTCTGCACGTCTCAAAGCAAAGGGTCGGTCCCCATTTGTTAGAAGTAAGTATGCAGCCTTCAATAAAATGTCAACCGCCTTAAGAGTTTCCATTGTAATATATGGTAATGTACACAGTCTAAAGATGGGATCTAAAAAACATTGAAAGGATATCTGATGTCCCTGTGGCTGCAGCCACTGTCCGGTCTCATTTCAGTGACATCTCGCATCTCTAGGAAAGAAAGCACGTTATCCATAGGTGATTCAGCACTGAGTCTTGTCTCATTTGCTGTCCAGTGTCAGAGTTCCAAACAACTGACGGAATAAAATCAGTGACAAGACTGTGCTGGCATTGAAGGAAGATGATGGTTAATTGACCACTACCCTTGTAGAGACATCACTGAGACGGCTCGCAAATGACTGCTGGGTCGCGCTCATTAGGAGCAGAGCGGACACACGTTCAGTCCATGCATTCCCATAAACGGGAGAGTATTACAATCGCTTGGAAATGTTTTTTCAGTAGCTCCGGTGTGTTTGGGAAACAATTTTGTGAAAACGTCTGTGTCACACATGTATGGCCTCCAGATACTGTGGGTGACATCTGGACTTGCCTGGGTGATGTTTCTCGTATTGTTTCCTGTTTTCCAAAGCGATGCGGTGCCTGCCCCAGGTAGAGCACTAATTATTAGTTAGGAGAGGATTAGAAAGGCACAGCTGTGCCTGATGTGACCCCCATCCTCCTGCTGTAGAGATGCCCACAGGTCTAAGGCGGCCTTTCTGCCGTAATGAAATGTCCAACCCCGGGGTATGTGCCTCAGAGTCAGATGGGACCTGCGTTAACTTTTGCCAAAGTGAGGGCTGACACGCGGTCGCTCCACTTGGCTTCCGGAGAGCTTCCTCTGCAGGGTCGTCTACTTCATCATGTAACTCTCGTGCATCTTGTTTCCCAAGATACATGCTGCGTGGGAGCAGACTGTGGGTCAGAGCGGTCCTGCGATAGAGAGGCACCACGTCTAACTAACAGTTTAAAAGTCAGAGCGTTTAGATGCAAATGGGCATCTGAGTTTTCTAAACTCCCGATTTGTTACACCCTACTCGAGCTGTTGCGGTAGAAGTTGTGTCAAAGTGCTGGGTCATGCGATGGGGTGTGTGTGGATTATCTGCCGGCCCCTCCGGAGGAGGAGGTCTGGGGCTGGAATGTAGCAGGCTCCTTTCTCCGTGGCGCTGCTTTAGGAGGACGGATCTGAGATGCAGGCTGGCACGGTGGGGAGAACCCACCCTGGCACCCAGGGCCCTAGGAGACAGCGGGTGCCTTGCCGTACCCTGAGATTTGGCTGCTGTAAATGGAGGTCAGTGTCGCCATGAGCATAAAATACGGCAGGTCTGTTCATAAAGGAGTTCACAACCCAAGACGTGCGACCTAACCTTTTTAAACCTAAAATAGGCACCTCCAGAGCAGTCCAGGGCAGATAACTGGCCTTGTAACCACGCAGATTTTGGTAACAGAGCCAAAGTTGTGACCACTGGGTGTGCAGCAAGCGGGGGATCTGCCTGAATTCACCTTGTGCCTGCCTACTTGTCAGTGGTTGTCAGATGCTGAAGCCTCCCTGAGGCCACTGAGGAGTTAAGAAACATCAATGTCCCATCCAGTTTCTCCAATTTTCTTAACTCTGTCTTAACTCCTGTGAGGAGCAGGGAGTCGGACTCGATGATCCTTACGGGTCCCTTCCAACCTGAGATATTGTATGATTCTATGTTTTTCTCTTCTGCCACCTTTCGAGAGTTAGGGTGGTTTTGACGCCATGCTTTTCTAAATTCCTAGGCAGCCATTTAGTCTTTCCTTTTCTGACACACATGCTCTTCATAGCTGGGCTGAGAGCATGAATTATACCTTTAAAATAACTATTAAATCTAGAGCTGAATATGGTGGGAACCTGAAGCTTTTATAACGCTTGCACTTACCCTTAATCACGTGCCAGGCATGAGAAGATTAAGGGAAACAATTTGTAAATGAATATTTTGTAATTTATTAAGCCAGGAATTGGGCAGGTTCTGCTCACTTTTCTGAGTCGCTATTAAGCATCGTAGTGTGGTGCTGCGAAGAGCGTAAGAAATGTTCTCGTTGCTATGTTTTGGAATACTTTTATGTATAAGCATGGTTTCCAAGGCAAAACCTTTGCAGCCTGATGGCAGTCTGTACGCCCGACTTACCCAGAGATGGGAGCAGACGTACATCTGTCGCTCTACCTGAACAGCAAATAAGTCTACGTACTTCTGGATAATTAGATGTGTGCAAACGCTGCAGCTGCTCTTCTATAAAATTCTCTTAGCTTTTTTACAGAAGTTGCTTACGCTGTGCAGGCTCCCCTTCAATTGCGGCAGGGATACTAGTGAAAACATTTAAGTGAATGTTGAAAAATATATACAGAAATGAATGTTGAAGTGGAAAATAAAAACATGGGTATCCAAGCCTAAAAAACGGGTTGCTAGAGCATTGCAGCACTTCCCACCCTGGTGCGATTTAACCCCTCGATACCTGTGGGTGAGGTACAGGTAGGACGAGCAGAGCATATCATCCTTCCCCGTTCACAAAGGATGCTTGTGGCGGAGCGCGCCGCGCAAGGAGATACCTTCACCTCCGTATTTTCATACCTCTCTGGGAAAATTTTCAGAGTTACATGATATGACCTGTACGTCCAGGTTTAACAGCCGTCAAGACTTTCAAAGAGAAATGATGCAAAAGTCTACTTAATAAATTGTTGGCTTAAAATTACTTGCCCAATCACCACTTTTTTTTTCTTTTTGCCAAGCCCAGTTAATTCGATCTTATTGACATATATAAGAAGGAGAAATGGTTTGCAAATATTCAGAAATAGATATTTAGAGTCCTGTTTACTGTCCTTCCTGCCACATTATGGCTGGCTTTTAGAAATAGGCTAAAATGTCCATAAGTTTGGAAAGACTGAAATGTATCTCATTATATAAAGTAGGTGATGAACCGCCTAAGGATTTATTTATACGTACAGTGTATAATTTTTTAAAGAATGATGAGGAGGGCTGAATCACACTTCAGCAGCCATTTTTTGTGGGGAGTAGTAGAATTTTAATTAGCTTCATATTCATTACTCACCCGATACATAGTCTCTAATTGCACCTTCAGTGTATTTTGCTGTCGCTGGAGCTCACTTTTATTAACTATAATCATTGAGGGTTTTATGAAGCCTGTCTATGGTATATGAATACCACAGTGCAAATGAATCACTCAGCCTTGCGAGACTGTCGTGAGCATTTGCCAGTGGGTGAGTAGGTTTTGTACTTGCTCTGGCATGACAATTATGAGAGGTTGAAGAAAAAAGTGATTTATTTGACCACCAAGGAAAAGCCTGGTAATTGAACAGGTAAATTTTGCAAGCTTAAAGTAACTTACTGGATTTTTTGAAAAAAAATTTGTTTAGAAAACCAGTTGTGCAAATTTCTTTTAAAAAGAAATCTTTTCTATTTTTTGATCATAAACAGTACGCCATTTGATCAGCATGAAATAAAAATGCCCATGGCAATTGTACTTCTCTGTCCGTGCAGTTGCACAGACACTGTACACGCAAAATTAAAATATGTAACTTTATTTATGATATTTTATTAAAATCTTGCGTGGTGTTCACCCCCCTGGTTTTCAGAGCATGACTTGCAGCAGCAGCATTGAAGCCCACAGACTTCTACCCCCTTTGGGGTGCAAATCCACTACTGTGAGAGCTGATCCCTGCTCCTCGTGGGCTTCTCTCTCTGCTCCCTCCGTAAGCGTCTGCGTGACCCCCTCTTCCCCCGTACTCTCGCCTTCACCTTGGATTGTAAACTGAAAATCATCACTTCGTGCAATTGGAATTCCTCACTTTTGCTGCATCCTGAGAGCAGAAGCAGAGTATTTCACACGTGATTCTCAGAAGTCTGGGGTTGTGTCTGGGCAAAAGGCAGAGCCGTCCCCGCCTGGGTGGGTGCATCTCCCTGGGGAGCTGCGAGCTCTCCCATCTCTGAGAGCGGGAATGTTTCACCCATGGGGAGGTACTTGGTTATTAAGGCACCTCTCGTGCACTGTAGGGTTGACGAGGTATTAGATGTGGCAGGTGGAACAAATGTCTTTCTCTGATTTACATAAATTCGTCCGTTAACCGTGGGTCAATAAGTACAGTAAATAGAATTACCCATCGCAAACGACAGTATCGTATCCATAGAGTTCCATTCAAGCATCTGTAAACTTTTTTGTCTTTGAATAGCGTAGGTAGTTCATACACAAATGTAAAATGGTAAGTGAAAAATGAGTTGTCTGGGGACTATGCTGGAAGTGCTGACCTTGCCTTTATTCGATCAAATTCCCAATAATAAGGATGTAAGATTTGCCTAGAGCGGGCCTGAACTGGGATTAAGGATGGCAGCTGTCAGTGATTTTTGCCTGCAAAGTAATGTCACTAGATGCTTCTGTCATACTGAAATGATAATAAGGAAGTAATTAGCGTTTGCAGTATTAATCTTATTGGAGCAAGAATTCTTTCAGAGATCATGATTTTTCTTTAATTTCTCAATTGGCCATTAAAGAATTGTGAACTGGTACTGTACGTCATCCTTCCACTCAGAAAATGCCAATCAAACAGAAAGATTAAAGTAAGTTCTGCCTATATGCCTACAAAAGAGAGAAGCAGATGGAAGAGTGATTTGGTCTGAATTTTTTTCTGTGCTGGTATGCCACCTGCAAAAATGAAGTAGAAAGTAATATCAGACAACAAGCTGTTCTCCAGTGCTCCCAACCAAGTTGCATTGAAATTAGTAAAAACAATTCCAAAGGGAATCGGTTTGGATCTGAAATGACTAAATTGAATTTCAGGAGTATGTAATAAATACACACCTGGTGACTGGTTTACTGTTGGCCAAAAACTTCATCAGGTTTTTAAAACTTCGTTGACTCTCAATCGAGAATGGCATTTAGAGGAAATGATATGAACGAATGAAGAAGTGGTTGCAATTCCGAACTATATGGCAGCAAATTTTAATTTAACCCCAAATCTGGCTCTGTATGCTGAGGTCACATCTCAGAAGACATGACTCTACCACAGTGCCAAAGGGCCTTCACTTTGGCATTAACCCACCACTGAGGATGGACAATCCAGCAGTTCTCTCCTCTTTGACTTCTCCTAGAAGACCTCGTCGTTATCGTTGCTCTTTTAGCATTGCCATATTAGAAACCTCTCCCTGTTGAAACTAGTCGACGGTTGCCAATGAGCAAGGTTGGGATGGTGCAAGGACGTGAGGACGTTTGAATGAGAAGGTTGCTGTGATGGGATCACAGATGTTACTAATAGTGTCTGGCAGACTCAGGTTTGGGTGCAACCACCAGGGTTTCCAGTTGCTCAGGATTGCTTTGCTGATCCCCGTTGCTCTCACCTCTGTTAATGCGGCTGATGATTTTTTGTATATATGCACCATCAAGATATACTTCTGGAAAAAACATAGCCCATCCCATAGTAAGTAAATGACAGTCAATCATCCTTGCAATGTTCCCAGATAATTAGCCACTGGGCCTGCCTAATTACTTCCCTGAAACATGAGTTGTCTTTCTTAAATTTCTGAAATATGGTCTGGGAAGTCTCAAGTAACAGAGTGGTTAGCCACTGGCTGGTCAACAGTGATGATTAAGAAAGTTTATTAGTTGTAGTTGAATGAGGGATGGTAAAATATGGATATGCTCCTTACTTTCAAATTATTTATTAATTATTTTATATTATTTCTTTCCACAGTGGTGATTACCTTGTTTTAATAATATATCAATGTGATCATGTATACATGAAAAAACCACACTGGTTCACTTTGCATGGGGGTAGGAATTCAAAACAGAAACGTCTGTAGCAAAGACACTAAATAGGGCTCAGAATTTTACAACTGCACTTTTTTTTAAAGTTTGTAGTTCATAACTGAAGCAACTTTTCTTGGTACAATGAGCTTTCCTTTAAGAAAAAGGGCCTAAGGCATATGTTTTGGTGAGTTTTCTCAATTTATATTGTCCAGTCCTCAGCTGTGCCTGCTTTCTCTTGCTTTTTACACACCTGCCTTTTGCCTGTGTCCTATAGGACTGAAAGAAATTCACAATTTCCATTCTCTAGGAAATTTCAAATTATATCCAAAAGTCCCCGTTTCAAACCACTTTCTGTTCTAATCTGAGGAGGCTGTGTTGGGATGAAGTTGCAAAGGTAGAAAAGAGTCTGCTTATGAGGTCTGTGGGAGAGGAACAGCCTGGTCAGCCTTCCCTGGAGGTGTGTTGGTGCTGGTGGCTCCGTGCAGAAGATCCAGCCGGGGCGGTCCGGGCGCGATGGCGGGGTGCTCCGGAGTGCCACGCTGGCACAGTTGGTTGTCTCAGGCTCCCAAGGTGTGGCACAGCTAATCCTCTTTACGTTTTAATGAAATAATTCTTCTGATTCCTTTGTTGAGGAAATATTTTCCTTGTGCTTGCCGTCTGGGACCTTAGAGTAGAAGGTGCCTTCTTTCCTTGACCTCTGCTCTGCCGTGTCAGCGGTACGGTCAGTCTGCTCTCAGTCTGGGCGTTCTCCTCCCTCTGCAGATTTCCATCTCTGAACACAGCCTTACGGGTCTGTGCCCCACAGGAGCCTGCTCTGCCTTTGAAACCTTCTGCGGAGGTACAGATCAATGCTCTACAGATCACTGAGATAGAGGTACTGTCAGAGTTAGGTTGATGGTTGGACTCGATGATCTGAAAGGTCCCTTCCAACCTAGGCAATTCTATGATTCTATGATCATTCTGCTGAAATTATTACATATGGCTGGTTTTGTCACGTTCTTCTGTTGACTGTTATATTTAGGTGCTGATCTGGAATGTTAAGTGTTTTGGCCACAAGTATAGCCGCAGGGCCAACAGTGTATCAGCAGATAGAGAGCTTGCAAAAGGCCGTGTCCCTTCACAACCTCCCAGTAAACTGCTTTTAAATGCACAGCTCTATGGAAAATTATGGAAAATCAGTGGAAAATTACAAACAGTTATCCATTGCTCTACAAATACGCTTTATGAACTTGAACCGCATTAAATGTCTGGTTCCAAGTCACCATTCTTTTGCTGTTGCTTAAAGTAATTCTGGTAATTCACTGTCAGCCTCTACTGCAGGTTAAATCTTTGCTTGAGGACGTTCTCGATTCTTGGAAATCAGGGAGGAATCCTGGCATCAGTGGGATTTTGCAACTTCAGTGGAACAAACATTTTGGTCCATGTTTTTCCTTGCTCTATTATAGCTGAGGAGGTTTGCACGAAAAGAACAAAGAGCCCTAGAAGAAATGGCAGATCTCCAAGGACGCTCTGCAGCCTTTATTTTCTTGTAGCCCTGGAGAGGCAGACCCTTGCAAGAATTGCTCTTTTTTTTTGAGAACAAATTGGTTCACCATCCCTGAAATCAAGGAAATGGATTAGTCAAAAGAATTCATGTTTGTATGCAATGAATATATTTAAATCCACTACGGCATTCAGCTCCGACTGTGCATTGGGATCAGGCCAAAAATACACCTTTCCCATGGCGGCTCCAGGAGACAAAGAATGAATCAGGGCTGGATTTCTGCACAGGTAAAGTAGGTCACTGGCTACGTTAGAGGGAAATTGAAGACAACAAATAACATATTACATATGAAGTAATTGTTATTCACAGATGATAATTACTTTCTATTAAAGTTGGTAAGAGTTACAAGTTTTCTTGGTATCCCGTGGAGCTGAGAGGTACGTAGGGAAATGCATTATTCTGTTGGGTTTTTTTTAAGCAAATAAGACAGCACTTTGCACTTTGGTATAATGCCAAGTTATTAAGCTTTAGTAAGGACCTGTTCTTTCCAAATCTAGGAGGCTTGGACCTATAGACCTCATCGGTCCCTATTTTTAATCTGTTACGGTCTTGTAAGCTAAAGTCACCGATATAAAGTGCTATTTGTATGTGCCATTTGTGCCTGCATATGCCCAAGGTGGCTTGGTCTGTGACTGACATCGTTTGGTTTGAGGTTCGAATGCAAAGACGTGGTAACGAAATACAAAAGGACAACCTGTACTCATCTTTGGAGCGGGAGCATCACCATCTCAGCCATGTGGTTCTGTTTAACCGTATATTAATTTCTGATATACTGGAAGCGACTGGAGAGCCATGTCCCTCCATCTGTCCCTTCAACCCGTCACCCCTCGCATCCTAGCCCAGAGACGTACATAAGCAGAAATGTGGCGTTTGGCTTAATCCCTTGGCACAGGCAGGTCAGGCACTCCCACTGTGTTAAGTACCGATGCACTTAGGTTAGTGCTTAGGGTCAGGAAATCCCCCGATTCCCGGAGCCATGGATAGCATGTTAAGATGTGTGAATACATTTATACATTGCTGGAAAACAGGCATTTTTAAAGGAAGCATTTCAAATTGCACTTCATGTACTTTTTATTCATTTTTAGAATGATAAACACGACAGAACAGCTCTTTGATTTTGCACTGTAATGGCTCTGTGCGGCCAGGTAACCCTGGGATGAAGGAAAGCAAAATCTTTTGTCATTGGGGAAAGCATAAGAGAAAGCCTCATAAACAAAACAGAGTAGCTGTGATGCTCATCCGATGAAACCGACAGGGGGGACTGATATTTTTAGCTGAGAATTTCAAATACTAGTTATTTTTATAGAATATGAAATATTCTATGGCGTGAATACTTTATGGTGTGAAATCCCTTCGTGGGAACTGTGCAGCATTCATGCAGGGTCCAGTCTGAACACACCGCTTGGACTGGAGAGGCGAGAAGACCTCTGGGTGCTCAGGTGACAGCTGGCTCAGAAGCGAGTGGGAAGGAGCTGGACAGGTTCCCATTGCTGCCACTTCTGGTCTTCAAACTGCTGTGTTTCAACAGGTCTGCT